>NW_004797275.1:294124-315085 GCF_000002075.1 Aplysia californica
GGTAGGGAGGAAGGAGGAAAAGAAAAAAGGGAGGAAGGGGGAAAGGGAAAGAGGATGTAATTAAAGAAGAACGATAAATTAGGTTATAAAGGCCAGTTTTGTTCGCTTTCTGCAGAGAGTGTATTCGATGTACTGACACAAGGGGAAAGTAGGAACAAATAAAGAAAGGGACACAAAAGAAGTGATAGTCTGTCAGTTTTTATAGAGAGATGCCCATCAACAACTTTCTCGGACCTTTCTACAGGGCTATTCCACGGTCACTGACAGGACATTTGGACTATTACTTTCTTACAATGATAACACTGTAATTCAATATCAATGAATTTATTTCAACTTTAAATGATCAGAACATTTGAAAGACAAATCAAGAATCATATTAAATGAAGTCATTTGAAGAAAAAGAACTTTATGCAAATTCTGTGACGTGTTTAGTTTCGGTAATTGACAGGACAGAAAAAATACCTCATGTGTCCCGTCAGTCAGTAAATGTGGAACAGGCCTTCAATGAAACACTCTTGTCTCTCGCCATTCTACCTGCCAGAGTCATCTTGTTCCAAGTCAGGTTTCTATGTCTTACAGCTATCACCACAAAAAAGAATCATGCTGGCCTAGGGTGTGTAAGACCCCAGTTCAAATCCCTTATGGGCTGTTCCAGACCATGATTTACATGGGAAATCTTCAAGGCTCTCCAACCAACATGGCTCGCCCCTTCATAGATGAACATTTTTTTTTAATCAGAGAGTGTACTAATGTATGGGTTTAATGGCAATATCAACACTATTAGGTTCGTCCCCAATAGAGTTGAGCAAAATGGGCTTAGAGCCTTAAAAACTTCACAAAACAACTCGAGTTCTTGAACTCCCAGTCTGGGGTTCGAACCCGGGCCATCTGCTGTGTAGTCTAGCATGATACCAACTGAGCTAACAGAGCCCCAGATCGGAGAGTCCACCTCCTAATTATAATATACAAGACTTACACTGTGCTCAACCCCGATTAAAGAGCACAGGCTCTGTGAACTTTACCAACAAACAAAAGAAGACAGAGCAGAAAGAGGTTTTAACACATAGTATAATGACACACTGAAAAAACAGCTCTTCACTTACAACAAAGTCTGCTTCAAAGGGACTTGCGTTAAAAACGTAAGGTGCGTCCATGTCGTTTATATTTACTTTTTCTAAATCATTGCAATATCATTTAGAAAAAGTGACCATTTTAAAGATCTCCTTAAACCATTTCTTTGAAAAAAGTCAATAGCAGGAAGGACATATTCAAAGGTGTTTTCTCCAAAATTTTAGTAGGGACAAAAGATGGATTCATTGTCCTCAACACACAACTTTCTTTGAAAATACTCAAGGGTAACACTACCAATATTTCAGATAAAAATTATCCTTGCCACAAAAAACATGTTAAATAACAGATTCTACAAGGTTTGTGGGAGTTTGGGATTTTTTTCACATATTTTGTTGTTAGAGATGTTAAGGAAATAGGCTGACAGGCAACAAGCATTTGCATTTGCGCAATGACACGTTATACTTATTATCTTTTTCAGCAGGCAACACTAAAACAACGAAGCTGATACACTTTTCCGTGGCTCTAGCTTAAACATGGAAGAGGAAAGCAAAACATTTGTTGCTAAATTAATTTTTCCCCAATACTTTTGGCACTTAGGAAGGAACTGTTTTCGTTATAGTTTTACGACACTTGCAACACAATTAGGTCATATAAGTGCCAAAGATTAGAGGTGTTACAAGAGAGTAATAAACATAAAAAAGAAGGCGTAGAGATAAGGATGATAGATGTGTTTTTATAGGAATGAAGGAGCAAACACACCAGAGAACCCACCAATCATCCACACGGAAGGAACTATAGTGCTCAAAACAAGGAGGGGAATTTGTCATTGGGAACTATACTTCTAACAAGACTGAACTTACGGAAGAGGAGAGTATGAATAAAGAAAGGGTAGAGAACAACAGGAAGAACTTTGAGAAAGCATGAAAGTCAGAACGGAATATCCAACAGATGAAGGAATGAATGAATGAATGAATGAATGAATGAATGAATGAATGAATGAATGAATGAATGAATGAATGAATGAATGAATGAATGAATGACAGTAGAATGAAAATAGAATGAAGACATTTTTAACTTAATGAAACTAATGAAAAAAGGGATTTTTTTTTTTTAATGTGCAAAGAAACAAATAATTCATCATTGATTCACACTTTGCAGTCACACAGCTAGCGGTATAAAGTATCTCATCAGGTCACCCAGCCAGCAGAGTGACTGCAACGGATGTCTCGGGCCTGGTGCAGAACTGTGTCAAGTGACTGGAACGGATAATTTCCACTGTCACATTATTGCGGCAAGTGACCGTAAAGTGTTAAACAATGATTTTAAAACACCCAAAACAACAGCACAAGGGAGAAACACAGGTCATCCATGATGAGCACAGCAAAAAAAAAACTAGTGTGAAAATCTCAGGATACAAACCGTAGATGTCGCAAGCAATCCACTTAAGTCTGGTGGGTACTTTTCACACCAAAGACAAAAATACTAGTTTTTGTTGTGTTGTTCCTGTCAGGAATCATGAAAAGCAAGAAAACTATAAGCCTTGACCATTGTATTAAACTGCATTTTGGTGACGTTGAAAGGCATTTTGGTGACGTTGAAAGGCATTTTGGTGACGTTGAAAGGCATTTTGGTGACGTTGAAAGGCATTTTGGTGACGTTGAAAGGCATTTTGGTGACGTTGAAAGGTGCATCTTGGTGACGTTGAAAGGCATTTTGGTGACGTTGAAAGGTGCATCTTGGATAGAGCTTTGGGAGGGTGTCAAAAGAAAAAATTACCAAAATTTTGACTTATTTGGACTGTTTGCGACAGCAAAAAAATAATCCGTGCAAGCTGAGGTAACAAGAATTCTTTGCAGGAGTTGCCAATGTTGAGAAGCCCGAAGTAAACAAATTAAACAGTAAGCACATCAGAGGGTGGGTGAGTGAGTGAGTGAGCGAGTCGGTAGGTAGGTAGGTAGGTAGGTCGGTCGGTCGGTCGGTCAGTAGGTAGGTTGGCAAGTCAACTGGTTGGTAGGTAGGTTCTGCCTTAAGCTGACAATTCAAAACACCTTTTCGTTTCGAGATAAAATGAGGCTTTTTGTCAGAGTAACCATTTAAAAAAGGGTCTTTTCCTAAATTTGTATTCTAATTTTATTTTTTTTTAACTAGTCCTACTTTCACTATACCCTTTTCACACAAATAAGGAGAACTTATGCTTTCAATTCAGCCAATAATAAAATTTGGCGCCAAAACTGAAAAAAGGCATTTTGTCAGTTTACGGCAAGGTATGTAGGTAGGCAACGAAATGGGGTAGGCTTAAGTTGAATTGTTTTGATGCTACCATTATGATTTTATTATGTTTCAGCTTTCTATGCGTAATCATTAAAGTTGGCTAGCACAATCTCATTTCAATGATTTGAATCATTGAAGCTTTTACGATGATTTGCATAAATAACTGTCTCTCATATCCCAACCACAATGTCTGGAGAGCCAAAGAAAGGAAACGATTTTTAAAAATAAAAATAGAACATTACCAAGCCAAATGACAAAAAAAAAGCAAGAGAAATATGACCAGCAGCTCAGAATAAAAGAGCCGAGACCTCAACAAATAATAAATATTTTTAAAAAGCAGAAAAGGAAGTGAATGTTTGTGCGCGTGTGTGTTAGGGGGGGGGGGGGGGGGTTACGGGCGCATACAACCTTCAGCAAAGCAAATCACAGCAGACACAACACAGTGGATAAAACGGATCAAAACCAAAAACACAACATCAACAACAACAACAGCTCAAAAAACATCCAAGCACGTTACCCACCTGCCCTGTTCTTATACCATGAGCGTTACGCTGGAAGGTAAGAAAAATAAGAAAAGACAGTCAAGAGTAATAGCCAAAGCGACTCTTATCTATCCGTCTTTCTAAGAGTTTCGTACAGTCTGTCACCAGAGGTGTTTTGTTAGTTTACAGAAAGGTAGGTAGGTAGGCAACATGTTGGGGTAGGTTAAGTTGAATTGTTTGATGTTATCATTATGATTTTATTATGTTTGAGCTTACTAGAACACCCTCTGACTTATCTATCCGTCTTTGTAAGAGTCTCTCCAAAAGTACTCCTTTCACCTCCATTCTTGCTCTCTAACCATGTCCTGTCATCTGCTTTCATCTCCACTTTCGGCCCCTCCTCCCCCCCCCCTCCCCTTTGCCTCCTCCTCTGGGCTCCGGACTCTTTCTACAGCCTTTCTTCTGCTACTCTTTGGCTCCTTCTTACTGCTGTCTATCAGCCACATCCTTGATCTTATGGTAGGTAAGATTTAACTCCTAGCCATCTCAAATAAAGGCAAAAAATCTCGGAGGTCGTGTGTGCAAGTGGTGCATGTAAAAGATCCCTTGATGGTCCTAAAATCGATAAGAGTAGGCTTCGACCACCATCTGGACAAAATTAAAAATTCCAACCAAACTGAAAATGTTTAATTTGTCCCACACACTCATATGACCTCATGCAGTTGTGAGCGCCTTAAGGACACTTTCCAAAAATAACCCCCCAAAAAAGTCTACCACCATAAACTTGTACCCCTATACTCCAAGAACACTGTCTGTCTTATCTGTCCGCATTAGTAAGAGTTTCTCAGTCTGTCACCATAGACTTGTACCCCTGTACTCCTAGAACACTCTCTGTCATGGCCGTCACTCTTTGCGCAACAGAAAAACTTTGCCGTGAATCGTGCGCACTACGGGACACGTAATTACGTTCTTAATGAAGGGCTAAACACCACGCTACTTTAGAATTACAAAGTTCTGTCTGCTCGGTACCTAGTTTTGAGAAATTCGACGTAAAAAATTTTGATTTTCACAACATGTAAAGCTTTTTCAAATGCAATTCTTTCAATATCTTGATAAAGACTCTGAATAATCTTACGATTTTCATAGATTAGATAGAACGTTAGGTTTCTGACCTCATGGTCTAAGTAACTCAAAACGGCCAAAAATGTCAAATAGAACTTTGTAATTCTGAGGTAGCAACCAGTCACCTTATAGCTAAGGGAGCATGGCACCTTTCTCCTCGCCCTTCATTTGGCTAAAATTGAGTCACGGGGTATGCTCGGGGGTGAACCAGAAGTATGTCAGAGTGCACAGTCCAAGATATTATTATACAGTTATTTTTTTTCTGATCAAATACAGTTTATTCAAATGCTCCCTCCCCCCCCTTCTCTCCCCTACCCAGTACACCTCACATTATACATCTACCATACTAAACCAGCCTGACTCACATCACCTAACTACTAGAATAAAGCAGCGTAACTCAAATCAATTCTTTACCCCCTCAAAAAAAACCATAACCTCAGATCACCAATCTACCATAATAAACAAGACTGACTCACATCCCCTATTTAAGAGAATATCAATTCTTTACACACACACACACAAAAAAGAAAAACATAACTAACATCACCTATCTACCATAATAAACCAGCCTAACTTACATCACCCAACTACTAGAACAAAGCAGCGTAACTCACGTCAATTCTTTATCAAAGTAAAACCAAAAAAACATAAACTCACATCACCAATCTACCATAATAAACCAGCCTTACTCACATCACCTATCTATAAGCATAAAGCAGCATAATTCATATATATTCTTCACACAAAAAAAACCTAACTCACATCACCTATCTATCATAATAAACCAACATAACTCACATCACCGATCTACCATAATAAACCAACATAACTCACATCACCTATCGACTAGAATAAATCAATGTACCTTACATCACCTATCTACCATAATAAACCAACATAACTCACATCACCTATCCACTAGAATAAATCAATGTACCTTACATCATCTATCTACCATAATAAACCAAGGTACTCCAGCATAACTCACATCCCCTGTCTACAAGAATAAATGTGCGTAACTTACAGCAGAACAGCGATTTCGGTTTTTGCTCAGCACTTCCTCCGGAGGTGGGATAGGCTGCCACCGACCGCCTTTGTCAAACGTGACCAGCGTACGCTGTGTGTCGACATCTAATTCATCGCCGATCTGCTGCGACGCCAGGTATACGCCTTCCACCCCACTCAACTTCTTGATGTCCGCAAATGTTTTGTTTGTGTAAAATCTGTGGACAGCCAAATCAAACCAACTTAACTCTTGGGACCAAAATGTGGCAAACTTTTCTCGGCCAGAACTGATCTCATCAGCCACAGCAGGAGCCACAAGTCATCTTAATTTTTAATTCTTAAAATTCTTCTTTTTCCAAGTCATTTTAATTTTTAATTCTTAAAATTTTTCTTTTTCCAAGTCATCTTAATCTTTAATTCTTCAAATTCTTCTATTTTGCTGGAGAAATATTCTCCTCTGCGGCTGTTTTGGTCATCGTCAGACATTGATGGACGAGCTATTATTATCATTATAAACTCTTAGGATACAGAATACTATTCCTCTTTTGTACACAACCAGCTTTATAAACCAAGTTTTCAGCATCACGAACTTCCGATTAACTTCTCTCTTATTTATCTTTTTTTTTAGTAAGAGTTTTACGGCACTGGCAACATAATAAGACCATGTAAGTGTCGAGGATTAGAGGTGTTGCAAGAGAGTAACACGAACACATAAAAAGAAGGAGGAGAGAGAAGGACGGCAGGTGTTTGATAGGAAAGAAGGAGCAAACCACACCAGAGCACCCCCCAACCACTCACAATCCTTCTTTAATATGGTTAGATGCACCTGAAAATTAAGGACAGCACAAAGAGCAATAGGAAAGAAGATGCAGAGCATAAGAATAAAGGATCAAATACCTTACACAAAAATACAACAGAAAACAGGAGTGACAGAAATCCCAAAATTTATGCTCCAACAAAAATGGAAATAGACTGGACACATCAGCAGAGTGAAGGACAGCAGATGGACCAAAAAGATGTACAGGATGCAGACCAGGAACAAGAAAAAGGTCAAGAGGAAGACCAGAAAGAAGATGGCAAGATGACAGCAGAGGGCAGACAAGAACAACCTGGACACGGAAAACAGCTGAGTTTAGTCTTAGTAAGTGTTTTACGGCACTCGCAACTGCATAAGGTCATATGAGCGCCAGAAGATTAGAGGTGTTACAAGAGAGTAACAAACATAAAAAAGAAGAAGGGGAGATAAGGACGATAGATGTTTGATAGGAAAGATAGAAGGAGCAAACTACACTAGAGCACCCAACCATCCACGAAAACAGCTGATAAAACAAAATGAAGGTCATTGTCGGAGGGCTACCTCCAACAGAGGAAGGACAACGCCTAAAAAGAAAGAAAGAAAACAAAAGATGCAGCTGAAAGTTTCCAGATTTTCCTTCATCAAGGGGCAAAACCAACAACCAACCACAAAACAATCAAAACAAACAAACAAAACAGAAAATAAACAAAGAGACACAAACACAAGAAGAATAACCAACAACCAACCAACCAACTACCCAACCAAACAACAACAAAAAACAAACAAACAAATAAACAAAACAAGGCAACACAAACACAAGGAAAATAACTAACAACCAACCAGCTACCCAAACAAACAAAACAAAAAAAAGCAAACAAAAGGGGCAAAACCAACAACCACTCAATCAACAAACAAACAAACAAACAAACAAACAAACAAACAAACAAACAAACAAACTCCAAACAAACAAACAAACTCCAAACAAACAAACAAACAAACAAACAAACAAAGCGACACAAACCTGATCAAGCCCAGGGGGTTTTCACTTCTCGGGTTGAAGAAGACGATCTTCTCCAAGGACAGAGAAAACCTGTACCCGTTGACCTCCGAGATGTACAGGTTGGTGTAAGAGGAGTTGTGCGAGACGCAGACCATCACCTGACCCTCCGAGGTGTCCGCCACATAGAAATCCTGACGGGAACAAACATTGCAATTGTACATGTTGCATCACTTGTCTAGTGGTACGGCTACCAGGCTCGTGATCATGAGATTCCAAGTTTGGGGGTGGAACTTTTCTCACTTCACCAAGGTGGGAACGGGTACCCAGCTATAGACAGTGATAAATCTTGTCAGTATGTTAGTGATTTAGCGCCTATAAAATGGCAGCTTACACTGTATGCTTCCCAGGAAGTTCGGATTGTTTCAGAACGCTATCAGGTCTGCTGGGGTAATAATATAAATTGTAAAGAGCATAGAACTTGCTGTTGAGCGGAAATTTTAGCCATGCAAATGCCGACTATTATTATTGTCATTATTATTATTATCATCAATATTAATATTAATATTAATATTATTATTATTATTATTATTATCATGCTGTACAGCCCATCAACACAACCTAGATCAGGTCCGTCGTGATGAGTTAAGAGGCAGGTTGTTTCAATTTTGCCTGTCAGGGTCAAACCGAATGAGAGGGAAACAAAGTCCCAGCTGACAGATGAACATACTCCATAAATATGCTCCCCACATGGGAATGGAACTCACGTTCTCTGGGTTAAACATCTACAATTACAAGTCCTGTTGGGGGCCCCAGTGGCTAAGTGAGTAATGAGTTCAAACTCAAAAAGTAATATCAAGTGAGCATCGGTGACACAGAGTTTAGGTGGGTGGTCACTTGGGGGTGTCCTTGAGCAAGACACGAAAACCCTAACAACAAAAAAAACAGGGCGCTGCAAAGTGGCAACCGGTAAAGGCATGCTTGTGAAATGATTCTGTATTGGTGTAATATTGTGTAAATACGTATGTATTTGTGTATGTATTTCTGTGTATGTATTTATAATTATGTACTTATGCCGGGCACGGATCAATAAAAAAGTATTTCATTATCATCAAGGAATGTACTGAAACCACAGCAACACTGTAAAGAAGAAGAGGTACAGAACCCACCAACTATCCATGTTACAACGTTAAGCATTAAAGCAGGCTTGTTTGAGTGAAGAAGATGCACATCAACATAATAACTGATCATTAGAGCAGGGACAAGTCAGACAGATAGACAAAATAGGGACTTACCCGTGGCGCCCTCCAACCAACTACTGGGAGAGGCCTAGAACAGATTCTTTTTCAAACTTTCAAAGATTTGACATGATAACATTTCTAACTGAAAAATACTCACATTATACCAACTTCTTGTTTTAGTCAGCATTTTACGGCACTTGAAACACAATTTGGTCAAATAAGTACTGAAGATTAGAGGTGTTACAAGAGAGTAAAAAACACCAAAAAGAAGGAGAGATAAGAACAATGGATGTTGGTTAGAAAAGAAGAAGCACCCGCCAAGCACGAACATCAAACAAACTTCAAGACCAGTACGAAAACAATATAATATGAGGATTTTTATTACAGACTCATTCTTGGAGAAACTACATCACAATTTCTAAACAACTGTGTGTACGCATTCCAAAATCCTGCATTTAACACGCACTCTAAACCAGCGTTTGCCACTCACTGTGATGTTAAAGCTGACAGGAAACTGAGCCTTCATAAACGAGCCACGGTTATGAGAGACCCATAACTGAAGGTTTGGGTTCGACTTCAATCCCAGCAGCCTCTGTAAAAGACAATTTTCATTTACGGAAAGTTAAAATCACAAAACTTTCAGAGTCAAAAGCGGGACACAATCACAGCCATGTGACTTGAACCTAGAAATAAACAAAATTCCTATATATCCTGTGCAAATGGCCACCTCCCCCCCCCCCCCCCCCCCATTATAATGACACTATAAGATGGCCACCAGTCTAAAACGGCCACTTTTCTCCACATCAATGGGTGGCAGACTCAGAGAATTCTGACTGAATGTGCATTTTCTTTCCTTTGAAAGTTATAAAATTTCCCTCTTTATTCAAAAATATTCCTTGATTCATCTCAAGCAAGAAAAAGAGTGTCAGAGCCACTGTCAGCTGTCAGTCTTAGCCTTTATAATTAAGATAATATGCAAATTCCAAGAAAAGCGAACAAGTGTGTGGCCATTTTGTTTTGAGAAGCTTTTTTTCAGCACTTGCAACACAATATAAGGTCATATAAGTGCCAAAGACTAGAGGTGTTAAAATAGAGTAACAAAACACAAACCAGAAGGAGGTGAAATAAGGGTGATAGATGTTTGACAGGAAAAGAATACTCACACATCTCATTCTATTCAATATAGATTTGTTTACTTTTTAAGAGTTTTACAGCACTCGTAATTGCGTACGGTCATATGAGCTTGCGGGACACAAGTTGGTTGATTTCACATTAAGCAGTTTCAGTTTCGGCAGGAATCAATTTTGAATTTTCACGGATGTAAGCCAAAGCCCAAAGAGCTACTTTTACTGATTTTAGGACCACCAAGGAATATTTAACGTGCACAACTTGCACAAGGGACTTCCAAGATTTTTCACCCTTATCCCAGAAGGCTAGGAGTTTGATCTTACCTACCCTAAGACCAGGGGTGTGGCTGAAAGACAGCAGTTAGAAGGAGCCAGGAGAGTAGCAGTAGAAAGAGTCAGTAGACAAGGGGGGGTAAAAAAAGGAGAAAAGGGAAAGGGAGAGAAAGTGGAGATCAAAGCAGGCAGGAAGACATGATTAGAGAGAGAGAGAGAGAGAGAGAGAGAGAGAGAGAGAGAGAGAGAGAGAGTGAGGTGGGGGGGGGGGGGGGGGGGGAGGGAGCAAAGGGGGGTGGGAGAGAAAGTGGAGATCAAAGCAGATAAAGAACATGACTAAAATGCAGGCAAGGAGGTGATAGAACCAGGGTCCCCACCAAATCCTGGAAAAAATTTTCAAGACCCCCCAAATTTTTTTCAAGACCCCAATTCGAGGCAAAAATCAGGCCGCTGCGCGACAAGAATGATCCCCAAAAAAGCCAATCTATCAAAGATAAAAAGTCAAAATGTCTATAAATGAATGCAAATGTACATTTTGTAGTATAGTCTTCAAACAATAGATGACTATAATACTGGGTGACTGCCAAACCAGCTTCTCAATTTTCCAAGGGAGGGGCCTCATCCATTTTCCAGGAACACGTTACATAAAAATGAAAGCGTGTGCTCCATTTATATCTAATATAATACATGTATATGTTTGTGAATAAATACACACACACACACACACACACACACACACACACACACACACACACACACACACACACACACACACACACACATGTAGGTACATTATATCCAGTTAACAACATGTCAGTGTGGCACTGGGATCTTGAGAGACTTTGGTATTTCAGTCTGTTCTTACTTATTTATATTTTCCCCTCATCATATTAGCCAACATAACAAACTATAGGCCCTATATAAAAAAAATGAATCCTGTTTTGAGCCTGAAAAAAGACCTAGAACTAGAAAATCGACTGTCAATAACCAGTCTGGGTGTCGTGATTCATAACTAGAATGGCTCAAGTACACCTATTCAGTGTGAGAGGTGTAAGAACTGGAGGGGGGGGGCTCAAGATGCAGTGACACTGAAAATCTGCCAGTCTTGAACAGAAAGCTAATAAAATATAGATATAAATTACAATCACCCCATCCAATGAAACGCGAACACTTTAGCTCAGTAACAAGGCATGACGGATCCTGAATCCACACAAGGCCTGCACCAACACGCGCTTTGCAGAGAGCTCTAAAGTAGTAATCAAAATGCTAAAAATTTGCTTTCCAAGTTCAGTTTTTGTCCTCTAGCGTTGCCTTCAGCTCCCCCCCCCCCCCCAAATCCCCTTCCACGAATGTATCTTATAAAGGAGTCTTATACTTCACAGCGTTCAGACCGCCGGTACTCACAGGTTCATTGACCGGTCACGAGGGCGAACCTGTCAAGACGCTTGTATAACATCTCTTTTTTTTTCTTTTTTTTCCACAAGCGACAGCAGAGGGCAATTTTTAATATTGATTTATTTTCAATGCGACACAGCGTTCATAATGAACAACCTGCATGTTACAAATGTTGCGTTATCTATCACACACACATACACTTCCGTCACAGCGATTCAATTACGTTTCCTCTTAAGGATTCATCAACCATACAGTCTAGATAGCTGCACATTACACAGGCCCTATACTTTCCCGTCTTACCGACCCATCACAAAATTCCCGACTTTTTCCCGACCTCCCGACCCATCTCAAAATTCCCGACTTTTTCCCGATTTCCCGACCCTGTGGGGACCCTGTAGAACAAAATTTTGGAGAAGAAAAATTTTCAGCGGTGTCAGGTTTAAAACCCAGGACCTATTGAAAGAGAGGCGAACACCATATCGTTAGACCACGAGAGCCTCCATTCGGTAGTTTGTTTGTTTTTTTGGTAAGTGTTTTACAGCGCTTGCAGCTGCAAAAGGCCATATGAGTGCGCAGGGCACATTAAAAATTTTCATTGGTACGAATTTTTACATTTTGCTCAGGTGGCCGTCGAAGACTACTCTTATCTATTTTAGACCACCACGGGACCTTTACCGTGCGCAACTTGCACACAGGAACTCCGAGATTTTTTGCCCTTGTCCGAGAAGGCTAGGTGTAGATCTTTCCTACCATAAGATCAGGGGTGCGGCTGAAAGACAGCAGTAAGAAGGAGCCAAGGAGTAGCAGTAGAAAGCCTGCACAAAGAGTCAAGAGCCCAGAGGAGGGGACAAAGGAGGTAAGGGAGTGGGGGCAGAAAGTGGAGATGAAAGCAAATGGCAGAACATTGTTAGAGAGCAGGAAAGGATGTGAAAGGAGATAATTTTAGAGAAGAAAATGTTTCCGTCGCTATCCGGATTCGAAAACGGGACCTTTTGAAAGAGAGGCGAACACCTTAACCAAGGGAGCCCCTCGATATAGTTTGACTTTGACGTCTGCCAAGTGCTTTTGACAACAACAATTAGTATTCTTTATAGCTTATGACCAGTGTCATGCATAGCATCACAAATCATGTGACCTACTTTTTCAATCTCACTTTTTTTACTACAATAAAAAGTGACTGATAGCACCACAAAATTTTTCCACCTCCATCAACGCAACCTAAAGAATTAAGAACATAAAACACTTCAAACCTGCCTATGACCCATTTAATTGATGTGCCCTCCCTTTTCCTTCCACATCAGATTGACTTGTCACGAGAACTTACAACGGACTTGGTCGCAAACAAATACTCGTCACGCATCTCAAAATCCACGACGTTCGAGAGCAACACCTCACTGGCCAACCACCCTTCGTCAGTTCGACTGCACCGGACTATCTCTTTCAAGTGACCTCCAACCTCCTTCTCCATATACACAGTGAGCTCTTGGTCATGGCTGGATTCACTCCTGCAGGGTGGGGAGAGGGAAGGAAGAATAAGAAGAAAAAAAGAGACGTGGTACTGCTGGAGTTCTCAAAACACAATTATGATGATAATAACAAATAATAACAATGTTAACTCTTATAGACCACGACCGCCATCCGTCGGGATGACACATACTGTATTGTTTTTATTTCCTTATCCAAAGACGAAGATAAAACCGATCTTCGTTTTCTCAGATGGGTTTTGCGTGGGTAAAAGGTCCATCCGCCATTTGCAAAGAAATAGAGGAGCTTTTCTATTGTTTACAGTGCTTTGGAGCCAATTTTGAGCTTTGTTTTGCTTTGGAATGTGTGTGTCGTTTCTAGAATTTTCACCATGCTGAAGAATCAGCCATCTGTATCGTCAGGGAAATGCTTCGTAAGGCACATGCTGAGAAAGCAAGTGAATTACTGAGGGAACCTATCGAGAACAGAGATTTAGGGGTAGAAAAAAGGTGAATCTGACTCTGAGTTCAACCTATCAAGTGATGAGGAGACTACTACTGAATGCTTAGTTCAGTCTGAGCCAACACCCGATGTCGACAACCTTGCAGCTACTGCCACGTCCACCACAACAACACAGTGGCAAGTAGCCAAAAACAACACAAAAACAAACAGTGAATTTCCCTTTGTGCCTGGCCCCGGTAGATGTGCAACTGCCACTGTATCTGCTACTGCTACTGACACTGAATCTCATCAATCTGGGTCTAGATCAAATGATCAACCTGCACCTCCTTCCCCTCCACCTCGCGACCTCGGTGCTCTCTTGTCCTATCTCCATTTTTAATAACAGTCAAAACAGTTCATAACAAAGAGTGAGCTTAAGAATAAGTCACATTTTCAATGTTAAAAAAATGGAGATAGAACAAGAAAGCACTGAGGTCGCGACCTGTTTACAACGACAAGGGGATCAACGAATGCACCAACTATCAACTGTGAAACAATTTTAAAAAATCATCACTCTTAACTACAGCACATACTCTGCGGCAGCCAGTCGAAATTGAGCCTCCCCACCCCACCCCCATATTACACACACTACATTACCACAACCTCACAACCACCTCTCCCTTTCCTTCAACACTACCCCTATGCCCCCCTCCCAAAAAAAATAAAAATTATCTTCCCCTCCAATTCAGCCCCTGCAAGAGCCCCATTCCCCCCAAAAATACTATACTCATACTCACCAGTGGAAAGACTTGACATGAGAGAAAGCCAGTTCCCAAGAACGGCCAAAGTCTATCGAGGAATAGAGCTGGAAAAAAAAAAGACATTCACAAATGAAAAATGGAATAAACATCTATCTGAGAAGCAACAGAACAGAGGGGCTGGGTGGGATTAAACAAACTTTTGCACAATAAATCACAAAACACACACACACAAACACACAGAGACACACACACACACTCACACATACACACACATACACACACACACACACACACACACACACACACACACACACACACACACACACACATACACACACACAGACAGACACACACATACATATACACACACATCCACATGAAATGTCAGTCTATATATACAAATAAATATGAGTCACGATGCAGTAAAAACATTAGGCAATCATCAACTTTGGGGCATATGGGGTTATAGGTATCCTCTTTAAGCTTGTTCATTTGTCTTGCTTTCCATGAAAAAAATACCTAACAATCTTGAAAACAATTACAGTTATTTAAAATTGAAGGACCTGGAGGATACCTTGTTTAGAGGGAAAAATTAGTGAGAAAATGACTGCCGAAGTGTGGTGACATTCATAGCTTTAGAGTCCTTGGAAATTCGGATTCTTTGTGCCTTTAAACAATGATTTTCCCAAAAATCCACACAGAAATGTGTTTTTAAATGGATATAAAAGGTATTGAGCCAAAAAAAAAATTCGAATAATGCCAGTTTCTTCAATTCCATTATTTAGATGAGCGCCTGATTTCATCACCATGCCTCGCAAATAACTTTACAGAAAAAATATTTATGGCCAGTAAACGTAAACTTTCTAGCAACCAAACTTCCTCTTTCTATACAACAACATGAACAATTCAATTACTGAGTACCAAAAGCTACAGATCCTTTACAAAAAATTCAAATTTATGCTAATGTTGCTGAAACAATTTCGCATATTAGACAGTTCATACTGAAAGAGGACTTGACAAGAAGATGTACCATGGATCTGTATTCAGAGTAGGCCAATGCTAACAGTTAGCTAGACACCGTGTTAAAAATCAGACTGAATTCTTTTTAATCGTTAGAAACATTTTGTTAGACACTGTTAAAACTCACACTGAAATTTGTTTAATTATGTAAAACATTTAACCAGACACTGCGTTTAAATTCACACTGGAATTTTTTTTAATATCAGAAAAGTTTTATGCCTACATCAACACAGTCAGGATCGTTTAGGAGTCCAGCCACTTCCACACTGGTTACACGCACGACCATGCGACCCCCACCTCTTTCAATCAAAAAATACCTCAACTTCTATTCCAGATAGATGCGTATTTTTTTCTGCTAAATGCCAGACAAATGAATAAGCAGCTCTAAAATGAAAATAATAACTCCATGCCCAAAAATTGACAAGCGCCTGATTCCACCGTGTCATGACACATATGACCAATTTATCCCACCCCCAACAAAGGACTACACATATAAATGGCAACAGATGAAATTGAAAAGGGATAAAAGAGCAAGGGGAAAAATGACATGGGATAAAGTGTCTATGAACAGAAAAGCAACAAATACAACAGAAAGGGATGAAATGGCAAGGAACAAAATCGCAAAAATAGAATAAAAAGGCGGGACAATTAGAAAGGGATAAAAGTAGCAAGGGATAAAGTAGCTAGGGATAAAACAAAAGGGATAAAAGGGCATGAGACAATGACCAAAAAAAAAGCCAAACAGACAACTGTCTAAAACAAAAACACAGCAGCAGCTACATACTCGTCCAAGAGGATCTTCATCATCCATCGCCAAAACGTAGTTCGGGTTGCTGGGGTAGAGTTTGATGGTACGAGGCTTGAAGGGCAGATGGCAGAACGTCTCAAACGTGGAGCCCGTGTCCACAGAGGTGAAGACGCAGTCATGCTTGACGTCAGCAAACATGTACTGTCAAAAACAAAAATTTACAACTTTACATGTTTTGCGCCTCCCAAGAAACAGCCAAGATCACAGATGCCAGTAAACACAAACTACATTAACTATTACTTGTTTGTTTGTTTGTTTGTTTGTCTATTTGTTTGTTTTTTTTAGTAAGGAGAAGCACATGGACACAATAATAGTTATTTAGGGAAAAAACTCAGACAGACAGAAATAACAGAGGGAAAGTAAAGAAGTAGGACCTACCAGTGGCGCCCTCCAACCACTTGCGTAACTACTGTTAACAGATTCAAACGATATAAGCAACAACGTCTTCATCATAATCTGCAGATATGGTAGTGTGATCCGACTCTCAAACAAAAACGGATAAGCTCTATCAAAAATTTATCATTCACTTATTCATCATAACACAAAAGTTCAGAAAAATCTGCACTGGCAACACCCTCTCCCAAAGGGCAACCACTGACTATTCACAAGGGTCAACCTTACTTTTCGCATATATTAACCCTAGTCTTAACCCATTCTCTGCCAACAATTAAACAAAAGAGACTTCCATTGTGGAAATAAAGGTGAATTTTGCCTGCTGCCATCTGCTCTGACAGACTTTCCACACTGGGAATGAAATCAAGGCGGCAGCTCAATGCCGGAGATCTATTGTGATCAAGGCCAAGCTTACCGTGGAAATAATTCCTGAGTGCCTGTCCAACAGATTTTGGGAGGAACAAAGGCTACCCCTGCATTTTTTCAAGCGGTTTTCGTGCAGCTGAACATGAAAGGGCTAAAAAGAAATATACACAAAATCGCACACGCACATATACACACACACAGAGCCAAAAAACACAATCCTTTTCAAAAGGTCCGATCAGAACTCTCCAAAACATTTGGTGAGTCAGCATGGACTACTATACCCAGTTAGTCATTTAGAGGAACCTTCTCTCACTCCCGCTTTCTCCTTACAAGTATCATATGAAACTTCTCTATAGTTACATGAGTCATTTCATTTCCAAAAAGGTCAGACAGCTACTTTATATAGGTTTTAATATTTATTCAGGAGATGAAATCCATCCAAAAAAAAACTTACCATATAATTGAAAGCATTCACATCGTAATATGAATCAATCACACCTTTGACAGATGCATTCACCATGAGCTGGTCGCTGACATCCGTGAAATGTTTGCCATAGTCCTGAAAAGAAAAAAAAACAATTAAGGGGTTGCAAAAACAATTCTTACACGATGGACACTTCAATTCAGCTGTGTTTTCAGCAAAATTCCATTAATCATACCACAGAATACTACACTGTTGCTGTAAGTTTGCCTAGAAAAAGTCTAATTGACGTCTCAATTTGGAACCTTCTTGACCTACTATGCACATCTATAGCCTCCACTCTCTTTTTAAACTTATTTTAAGAAGGCAGACCCCAATTAAACCTTTATCATAATAATAAAAATAATAATAATAATAACAATAATAATAATGACAATGATAATGATAATAAAATAATAATAATAATAATAACAATAATAATCATAATAATAATAAATAATTTAAAAAACAATTATTATTATAACAATAAGAAGAAGAACAATAATAATAATAATAATAGTAATTGCTATTATTATTATTATTATTATTATTATTATTATTATTATACTATTATAATAAAGTTCACTTCAATCGCATCCAGTCCCTGGTGGCCCTAGGCACTTCACAATAAAATAAGATTTATATCAATGTTTGACGCACACTGGCCCAGTGAATGTACAACAATTCTTTGGAATACATCAAATCCCCCCTTTTCTGACAAACAACACGCAAACAAAAAGACAGTCACTGTGGCCACTGATCACACCTGCTGTTGGAAGAACAGCAAAGGGGTCAGTCATACCATGACCACACTTGGAAGTACGAGTTCCATCTCTTATCCTTTTTTTTTATTCCCTGGATTTTCTTCTTAAAAGGTTTCTGAGGGGGGGGGGGGGGGGGGGGAGTGATTTTTTTATTTGTTTAAGCAAGCATTTTATGGCACTTGCAACTCAAGTAGGTCGCTTAAGTGAAAGTGTCAAAGAGTAGAGGGGTTACAAAACAGTAGCAGACACGAAAAAGAAGGAATAGAGATAGGACGATAAGGACATTTGATAGGAAAGAAGAAGCAAACCACATCAGAGCACCCACCAGCCACCCAAAAGAAGGAGAGGAAAATGGCTGCACCTCAAATGGTTCAAGACTCAAAGAGTACACTGTTGACTGGCGACACTCCACTGCTTCAACAGTACGAACTACAGATATCACAACAGAGATCAGGGGTGCAGCAGTTAAGTGCCTCACTGTCATAAGCAGAACATCTTCTTCTTTCTTCTTTGCATTCCCCCACGAGATCTCAGGGAAAAGTTGACTGCTAGTTCTTCAACCTGCAGTGCAATTGATTTTTCATATGTGACCCTTTTTCCTACTTCGTAGGGCCCCATTTCGATTTCAAAGGTATCTTATCTATAGGTTTTTATACTGACAAGAGTATTTTCAGATTTGGTAGTAAAAGATTTTGAATTTTCCCCACGTGGCAACCAAAGCCTATTCTGATCGATTTTAGAACCACCAGAAGATCTTAAACAGGCCCAACAAGCAAACAGGACCTCCGAGATTTTTCGCCCTTATCCAAGGAGGCCATGTGTCAGATCTTACCTACTCGAAGATCAGGGGTATGGCTGAAAGACATCAGTAAGAAAGAATAAGGAGAACAGTAGAAAAAGTCAAGAGTAAAGGGAAGAGGAGGCCAGTCATTGGGGGGGGGGGGGGTGTCGGGGGAGTAGTTGGAGATGAAAGCAGATGACAGAACAGGACTAGAGGACCTGAAAGGAGGAGAAAGGAGAAAATATCAGAGAAAAAATTTTTATCAGAGAAAAAATTTTTCTCATCGCTGTCAGGTTTCACACCCAGAACCTATTGAATGAAAGGCGAACACCGTAACTCTTGACCACGTGAGCCCCTGCACGCAGATGATCAACGTTCAATTCCCTTGCCGGGAAAAATCTTTATCAAGTATCTAAGCTCAGGTAGGCTCTGACAGGCATAGTATAGTCCCAGCCTAACTCCTAAATGATCTAATTGCAATGATGGTGGTGTAAAAAAACCCACCTATATTAAGAAAAAACAAACAAAACCAGAAACAGAACAGATATATCACTGGAGATTATGGGAGTCCACTTCAAGATCATGGGAACTTTTTGTGTTATAATGCTAGTTTCCTCTAATTTGTCCAAGATCCCATTTGTGGGTGGTTGGCAGGTGCTCTGGTGTAGTATGCTCCTTTTTTTCTATCAAACATCTAGCCTTGTTATCTTTCCTCCTTCTATTCTTATGTGTGTTACTCTCTTGTAACACCTCTAATCTCCGCCACTCATATAACCTATTTGTGTTGCAAGTGCCGTAAATCTTACCAAAACATAAGACCCCATATGCCTTGCATACCACATTTTCCTTCTTCCCTTGCACCAGGTCTATACGTAAACATTACATATTTATAAAATGTATAAAAATGAAGAGGAAAAAAGATGTGGAAGACACTTGTACAATGACTTAATATTTTATATAATTTCTTTAAATTTAAACAAAATGGATTATATGCTTTTCTTTCTACTTCTTTTATTAAAAATAATAAACAACACAGCTAGCTAAAACCAAACACTATACTGATGAAAACAACAGTATTACATAGCAGGCATTATCTTTTTTCTCAAAGCAGTGAAGTAATTTAACAATAGCAGACAGAAACTGGTAAGTTCTTTCACAAAGTTCATAACTGAATTTTGTCTTCTCAATGATGTAGTCAGTTTTCAGTGCTTACAGCAGAAGCAAGTGCAACAACTAGACTGATTGGTGAATAGTTTTTTCAAAGGACACAAGAAAAAATATTTTAAGAGTGTAGTTGATTGCAGGAAATACAATCGTTTTTTAACGTTTTAGTTTTTCACCCTCGACAACACAATTTAAATCCTTCAGGAGGCAGGCTGCTTCGACCTTGCCTGTCAGGGCCAACAAACCAGGGCTTAGAGGGATACAGCACCTCAGCGCACACAGACGGGCACCCGCAACAGGATAAATTCCCTGTAACGAAACTGCACTCACATCTTCTGGGTGCAGCAGTCAGGACCCTAACCACTACTTCAGACCCACATGATGCACTTGATTTGTAAGCACCAATGAATCTTTAAAAAACAAAAACAAAACAAAAAAACAATATAACTGTACCTTCGAAATGAACAGAGCACTGCTAAGACCATTTACATCCTTGGCTAAAGCGAAGATCTCGTCCCTTCCACTTCCTACCCAGTGGACCACAATCGTCGAGTGGGCATCGTCAAGGTCAGCCTGCAGACACAACCAGAGACATTATTATTTATATTTGTGAAAATGTCTTGCCGTTGTGGTGGGGAGGG
The DNA here is from genome assembly GCF_000002075.1 of Aplysia californica. Classification (NCBI taxonomy): domain Eukaryota; kingdom Metazoa; phylum Mollusca; class Gastropoda; order Aplysiida; family Aplysiidae; genus Aplysia; species Aplysia californica. The sequence goes on from NW_004797275.1 coordinate 314,968, forward strand.
GGGGGAGGGGGCGTTTATGAAGACAATGCTCCACTAGTCACAAATGAGTCATCTGAAAGGAGGCACACTTGACCCAAAGGTAATGACAATGTGAAAGGTTCATTACACTTTTTATTTG
>NW_004797275.1:315185-323620 GCF_000002075.1 Aplysia californica
GTAGCCCACGGTTCCGCCGCAAAAGAGGGCTCCTATCAGGCGTGCGGTGCCGCCCACAGAGCATCCTCCATTACTTTTAATCTCCTTGGCTGCAGCACAGTGGGAAAGTCCTCTCGGCAGATCAGATAAAGAGTTACATTTTTTTAAGCAACCATTTTAATTGTTTTCTTTGTGTTCTGTTATTTTGGAGGCTGACTTTTTTTCACAGATGTCTCTTACTCATGGAATTTACCATGTTTGCATCTGAACGGGGTCCACTTTTTTTTCGTCCTTCCAGAAACAAAAGTTCATCACTCACTGTAGTGATTTAAGTTAAAGAGGAATAATTGCCTGTTATTAAAATTGATGATGAATCTGGAATGCGCCTATTTTCATCGACATCCATACTTTTTGACAGTTCAGTACCGGCTCCCCCATCATTATCAACTCCATCCGTTAAAAAGTGCAAGTATTTAATTATTTTATTTTTTATTTTTTTAAAGTGTTTTACGGTGCTCACAACTTCATAAGGTCATATGAGAGCGCTATGGACACATTAACTCATTCAGTGCTGAGCTCTCTAGCAGTGAACTCCCCTCATATACTGAGCAGTTTTGTTATGGCAACTTGAAATTAGGTCTATCCACGAAAATTAATCAAAACTTGTGTGAGTTCAATGGCTGTTTGAGCAGAAAAAATGTCTCTTTGACCTTTCCCATAATGCATCACGATTAGTAAAATAACTTGGTACGGATTAAATAGAGTAATTCTTTACATAAAGACAGCGAGGCAGAATGTGAGAATACTCGTCGCTAGTATGTGGGCGAGGCCCAGGTTTCTCGAGTGTTCTCGTTCATAGCACTGGATGAGTTAAAAGTTTTCAGTAGGTTGGAAATTTTGAACTTTGCTTGGGTGGCAACCGAACCCCTATCTTATAGATTTTGGACCACCAAGGGATGTCTAGCATGCGCAACTTGCACATGGGACCTCAAAAATTTTTTGTCGTTATCCGAGAAGGCTAGGTGTTGGATCTTATTTACCATAAGATCAGGGGTGTGGCTGAAAGACAGCAGTAAGAAGGAGCCGAGTAGTAGCAGTAGAAGGGCTGCAGAGAGAGTCAGGAGCCCAGAGGAGGGGGCAAAAGAGGTGAGGGGATGGGGGCAGAAAGTGGAGACGAAAGCAGACGACAGAACATTGTTAGAGAACAGGAAAGGATGTGAAAGGAGAAAATTTTAGGAAGAAAATTTTCCGTCGCTATCCAGATCCGAACCCGGACTTATTTAAAGAGACAGAATACCTTAACCTCTAGACCACGAGAGCCTCCAAAAAGTGCAATAACGTAGAGCTATCGATATTCCGTGGCGAAGGATCAGTACTCGCTTTCGTATTGTCTTAAGTTCCTAATATTTACAGTAATTCTCTCAGCAATAAGTGAATGTTATAAGTTGTAGAAACCTGCCAGATTGGGCATTTTCTGCAATCGGCCATTATCCTACTAGGCCTATAATATGCATTCATTGCAGGTTGGTCAGCAATGCTTTTTTACTTGAAGTTTGGTAGAAATCTGGCTAGCCATGATCCTGAACTTCTTCTGTCTATTTCCTCCTTTCTTTCATTCACTCATTCTTTCTGTCTATCTTTGGATTGTTGCCACTGCTGGAAAATCTGCATGTTGATCCAGTAAATCGACTTTTGATTTTTTTTTAAAATCACTATGAGAAGGAAACTTTTTTTCAAATTTGTTTAGTATCTAGAGAAATAGTCAGTGCAATGATTCTCTATGAGCATAAGCGTGATAAGGGCCGTGGTGAAAGAAATCCATGCTAAAACTACTCAAATTAAAATAACAAATAATTAGAAGTGGTTGTGACATTCGACATTCAAAAATGAAAATGAAGAAACATTAGGGTATGTGCAGGGTAACTGTATCAAAAGTCTGTCGTCTTTATCTCTCTTTCTACTTTTCTTTATGTACTCTCCAGAAACATCTCTAATCTTCCGCACTTTTTATGACCTATTTGGTGTTACAAGTGCCATACCTAGTTCTAAGGGAGTTTATAAACTTCGCTGTCAGTTTTCGAACCTGGAACCTATAGAATGAGAGGTGAACACTGTGCTGTGCCTCTAGACCATGAGATCCCCCTCACCCCTTCTCAATACTCCCCTAGTCATAATAGCTCATTTAATCAAATAATGTGTATAGTTTGCATTTTACTCACGGTTATTCGAATGACAGGAAGGACAAGTTCCGTAATGAGCGACCGCCCCAACAAACACAATATAAAGAAGAGACCTACCCCTAACCCTACCCCTAATCCTAATAATTCTACCCCTACCCCTACCCCTACTCCTAGCCTTCTATTCTACTCTAACTCATTGTGGTCGCTCGTTACGGAAGTCCTCTCCCAAAAAAGGTGCTAAGCTGTCCTAGCTGCTGCTATCAACATCGAGATTTACACCCAAACCAAAAACCAGAGCATCCTCATCCGATTCATTAGCAATGACCACGAAAAACCTTATTTGTTGTATCTTCACAGAGCATGGAACTTTTTGAATTTTTGAAATCCATCAATAAACAAAAAAGTTACGAATTTTTTAATCAATTAATTTTTGGTACACTTTTATAATGAAAAAAACCCAAAATATGGGACGTTCTTTGGTGAGTTTTGAAACAATATTCATCATAACTCGCTCATTTCTCGGGAGTATTTAAATGAAACTTGGCAACCCAGTACATTTTCCAGAGAAGAATCTAGTCCTGCTTTCAGATTTTTCATAGCTATCCTACTTTTTGAGTTATGAAGTCGTTTATAGGTAAAAATGTGGCGGTTTTCGGTGCGTTTTGATACAATATTTGTGACATTTTGTCATTGCTCGCCTATTTCTTGGAGTATGTAAATGAAACATGGCAGTCTAGTACAGTTTTTAACGCAGAATCTAGTCATGCTGTCAGATTTTTTATATCTATCATACTTTTTAAGTTGTAAAGACATTAACAGGTAAAAAAGTGGCGTTCTTTACAGATACAAAGATTATCAGTCATATCTTCTCCCAAAGTCCTGATATTTGAATGAAACTTGGCAACATAAAAAGTTCCTCCTTGCCAAGCAATGATCTGGATCAATTTGTCACAAAAATGTAAGTAGAGAGCTGGATTTATTAGTCTAATAAATCCAGTTCTCTACTAGTAAAAGCATGCCCACTTTGTAATAGAAAATAAGATCATCTCTGTGTATATCCATTGTTGGACAATGTCCTATTGTGTGGTAGATTAAGATGCGTTTAGATAATATAGTTTACAAGTCATGGGAATATTTCCCATGTGTAGGCTACAACTCATACTATAAATGTAACATATTTAACAGATAGAAGAACTCTCTCTCTCTCTCTCTCTCTCTCTCTCTCTCTCTCTCTCTCTCTCTCTCTTTCCCTCTCTCACGCACACACACACACACACACACATGATGCACGCGCACACAGGACGAGTCCAAGTGTTTGCTTTCCCAAGAGGGGGGAATAGGTTTTCATAACGCAAACACGATGCCATACCACTTCTCAAGATGTTTGCTTTTCTGTTTCTATTCTTGTCATGCAATCAAACAAATAAAAATGACTACATCTATTGTATTTGTGACTAAAATGCAACAAAAATGCAAGTTATCAAGGCCCACGTTTAGTTTTCAAGTATCCTTCCCCCCCTTTCCGGTTCACATAAGCAGGGCCTCATTTATATAGCGCCCGAGGCGACTGATGGCTGATGATGTCACTCAGTGGAAATTTCTCAGCCGCCGGTCGTTCACCCAGAACGCGCAAATGGCAATGCCGTTTTTTCCCCTAGTTACTCCCACATTTTTAAAGATTACGCAAAAACCGCTAAACACAGAAGCATGAAATTTTAAGGGAATAAAGAAAAATGGTGTACAACGTATCAGTCAGTTTGACAAATCACAACTCCGAAAAATCTTCAAAGCGCACCACATCAACCACTTTCGCAAACGTTTTGGACTGCTTCTAGGATGGGTACAATTTGTCAAACTGCATACTACGAGATTGACCTCTTTTCTGATTGGCTGCCAAGTTTCATTCATCCATTCACGAGAAGCAGCGTGAGAGCGAGTTGAAGACAACAACCTTTGCGTTAGTGCGTCCCACGAAACACCCCCGAGGCGGGGGCCGAAAATCGGCAGAACAAAACGCCCTCGGTGGGCATTGCTAGATTCATCCATAGACAAAACTACGGAAACTGAACCGGATGCTTGAGATTCAGATTCCGACGACACAACAGGGAAGGGAGAGGCAGTAGTTGATGCCAGCAAGTCCACACTCTCACTACTCTCAGTCTCAGCAGCCTCTATCTCAGCCTGCATTAGGGAGCAAAAGTAGTTCCGACCCAATCCGTAAATAATTTTTGCAATCCTTAACGAACATTTCAAGTTCTCATTTTAATTTCCTGAACAGCTAAAGTTTAACTTTAGCACTTTGTGAGGTTGCTCAATTCAAGCATAGAAACTCCAAAACGCCCCTTTTTGTATTTTTTGCCCAATGCATTCTCTAGATCTACAGGAGGGGATCCTTTCCATAATTTATAGCCAGGCCATAGCGCCAAAAGTAAAAGAGAGAGAGAGAGAGAGAGAGAGAGAGAGAACAGGATGCCATTTTCATGTTAAACCCTGGAAGTGCGCAGGCCCATGAAGGGCTTGAGCCGGGCTACCCGGGAAGCGCGCACACCCTATATATATAGGGCTGACCTACTTCGACCGGGAAGCGCGCAGGCCCTATATAAAGAGCATAGACGCTGACCTTTTTCAGTATTCCTTATGTGGAAAATGACGTTGTCAATTGAGCTTTTGCCAAAAGGTGGGTGTTTGCTTAGGACTTTTTAAATCAACCACAACTCATGGTAAAATATGTTTTCTTCTGAAAACTTTATGCATATGGCAAGGAAATAAGTTGGTCAAGCTGCATGAGCAAGTAGATTGATGTGTGCATCTTATATCTCTTCATAGAAAGATAATAGTACTAAAAATAGGGCATTTTTTACTCATCCTGAGTGCACACGTAATTGTATGTTAAATACAGAATATTGTTAATCTTAAACTATCAAACAGAAGTGCATTCAAACATTGAAAATAGTTTGTATACACCATCATAACAGCATGTGTCCATTAAAAGGGTTTTATTTTTTTATATTAATGATGTTATTGCTGAGTAAAATTTATAAGTTCGTTCATAACTCGTGTCATAATTACATCATCAGACTTTCCAAGGTCTAGAAAACCCAAATCGTTAAACATATCAACCCGGGGAATGACCGGTATTAAACATTGGTTTGACATTGATCCATCAGAAGGGTAATTTTCCGCTTTTCCGCTCCATTGCATGGTTTTGCTTAAATATGACTTTGATTGAGATAATCCAGGTTTGTCATAATGATGTTATGAACAAACACTTTATGATATTTCTGCAAAATATCATGTGAGGGACTTCCAACTGTTTCACAACATCCTTTTACATGGTGGAATGAACATGGAAGAGTATCGTGCTGATGACTCAAAAGAGAAGCGAAGAAGAGGCAAAAATATGCTTGTCATAATGGATTGTCATCATGTTATGAACGTGACAGTGTGTCATAATGGTTATGAACGAAACCTTATTCCATGTAATTTACAGTTGTTTTGGGATGTATTTTTAATTTTAACCCAACTTGAGGATGTATTTGACCTTAGCTTACATTCTGATATTTTGATTTTTATCATATAAGTGTATGGGTCTGGATTTTAACTAGTATTTTACTTTTGTAGTAATGGTTATGAACGAACTACATATTGTACTCTGAGGGCTTTCCAGGGTTTATAAACATTAAAAACATGAACACAGATACATATTATGAGGAAACTTTCATTTAATATGAAATTTTAAAGTAAATGACAGGTCAAAATATTAATTTTTAGGTCAAAACTGAAGTTTGTCATAATAGTTATGAACGAACAATAAAGGTATTCTAAGGGTTTTTCAGTGATTAAACTTTGAATTCTTCCAACATATAAGCTTATTTTGAGGAGAGTCTCATAAATTAAAACAATTTTATGTGAATGACAGAATAATAAGTTAATTTTTTGGGCCCAAAGTAAAATTTGTCATAATAGTTATGAACGAAACAGTGTGTCATAACGGTTATGAACGAAACCTTATTCCATGTAATTTACAGTTGTTTTGGGATGTATTTTTAATTTTAACCCAACCAAAGGACAGAATAGACCTTGCATACATTCTGATATTTTGATTTTTATCATAAGTGTATGGGTGTGGATTTTAATTAGTATTATACTTTAGTAGTAATGGTTATGAACGAACTATTTATAGTCCATTCTATATATTTTGAGGGGTTTTCAGTGTTAACAAACTTTAAAAACATATACAGAGATACATATTATGAGGAGAGTTTCATTTAATAAAAGTTTTTAAAAATGAATGACAGATCAAAATGAGTAAATTTTTAGGTTAAAATTGAAGTTTGTCATAATTGTTATGAACGAACCATTTTAAAGGTATTCTAAGGGTTTTTCAGGAAATAAACTTTGAATTCTTCCTACATAGAGGAATCTACCATATTTTAAGGAAAGTCTCATAAATGAAAACCATTTTATGTGAAAGACAGAACAATATATAAGTGAATTTTAGGGGCCCAAAGAGAAATTTGTCATAATAGTTATGAACGAAACAGTGTGTCATAATGGTTATGAACGAACTTTAAATGTATGCATAATATGCCCTATGACCAGTTTGCGTTTAAAAATAGCTGTTCAATGGTCTTTCATTTATCACTTGACTATAATTTAGACCGGAGTGTTATTTTAGACAATTCAAGTCGATGAAACTTGATATAATTGATAGTATTTTGGTCACTTATTGTTCGTTCATAACTATTATGACACAAAAAAGTAATTTTATCAAAAATTAATAAAGATTTTTATAAACTGTCAATTCTATGTAATTTTGGAAGTTATTTGCTATGTCTCAAAATATACATCAGCCTAGCTGAAGAAAGGAACTTTGAGTATTCATAAATTTGTGTCATCATTGTTATGAACGAACTTTTGCTATTTCCGTCATTAAAGTCAAAATTACACCAAGACCATTGCATATACAGCTTTGGCAATTACTGAGCCTGAAAGAGCAATCATTAGGCTATATAATATGGGTGATTAATGAATTATTACATAAAGTTAATATGGACCTCATTTGTCACACCCAGGTATCCCACCTTTCGGCAAATGCTCAATTACAGCTCTCTCTAAGTTATAAATAGTGACCAATGACTTTGCAAGTTATCTTGCTCATAGAGCGTCTCTTGGCCGAGATAGCGATCGATAAAGTGACGAGATCCCGCTGAGCAACTACATGCTATGTGTTATCACTTGTTTCGCCGTGCTGAGGTACTAATTGTTAAGTCTATCGCGTTCTCGGCTTTGTTTGTATTTATTTGATCGCTGATCATTTTTGAATGGCTCATTCTATCAGCTTAAAGAAAATATATGCTTTTATATCTTTTTATCATCTGTTGAGCCGTAAATGGTCATTCAGTAGCAGGTATACATTTCGGGTATCTCAGCAGATTCCCCCCGCCAAACCCCCATGTTTACAACTGATCGGCCGTGGCGGCGGGGCATTTTTGGCGGGTTACTTCCGGTGAAATGCTGCTGAGAGCGCTTAGTTCTTCTAGGGTTAAACCATCAATGGACTTTCATTTATTACCTTTGTCGTTAGATGCAGTGGGTCCACATCATCACTACCGGTACTTCTTTTCTTTCTAGCTAGACCTGGTAGATCAGCATAGAAAATCTTCTCGATTTTCGATCCCGACAGTTGAAATTCTTGAGAGACAGACACGGTCAGGAAGTTGGAGTTGCGTTCGTTCTCAGCTGGTGGGAAATGCAGTGTTTTATGCCTGAATGTACTGAAACCATGCTCATTAATCTTTGTAGCCTCTACAGCTGTTTGAACTGAAGGAAAAAGTACAAGACAAAAAACACAGTGAAGGAATAATATCCTGTGCCCACTGTCCCTGAGCACGGGCTGCGCCATTGCGGATCTTGCTGTTGTGAAATAATGGATGATGATAACCTTCCGTGTTTATCAAAACACTTGTATTCGCACGATGTACCTAGTGATAAAGCGTTAGCTATTCTCACGTCAGATTCTCGTTAGTGACGTGCGAATATACAGTTGAACCCGGGGTTTTCTATCTCTCTTGGTAACAAAAAATATCAATTCTCCTAGGCTATTATTGCTTTATTAGTGTGCGCGTGAGTTTGTTTGTGTGTGTATGGGTGTGTGTGTGTGTGTGTGTGTGTGTGTGTGTGTGTGTGTGTGTGTGTGTGTGTGTGTGTGTGTGTGTGTGAGCGTGCATGTGGGTGTGAGCGTATATTAAACTGTATGGGTTTTTTTTCTCTGTT
>NW_004797275.1:323814-331961 GCF_000002075.1 Aplysia californica
TGTGTGTGTGTATGTGTGTGTGTGTGTGTGTGTGTGTGTGTGAGTGTGTGTATGTATCGTAGATGCTACACTATTCTAAAAAGGAGATAAATCTATGGTAGACCTATATGTATAAATGTATGCGTGTGTGTTTGTGCGTGTATGTGTGTGTGTTGTCTGTGTAAGTGTGAGTCTCGGAAGTTATATAAAATCTAGGTCCTTGGTGTGAGAACAGTTGTTAAATACTGAATACATTTTGTTGTAAGGTCCTTAGTGTATGCACATGAAGTGCATCTAAGGCTAGGCTCCATAGATATAGGCCTATAGGATAGGCTAGACGCCTCTATAGGCCTAGATAATTTTTGATCACTGTGTAATATCAGGGGAGATCACTGAAAAAAATCTTAACATCCACCAATGATCCGGTGCACTTTCTTTCATTAAATCATTTATTTCAAATGGTGTGGTAAAAGACAATGTGTTGTTTCTCGGACTGTTATTATAATTGCACTCTTATAAATTAGAAATCTAGTAACCAGGTATTCATTTCATTTGGGAGAGGTAAAAGTACAATGAGATCATTTCATATGATATTGTTTGTGAATACTGACATGTCCCAACTTATTTAGCAATCCTGGGGCAAACACCTGTTATCGCCCTTGTCATGCCGAAAACCAGAAAGTAAACTCAAATTTGATTGGACAAAACTATCAGATGAACCAATCGCCCATGTTGTTCTTTGTAAGATTCAGAAACTCAGAAACTAAGGACGCTTCCGCTTCAACATATTGTTCCTCGTAGTCTTGGCCTTCTAAGTTAGGCATAGTGCGCTGTACTCCATTGACCACACAATCTAGGTCTACTACATTTGTGAAGCACGTTGTCAACAAAGACTTGAGATGGCTAGTACAGTGTTGAATGTTGGAATTGGTTTATTTATCCTTGCTTTTTTGTGGGTCTTAGCGCTGTCAGTTTGCGTAGCGTTCGCAAGATCACCAACGAAAATAGCGTAAGTGAACACTCACTGAAACTGATAGTACAGTGTAGAGAATCTATCGTCTTCTATTCTATTGTTACTTATTGTACTACTAAAACTAGATCTAGATCTAGGCCCGTTCAAAGCTCTACAGTTCTCCGCCTATGAAAAGACGGTATTTAATCATCCTACGTTCCGCGAAGCATTTGAATGCATGCGTGTCAATTTTTTAACCGGCCTACAACGCATTCCGACCGCGAGGGGCTTCGCTTTCCACGGCGATTCTCCAGCTCCTAATAATCGGACACATAAACAACTTATACCATTGTAGAGAGGAAAAGCTGAACTTTTACAAGGTGTAAGGCATTTGGTGTTTTATAGCGAAAGAGCAAAGAAACGGCGATCGGAATTACCCCCAATTTCACCGCGATACCACGCAGTCAGAAAGCCGCGAATTCCCGCGAGGCCGTGATTACGCTACCTGATGATAGTGATGATGAACCATCATACAGAGTTGATAATGAGTATAGGAAAGGAAATAGGAGAGGTGCGGACACAAGTGAACATGAAAATTGTGCTAGATCTAGATCTAGATCTAGAATTAGGTGTTCCCCATGCTCAGACCTATGATCCGGCGCTTACGGGTCCCAGTTCAGGCCCGACGCAACACATCAAAGATCACACAACGTAGATTTAGACCCCAAATGATAGGAATACAGCTGACATAGACCCACCTAGGTCTACACAACTACACAACAAACTTTAAAAAATAGTGACACCCCCCCCCCCCCCCCCCCCCAGTGGCCATGCCCTGTCCTGCAACCACACACCCTGATGTTGATGCTCAGGATGGGTGGACTGATGACTTGAATAATTTTCCAGTAGTAGGCATAGCAATGCCCACCGAGCGCGTTTTGTTCTGCCGATTTTTTGCCCCCGCCGCGGGGATGTTTCGTGGGACACACTAACGCAATGGTTGTCTTCAACTCGCTGTCACGCCGCTTCTCGTGAATGGATATTGTATGAATGAAACTTGGCAGCCAATCAGAAAAGAGGTCAATCTCGTAGTATGCAGTTTGACAACTTTGTACCCGTCCAAGAAGCAGTCGAAAACGTTTGCAAAAGTGGTTGGTGTGGTGCGCTTTGAAGGTTTTTCGGAGCTGTGATTTGTCAAACTGACTGATACGTTGTACACCATTTTTCTTTATTCCCTTAAAATTTCATGCTTCTGTGTTGAGCGGTTTTGGCGTAATCTTTAAAAATGTGGGAGTAACTAAACGAAAAGTGACTTTGCCATTTGTGCGTGCTGGGTGAACGACCGGCGGCTGGGAAATTTCCACTAAGTGACGTCATCAGCCATCGGTCGCCTCTGTGAACGAGGCCCCGCTTATGTGAACCCCAAAGGGGGGGGAAGGATACTTGAAAACTAAATGGGGGCCTTGATAACTTGCATTTGTGTTGCATTTTAGTCACAATACGATAGATGTCATTTTTATTTTTGCTTAATTGCATGAGAGAAGAATAGAAACAGAAAAGCAAACATCTAAGAAGTGGTATGACATATTATTGTGGTTGCGTTATGAAAGCCTATTCCCCTCTCTTGGGAAAGCACACACTTGGACTCATCCTGTTTGCTCTGTTTGGAAAAGTGAGGCATTAAGATTGTTTTTAAAGAGTATGGTACTTATAAATTTAGTCCAGTCTGGGAAGATAGTCCCGTTTATTCATTGTTATCGTTTACGCGTGCGTGCGTTAGTGCGCGTGCTTGTATGTGAGAGAGAGAGAGAAGGGGGGGGGGGGGGGGGGTAAATATCTGTTACACTTGTAGTATGAGTTGTAGCCTACACATGCGAAATATTCCCATGACTTGTAAACTATAATAATATTATCTATCTAAACACATCTTAACTCACTTGCGACTGGGCCCTTTCACCAGTCACAAGCGTTGAAGACTGGCGTTTTTGGGGGTATTTCAATAAATCACCACAACTCTCAGAATTACCCTATTGTAATTATTTTTGACACAATAAAGTAACATTCAAGCTTAATCTAATACAAAAAACTAAAGTTGTTTAAGTCTAATACTTTATTTTGTATGATTTTTTAAAAATTGGAATCAATTTGATTTTCCTAAAAATTTCCAGAGACGTGACAAGTAGAATGAAATTCACTACAACAACAAAAATAAAAGTTCAAAGTGTTTTGGTTTGATTTGTATACATGTGCGAGTGTTTGGTGAAAATATAAAAGCTGGTCTGTGCATTGATTCAGACCCATGCACTGAATTACATGAGACAGATGTACGGCACGACGTTGTGATTTCGTTGCGCGAAAAACAACACCGGTACTAGTGCTAGATCTAGCCCTAGAACTACGATTCGGGCCGTGTTCGGGTACATATCCAGGATCCTAACTATTAGACACATCATATTCTGAGACACTAGGACTAGTAAAACGTACAGAAGTATAGAAAACGGCGAAATTATGTGATTCTTGTCCATGCGACTTCTTCGACCGTAACTACGACGCTACTGTTGGATTACTATCAGCTGTATAGAAAAAAGCAAAGCGCGAGTTCCGGTCTGTTCAACCCCAGTTGGGGTCACTGTCCTTCACCTTCAATAACTTAAACACTACGGGTCCCAGAGATACGAAACGAAGTCCAAGTAGCTCAGGCTTGGCCAAACAAGGGTACGAGGCGGGTCTCGCGATCCGTGCGTGATTTGTAGAGCGAAAAAAAATTCCAAAGTTGGTCACGCAGGGCTTGTGAGACCCGTCGCGAGCGTCGCGGCGGGGGTCACGCAACTGTTGTGTGATCCATCTGAAGTGAGTTAATCTACCACACAAAATAGGACACTGTCCAACAATGGATTTATACAGAGACGGTCTTATTTTCTATTACAAAGTGTGCATGCTTTTAGTAGAGAACTGGATTTATTAGACTAATAAATCCAGCTCTCTACTTAAATTTTTGTGACAAATTGATCCAGTGCATTGCTTACTGAGGAGACGTTGCAAAGTTTCATTCAAAATCATGACTTTGGGAGAAGATATGACTGATAATCTTTGTAAATCTGTAAAGAACGCCACTTTTTTTTAACCTGTAAAGTAAATATGTCTTTACAACTCAAAAAGTAGGATAGATATTAAAAATCTGACAGCATGGCTAGATTCTGCATTAAAAACTGTACTAGACTGCCAACTTTCATTTTTACATACTCCAAGAAATAGGCGAGCTATGACAAATATTGTCTCAAAAGACACAGAAACCGCCACATTTTTACCAATATAACGTCTTCATAACTCAAAAAGTAGGATAGCTATGAGAAATCTGAAAGCAGGACTAGATTCTGCACTAGCAAATGTACTGGTTTGCCAAGTTTCATTTAAATACTCCGAGAAATGAGTGAGTTATGACGAGTTAGATCTAGATCTAAATTGTCAAATTATTTTTTTTCCCAAAAATCACTGCTTTTTTGTGAAATTGCAGAAAAAGTAGGCTACCACTCAAGACATGTGTAGGTTTATTCCAAATGCAATTCTGAATAATTCCATATATACGATACAAGTGGGGGGTTTTCTGTTAGTGAATGCATCTTGTCCATTTTCTGCGGGTTGGAGAATTCTAAACGAACATTTCGTTCGTCGGTACTTGGACGGTTAGAAATCCAAAAGTGAGTGGTCTATCCGTATAACTCTGGTTTAGGACTTATTAAAATATCAAAATTTCGGCAATTTTGATAGATCTAATATATATGCTTAAAAGTGTAAAATCATTTATTTCAGTCTTGTGCATTTAAAGGCAGTAAATCCCCATAAGTGCCATTGAATTCAGTTTTTTATCTCTTCTGAAAAATTTACGAAATCAGAGTTAGGCGGTTAGAATTCTCAGCCGACGATATAGCTTTTTCAAATAGATTCATCTTGATCTATTTGGAGGAGATTGTTTATGAATTATTATTCACGGCATGTGAAATTTAACTGTCTGCTCTGTATGATGCTTGTCCTCAGTAACATTGGGCCCTTGGCTGTTGTGGCAGCCCTAGTGATTTCAGTCATCCTTATTTTCATCCCGAGAGAAGACCAGTTCCCATCTGCAGAAGAGCAATCCGTGGTGAGTGGTTTGAAGTTTAACTCCTTATCTCCAACAAGCTGCTCCCACAGGCTTGCGGTTGAAACCGCTGTGCCAGTGAGCCACTGGCAGCGTCATAGTCTCATTCATTTATTATGATGACAACAACATTATATATATATATATATTGATTTTCATCAACTGTGAAAAAAAGGTCTCTCATACCGGTTGTTCTTTCATTATATGAAGAGCTATCAAAATCATTTTTATTGAATAAAAGACCGATTTAGCGACATGTAATGTATGTCACTTTCAGGTTTTGTACCAAAAGAGGGCTGCAGCCAAGGAGTTTAGAACTAATGGAGCCTCCTCTCTCTCTTCGCGGCGCCACGAGCAGTACACCGCGGTGGGGATCAAATATGGCGACCGAGTGTGGGCTAAATCACGAACTGTGGCGTTTCTTTTTATAGAATCTTATCGGGCTGGGCCACGTTGTGGGGGCGGGCGGGGTGGGGGAATGCACGCAAGGAAGAGGGGATGGGGCTGGGATGAAAGAGGAGGGGCGGGCCTTGGGAAGGGACGAAGGAGAATGGGAAAAATTAATTAAAAGAGAGAGAGAGAGAGAGTGAATGAGACAGACAGACAGACAGAGAGAGAGAGAGAGAGATTGTGATCAACTGACGGGCTGACGGATAATGACAGGGAGAAAAAAAAAATTATATGTGTGATACGGACTGTTCAATTCTTTAAGAGTTTTATGTTATAATCTAGTTTAAAAATAAAAAAGATGTGTAAAATAAGAAGAAAACTTGTCCGAGTAACATAAAATTATCAAACATACCAAATTATAAAGATAATCTTTCAAGATGCTAAAATATCTAATTATAAGAAATGGATAAAAAATATACTTTTAAACTGAATTTAAGATACCGGTATTATGATTGCATGATTCTAGGCGTGTGCCATAACTAACTTTATGTGTAAGGAATAGCGGACACAAAAGAGGGTCGATGTTTTCTTTATCTAATTGCTAACAGTATAAGCTATGGGCTACTGGGAGTGAACCTCCCCCCCCCTGGGGATTTTTCGCCACCATGATTTTCTGAAAGGGTAGGACCTAGAGACTTCCCAAAAAAAAGTTTGCACCAAAATGTTGGCAATCTACAGAGTTACGGCCCTTGATTGTCCAGAAATTAAGAAAATACTTGATTTTTATGTTGGGGTTCTCTGTGAAGCCAAAAATGTGTACTTTCATATGATGTAAAACTCAAATATTATAAGATGATGTAAGTGTTGTAAAAAAATGTTTTTGCTAATTAATTACAAGGTGCAAAGAGGAAAAAAGAAAATTCAAAGGCTGATTTCTCAAAATCTATAGAAATGATTAATTCCATTGCTTCAAATCTTCTATAACTTGATACAATATTTTCTGATAGGTACACACTTTGACTCAAAGTTTGAGGCACAAAATGAGAAGGATTGTGTGCAAAATAACTATGAGTTAAGGAGTTATGACCCTTGCTATTGCTATATTGAAAAAATACAAAACTTCCGCGCGTCATTTTAAAAACGTCAAAAAGGCGGCATGAGTACTTTTGTCTCAGATATAGTCTAGATCAATCATATGGGCATGATAAAGGTGTCTTGAAAAACATTTTGTTAGTTAAAACTAATTTAAAAGAAGACAGAGGTGAAAAATTTGAAGTCTGGTTTTTCTATCAATGTACAATTTTCTTTATACGAGTATGCTTCAGAGAAATAATGGAATGTTCAAAAGATAGAACTGAAATCAGTTCCCTTGACATTAAAGAAAGAGAGGTCAAAATCTCAAAATAAAGAACAGCTTGAAGAAAGGACATGTGTAGTGCATAACTGTAACTTCAAAGGCCATGATGAAATAAAATCCCACACTGAGAGACGCTGGGACACCATTCAAAAATCAAAAACACAATGGTGTCTTGCAGAAACTGAGTGATAGACTATCCTCAATTTGTGAAAAAATACCGACTGAGTTGACTGCTCAACATGGGTTTCATGATTACTGCTACAATACATTCATCAATTTGAGGAGTCTAAGAAAAAGGCATTCATTAGGAGAGTCTGACAAATCAGCACAAGAAGGTCTTGCTCCACTAGGAAAAAGGTAAAGCAATCGTTTTCAACACGCCTCTTGCCCATTTAATGCCTTTTCTGTGAAAAGACTACTGAATGGACACATGACAGCAAGGGAACCAAGAAAGTTCATAAACTTGTCAAATGTGTTACCAGAACATCTGGAGCCTCTGTAAAAGAAGCTGTAAACAGGAAAACTGAATCAAAACTTCGGGGCCAAATTGAAAATGCTGTTCTTATTGCCCAAGAGGCATAGTATCATGAACCATGTAGAAAAGCTCACACACGTAAGGAGGATCGACGTTCACAAGCTTCTACATCTAAATACTGTTCTGGAGAAGAAAAGGCAGCAGCTGAAGAAAGAAAGAAAGCTCAAGCTACAGAGGAAGAAGCCCTCTCCAAGGCTTTTCACCACGTCTGTCAGTTTGTGGAAGAACATGTCACTGCGCTGGCCCTTGTTGTTAGGACTAGTCTTTTGAAAGAGATGTATTGCACTTTCATGCAAACAAATTATCCAGAGTTTTACAAGTACTACAAGACATGTAAAACTCTGGATAATTTGTATTACAAGTACTACAAGACATATAAGTTGAGGAGAAACTCGTGAAGCACTTCAAGTCCAGGATCAACTTCTGGCAGAGATATTCTGGGACAAGTGATCTCATGTACTCTGATGAAATTTCAACTGGGCAGGCTGTCGGAGTTGCCTTTGAAAATGTGACCTCTGAAGAAAGACTTGTTATAGAAGTGGCAAAGGTGATACGACGACCTGTTCTTGATGGATGCAATGAAAGTCAAAAGTTACCTTGGCTTACTTTCAGCAGACACAGATCTGCGCACAGAATTTTTGCAGATTCCACAAGTATGTACAATATTTCTTTCCTTTCTTTACTCTAAGTATGGAAAAGCACAGTCAACAAGATGCCACAGGAGAGTTGTTTCTACAGGTCAGGACATATGCTACAATGTGACGAAAGGGGAGTGGAAAAAGCCTTAACATATTATGAT
>NW_004797275.1:334698-337465 GCF_000002075.1 Aplysia californica
ACACACACACACACACACACACACACTCTCTCTCTCTCTCTCTCTCTCTCTCTCACACACTCACACACATACGCACTCACACACACTCTCCACTTCTTTTGTTAAGGCCAAATTTTTCGTTTAAGTTCCCCATAAGTCCAGAATGATAAATGTACTGTCTACTCACATCAAGTCCTCTATTCCTCACAGGTTTACGACTACTCCATTGTGTACCGGTCAAGTCTCATTGCTGTCATGGCACTGTTTGTCCTTCTCGGAGGAGTTTTCTATCTCGTCTTCCACGCAATGACCCCAGTTCATGCCAAGCCCTTGAGGAAGTTTTTGCGATGACCAACACATTTTTTTTTTAAAGACAACAGCCACCCGGCCTTCCATAAGCACAAGCCTGACACATTTCTCTGTGGGAATGGGTTGTTGCGTTGCACTTATCCTGTATTCAACGGAAAAGAGCTCTTCTCTATGGAAACTTGTGTAGAGCACTGGTCAATTTTGCCCATGTGGGAAGTTCAAGGAATCTTGTTAGCTCGGATTTTAGCAACATTGTCCAGTGATGAGCTGTTTTGAAAGAGACGAACTTGAGAAATGTTATTCAGGTGCTATAAAATATTTTAAACCGGTTTTTTTATAAATCAGTGCCTTATAAGTGATCAACACACATTTTAGTCTTTCTTTTTTAGTACTTGGTGACACCTCGATGCCAACTGTTAAAACTAGTTTGAGCACATATGTGTCATGACACGGTACAATCAGGCACTCATCAATTTTGGGTCGTATGAAGTTATTGGTATAATTTTTAAGCATGTTCATTCGTCTTATTTTTGTTGAAAAAACACTCAACTATCCTGAATAGAAGTCATGATATTTGCATCTGCGAAGGGGATTGCCCTGTTTCAGAAATAAAATTAGCAAGAGAATGGCTGCTAAAGTTTGGAGATTTTCTAAACTTAAATGTTCTTGGAAACAACAAGTTTACATTTTTTGTGCTTTTGATTAATGTTTTCAGTAGAATCCACAAATAAATGTGTTTCCCAAACCAGAAGAAAACAAATCAATGAAAAGTCAAATCTGAGGGCAAAAGACTTAATTGGTACTTTCCTTTTCCGATCCAGCGGCCATTTGATTTCTAGCCCTTCTGCCTGAGGACAAATGACGGTTTCTTCAATATCATAATTTGACGAGTGCCTGATTTTCACCACCATGCCACACACACGCAAATATATAGATGAGATTGTAGTTTTCCGTGGGCCCTGAAAAACAGATCAACAGCGCTGCTGAATTTCGATTTTTTGCAGAATTTAGACAAATTTTAAAGCATTATTCCGCTTTCAGACGTAGAATTACGAGGAAAAAAAATTAAACAGAAGCGAGCTAACAACGTTAGAGGGGTCTCCATCTCACCGGAAGCCGGAAATTAGATCATTCTTTTTTTTTGGAAACAAAATTGATCTAGATCTAGATTTCTGTTTGTTTTAGTAAGGTTTTATGACGCTCGCAACTGCATAGTCATATAAGCACCAAGGGGTGGATGTCAGCAGAGAGGTCCAAACAGGGAATCAGGTTTACTCTGCTCACCTCTCTAGCCTCAACAGTGCAAAGTCTGCTTCGACTATCAAGGCACCCCGGAAATAGCAGTTCACAAGAGAGTGACAAACATACAAAAGAAGTAGAGGAAAAATGACGATAATAAGGATGAGGAAAGAAAAATCGGCAGTTCCCCCTATTCCCAATGTTATTCCGGCACAGTAGGAGCAAGACATTGATAAATCAACCCATTTTCAGTTTTACTGTGCATAAGAACATGTTAATATCCCCTCTTTGGAAATGGCCTAAAAACACTTCAGTCAGTAGCACTGCCCTCTATCTAGATTCTATTGTGCATGCGCTATTGTATTGGAGTAGCCTACATACAAGCGAGACAGGATTTGTCTTTCAGCAAAAATGAATAAATTTTTTTAAGGGAAAAATGCGTTGAAAACAAATGCCGCTGACTAAAAGTCAGCCTCAGTTTGCCAAAAGCACTTATGTGTCTGGCGGAAAACTGTTCTGCTAGTACGTATGTAATGTGGTACTTGACCACACTCGTAAATCAACTGTTGATGAGCATTTCTGTGTTTATGCCATCTTCATTCGGGGGGCTTTTCCTTATGGGGTGTTTTTAATTCTAATTGCGAGCTTTACCTCTGACTTCAGAATGTTGGAACCATTGTGGTCGCTTAGTTGTGGTAGGAGTGGTCATTTATCTTCAAATAATTCTGTCCTACATATTCTGCCCTTCTTCCTAGGGCTTTTTTTTTCTCAAATAACATTTATGATTTTCACATGGTATTTGGTCCGTGGAATCGTAATCTGGTGTCAGATTTTCTCTATCAGTATCAGGTAGAGCTGGGGCGAGCGGACGGACAGGTTCGTTACTCGCGGACTCAGTCTGAGCGTGCGTGTAACGGACGGCCATGCAAACCGACTGCGAGCCTCAAGACAAGTTCGTTTTTTGGGTCCACTCCACAATTTTACTCTCTCAGCGAGTGGACTGCGGACCTCAAGTCAGTTCGTTTCTTGGGTCCACTCCACAATTTTATTCACTAAGCAGGCGGGCAAACGGACGAACTCAAGCAGACGAGATACTCAACGTGAGGTTAGACCCATTGTCTTTTTTTTATTGATTAGGCCTAATATTTCAAGCCACTAGCGGTGCCACAGGGAGTGAGAGAGGCTGGTGACGTAGTGCTATGTGTGTAACCTTTTACCTTGTGTGTGGTCACACCGTGTA
>NW_004797275.1:337733-344456 GCF_000002075.1 Aplysia californica
AAACTGTTGTCTCTGTCCGATGTGTAGCGGGTAGCGAACTATTCTTCACAAGTGGACGGCTCGTTAGCCGTCCGCTCGTTTGGGGGTAGTGTCAGCAAATAGTTCGTTACTCGCGGATGCTGATTTAGTGAGCCCGACCCAGCTGTACTATCAGGTCAGGGTTTTCAATATGATGCGTCGCATTTTTTTTGTTTTCCCTTTAATTCATTTATCAAAACTCTTAAAACCTCACTCATTTTGGGGGCTTAGGCATGTGTGAATGAATATGATTTTTATTTGATATTTGGGTCGTAGAATCGGCATATATGGTGTCAGATTTTCTCTCTCAGGTCTGGACTTGTATGTTCATTGTAGGAAAAATGAGTATGCATGGAAAAGTTAAAGGGGGGAGAAATCTGTGATATTTCATTATCAATTATGTTGACCTTGTTTTGTATACTGTGTGTTGTATATTGTACGTTTTGCATACTGTATGTGTTATCCGAGTGGCTAGTCACCCAATCTGGGGTGACTAGCGTTTTGCTACTCAAACGAATTCGGTCGATTAGCCTGACGCTACTGGCCCATGGCGATTTCTGCGCTTGTTGCGTGCGAACGAATTCGGTCGATTAGCCTAGCCTGTGGCTTCTGCCCCGTGAGGATTTCTGTGCATGTACCATGTTCTGGCTCGTGGGGATTTGTGCGCATGCTCTGTTAAATCACATGATCTATCGCGCAAGATTCAGTCACTCAGTCACTCCTTGTCCTCCATGTCAAGAGTGGGATCAGTACGACTTCCCCCATCTACCTAACTGTTCTCCCAGCTTATCAGTGGCGTTCACTGGATCTATTGACACCAAATATGATTGCATTTCCATTCTTTTTCTCCCTGAATAAATCTACAAAGAGAACAATACCTCAGAAAGATGAACTTTTAGGAAAGGCTCATATATAGATCTAATAGTCTTGTCAGATTGTTACTAGTTACATTTCTTATGTGAAAATTTGACTCTGACTGCAATGATCCGACCAAATTGACATTGTTATAATACATGTATGAAGACAGGACTGGCCATAATGTGTACGATAATGACTGTATTGCACCAGGTCTGCTTGTGAACCGACGCAGAGAGAAAACAACTGAAATCAGTCATTCTAATGACAAAAACACCCCCCCTCCCCCTCCCTTTTCTCTCTCTCTCTTTTTCTCTCTCCCCCTCTCTTTCTTGTTCTCACTCTCTCTTTTTCTCTCTTTGCCCGCAGACAAAATTTCTCGCTTTTAAATCAGCTTTTCCCTTCAGCGCTGGAATGTTTGTTTACACTTGTATTATGGGACAACAGAAATAGATGGCCGAAAAACATCTTCTATGATCTATTTTGGGCCTATCAGAGAGGTGTAGCTGTGCTCTCGGAAGGCCACAAGGCCATGTTTACGCTACATAAGACTACGACTAGATCTAGGTGACCAGCTCCGGGTGGGCCGAAAAATGCTAACCACCCAAAGTCGCCGAAATTCCCATGGGCCAGTAGCGTCAGGCTATTGGACCGAATTCGGTCGAGTAGCAAAATGCTAGCCACCCTAGATCTGGTGACTAGCACTGGCCATGTTTTATACGATTTGCATACTGTATGTTGTATACGATTTGCATACTGGATGCTGTATATTTTACAATTTGCTTACCATTTGTAAACTGTATGTTTTGCATAAAACAGCCCCAAGAAGGGACTCCCTCTCCCGTTCTTTTTTTTTTTTTTCCAAGTTGCTTGAATAATTTTTAAAATTCCCTATGTTTTGTTTCAGGATCCTGAATTTTCTTTCACACTTTTTGGTTGTGTATGCTTGGCAGCTTTGGTTCAAAGTCTTCTTGACCCATACTTGTAGAAGTTTTCATTGTTCTCCTACTGTATGAGTGTCGATGAAGGCAAAAAATACTTTCAGTTACAGTTAGTTTTATGATGGAGTTAAACAAGTTCAGAGCTGAAGTTTTGAACAACAATTTTCCCTTCATGCCCTATGATAATTTGGTTCAAGCTAAAACATAATAATTTCAATTTATGATTTATTATAGAGCCCCTCTCACATAAAGTTTAATTAATAATGCCTTTTCTATCACTTGTACTACTAGTTAGTCTGTTTTGTTAAGTCACACTTTATGAAATATATAATTGAAATACGCTGCATTACCTATGTTTTGAAGTTTATTTGGAGGACTAATCTGTAGTCTAATGGTAGTATGAGGAGCCTTAAAGGGTCTTTAAAAAAATTCTATTAATTAAATTATGTGGAGATCTTCAGATTGTGGGGCGAGTACCCTAGCCACTCCACCATGCTTCATTCTTACCCCCCTCCCTCCATGCTGGGTTGGGTAGTGTGTGTGTGTGTGGGTTTTTTAGGAGTTCTTTGTAAATTATTTATAGTACATCATTATTTCAATTAATTAATGTATAATAAACATGTTTTGGTAAATTTCAATGATGCGTAGCTTTTATGCTTTTATGTTGGTTGGTGCCATGGTTGGCAGGTGTTCTGTGTTTTTGCATCTTCTTTCCTACCAAATATCTGTTGTCTTTATTTTGTCTCCTTTTTTTGTGTGTTTGTTACAACGGTGCTCCCTTGTAACATCTCTAACCTCAAATCCAATCCTCAGCACTTATATAACCTAAGCGTTTTGTGAGTGTCGTAAAATTCTTACCGAAACGAACCAAATTATGTTCACTTTTTTGTCATTGTTTATAAAGGTTAGTGAGTGTGGGTTTTCAAGGTTATCTTCTTTGAATGCATAGTTTAGGTTCTGCGCCACTTTCATCACATTGTTGAGACTATTTGATAGAAGGAAATTCTGATTTCATGTCCGTTTTGGATAAGACTTTATTGTCAAGTGGCTACAGATCCATGAAATCTGAACATTTCATCAGTAACAGCAATAATAATGATAATAATAATAATGATGATAATTGATAGTGCATACACTCCACAGCACACTCTATGCGCTTTCTATTAATACTATTATTATCTCAGCAGACCATAGAACCAGAGAATAGAGAATCTTTTGCTAGGGAACACAACTCGAAAACCCTCTGCTCGGTGAAGCAACAGCGCGAGCTCTGGCTTGCACGCTCTCTAAATAAAAATACTGTCAAACATGTGTAACTCGAATTCATCGCAGTGGCGGTGGGTAGTGAAGGGCTCAGGGGCTTGAGCCCATACCCCCTCCCCACCCACCACCCCCATCTTTTAACCCAAAGTAAATGAAAGTTTTTCCACACAATGAAATAAGCAGTTGAAACCGTTATGACCGCACGCAATGAACAGAGAGTGATCAACTTGGCGGCTTGCTTGCTTATCCAATCACTGTTGACCTGGTGCAATACAGTCCTTATCGTACACATTATGGCCAGTCCTGTCTTCATACAACTATAGTAATAGTTACCCAGCAGCCAATTAAATATTTTAGGGCTCAGCAAAGATGAGCCCTTTTCCCACAGCCCGTCCTTAATGAAACTTTTCTTGTAAAAAGGTAGAAGACTGGGAAAAAATAACACTGTTCCGGGGGGCTCACGCTCTCCTAGCCCTGACAATGGGATGAAAGTTTACCACACACCTTCCCCCACTGACACAGATACCTATGCGCTCATTGGTTCTTTGTTGGGTGCGTTCAACTTTCTCGACTACACAGCCTAATCCAGCTCATAGAAGTATTATGTTTGAAGTGCTGAGTGTGCATGTTTGTGTTTGTGCCGCTGAGATTTAACAGTTATAAATCAGGTCGAACTACTTGTAAGGCAACTTTTTCATCACATGAAAACTAATTGGAGGAAATTTGGAGGTGAATCGGCTTCGTCCCCACCATCAAAAAGAACTTGACTAAGAACAAAGAGATGGAAAACAAAGGCAACTCTTCTCGTTTGAATGGTTCTCAAACTGCCGTGGCTCACCGTGAGTATAGAAAAATCATCACTGTTTAATTCTTATTGCTTGCTATTTGGTGGTAAAGAACTGGAAGCAAACTAAACCCCACCTAAATTTTAGTCCACCCACCGCCACTGATTCATCGGGGATTTGAAATAGTGTTCGTCATGTCCGTGAAAGCCCCAAATACAAAGAAATAGAGAAAGGTCAAGGGAGGCAAATACAGAACATTATAAAAATTCATATGGTTAGCTTCCTTGGTTAACGTGTTGACGGTGTGAACGCAAAAAGATGAATGAAAGTGGAAAGTAGAAAATTTCACATGTGCACAGATGACTCCTACGCAAGGAGATTAAAAGTAGTTCTAAGTTCCTTGCTCCTACGTCATTCTTTTCCTATCATTTCATTGGCTTACAGAAAATTACGCCTCTTGCCATCCGCACCGCGCGCGTCCCACAGCATGATTGCACGCGTGTGGCAAGCCAGTCATGCAGTGCGGTCAGTCACTAGCCGGCTCCCTTCTTTCACGTTCCCCCTTCCTCCAGCTTCTCCTGGTGAGACAAGGACCACGTTTTGGCTGTAACAATAACAAAAGAACACCTAGATCCAGCCGCAGCCAGAAGGCTGTTACTGTAAAGCCGGGTCTTTAGTTGAGAATGTGAAGTGGATTTGTTCGAGATTCGAGTGTTGCGTCTTCGGAGTGTTCAGTAACTCCATGAAGTCAATACATGTACAAAGAAAACATAGGGACTGAAACGGGACTGAGCACTATGTTCGAGATACCCGAAAATTCGTGATTTTCATGTTCGAGATTCGTGGACTCTACTGTAATCTGATACCTCTACTAACAAACTGACATGATCTTTCACTGTCAAAAGCCGGGTACCCATTCCCACCTGGATGAAGTGATGAAGTTTTGTGTAAATTATAAACTTCCTTTCCCAAAGGATTCGAACTCACGACCCTATTGTTGCTAGTTCGAGAGGTTAATCACGGTGCCCGCAGGCAAGATCAATTCGGTGTGGTTGGTCGTCGGGGCTAGCCAGATTTTTCTCCAGGGAGTCAGAGAAGCTACCATCGTGGCACAACCGCAACGACACCGACGAAGATCTTCAAGAGCAAACATAATAATGTTTGTTTTCAAGGCCACGAGCCGGACGATCAGTTTGAGGCTGGAATCTATTTGTAGTGGGCACTGAGGCCGCCACAATTGTAACCAAACCGAACCTAACCACCATCCTCAACAAATGGGCGCCGCCTATAACCACTAGGCTACCGTTGCCACAACCGAACTGCAAAATTATGATTATACCTTTTTGGTCAGGGTATTTGAACTATTGGCTTTGACTTTGAGGGTCACTACGTGATATTGATAGGTCAACACAGCGTGACCGAGTCAACTGAGTGCTTGATAACGAATGATTAAAGACACACATTATTCTTACTAAGCAAATGAGGACTCTAAAGACAGGTTGTACATGCACTAGGATATATGCGACTCACTGGGGAAAGCAAAAATGAAAGTGTGGTTGTTTTTGTGTGCCGGCACCGCCTTTCTGGACCCGTCCAAAAATGAATGGGCTTCTAGGAGACCGGTATAGCCTGAGCACTTAACACATCAGACATTCTTCTTTGAGTTCCCCACACTATATTTTTATCTCAGGGGTACCGTAGTCGACTGCTGGTTCTTCAACTTGTAGTGCAACAGATTTTTATATGACCGGGGGGTTTTTTTCCAACTTCGTTGGACCTCTTGCCATCAAACAGTCAGATTTCGATCGAATTTACTCTATAATAATATTTTATACTGACTAGAGTATTTCAGTTTTGGTAGGAATTTTAAATCTTGCCTGGAGGATGGCCGAACTCTCTTACCGATTTTAGAACCACCATAGGATCTTTAACTTTAACTCTAACGTGCACAACTTGCACACGGGACCTCCGAGATTTTTTTTTCCTTATCCGAAACAGCTAGGGGTTATATCTTACATATCCTAAGGCTAGGGGTGTGACTGAAAGACAGCAGTAAGAAGGAGCCAGGAGTTGAGTAGAAAGAGTCTGAGGGGTGGAGATGATAGCAGATGACAAAACCACAACAAAATTAACACAACAAATTAAAACACAACAAAGAGGGAAAATATAAAAGACAAACAGCAATATAAATTATAGTATGTAATGTACCTACATTCTATGCATGAAAATAACTATACATGGACATCTTATTATACCTAAAAGTTATCAAAATACACCTCTAACATGTTATGAAGTAGCTTTTTTTGTTGAAAAATTTTTATGCAAAAATCGCGGCCGCAACAAACGCAGATGCTAGATAAGGCTTGAGGTCATATGAGCGCGCGGGACACACCAAACATTTTCGGTTAATAGGAGATTTTGAATTTTGCCCGGGTGGCGGCCGAAGCTTACTCTTATCGATTTTATACCCCCAAGAGATCTTTAACGTGCGAAACTTGCACCCGGGACCTCCGAGATTTTTCGCACTTGTCCGAGAAGGCCAGGTGTAGATCTTTCCTACCAGAAGATCAGGGGTGTAGCTGAAAAACAGCTGTAAGAAAGAACCAAGGAGTAGCTTTAGAAAGGCTGCAGAAAGAGTCAGGAGCCCAGAGGAGGGGGCAAAGGAGGTGAGGGGGCGAGGGCAGAAAGTGGAAATGAAAGCAGACGACAGAACATAGCCAGAGAGCAGGTAAGAAGGCGAAAGGAGACAATTTTAGAGAAGAAAATTTTTCGGTCGCAACCCAGATTCGAACCCGGGACCATTTAATGAGAGGCGAACACCTTGACCTCTAGGCCACGAGAGCCCCCTGGGAGGACTCTTT
>NW_004797275.1:345149-357706 GCF_000002075.1 Aplysia californica
GGGGGGCTTATATTATTTTTTTAAAGTAACGATTGGTCATTGGTTGGACATCCCTTTCATCATCCAACACTGTAAATTGTACTGTTATGATAAGAAGAGCTTCGAATTTAACGTTCATCTCCGGTAGGACCATGCCAAATGGGTGTGGGGCCTTAAAAACTTAACTAAACCACTAAACCACCCAATTTCAGAACACCCGGTTTGGGGATTCGAACCAGGGCCATCCACACTGAAGTCCAGCTTGATGCCAGCTGAGCTAACGGAGCGCTCCATTAGTAAGAAGGGTGAGAAATTTCAGTTTCAAGCTGACTTATTTGCTTGAATCTGAATCTCCTAATACTCATGCGCCTGTGGTGTAGCCGTCAGGCCACATTGTACATCATGCAAAAGACGTTTAATTCCCGTATGGGGAGTATCTCCGTCTGTCTGCAGGGATATTATATACCTCTTAACCATGGTTGGCACCGTCAGAGGGTAGAAGAAGCAGCCCGCCTCCTGAATATCTACAATTACATTTTCAATCACTCCTCTACACCCCATTCGAGCTGATGGCAATGGCAGTTGAAGAGATCGTTTGACACAAAGCCGTACTTGGTCATTTTCTACTCAAATTTATAAAAAAAACTCATACAGTGGAACTCGGATTCAACGAAGTCGTCGGGCCTGGCCTTCAATTTAATTGAATCCAAGTGTTCGTAATTATAGCATATCTAAGGTTTTGGTGTTGTTAATAACGAGCATCAAGCAAGTAATGTAAATGTAATGTACTCGACTTTACCAACCAAAAATAGTTTGGTTTCAAGTGAAAAGAATTTTCGTGTTTTTAAAAAAATTTTAATAAATACCGAAGTAATGCAAGAAAATTCAAGGGAAATACAGTGGATGCGGCATTCAACGAGAAGTCGGCTCCAACGAGGCAATCCTTAATTTTTACCTCTTTATATAATATCTCTTTGTAAATGTACGTCGGCTCCAACGAGGTTGCAAGCAAACCGAAGTCGCTTTCAACGAGGTCGCAATAACCAAATAAAAGCAATTAGCAGCCCCAAAAGCGAAGAATTTTTTTCCTTTGTCTCCGTCTCACCGATTCCTAACACATGTATTGCTACATCTTCATCTAGTGTGCCTCCTAATATGTGCCCCCAAAGCCAAGAGGATATGGGCGAGGATTAGCCTACGGTAGGGATGAGAGGGGGTGGGTGGGAATGCGATGCGGGCTGTGTGAAACTGGATGAAGTCTGGATAGGTAGGTCTAGATTGAGACCTTAATTTTTTTTTTGCAATTTTCTTTTCCTCCCCTGATCAGACAATCCAAGCTCCCGCCTTTACTTTTTGTAAATCTAAGCCTAGATGTGAGAGGGTATGTTTCCACACGAGAAGTGTTCAGGAAAGCAGAATATTTTAAAATGTAGAAATGACGGTCAGAGCACAGCTCAAACACGCGCGCACTGGTGCTGTTTTGACTTTTCGTCATCAGGGGGAACAAATGTTTTATTTACGGGTATTGGCACATCCTATAATAGTGGAATCCTATTATAACGAGAGGGAGGGGACCGGTGTAAAATGTCCGTTATAGCAGGATTCTCGTTATTAGGGATCCAGTAATAAATTCAAGGGAAATAGTAAAGTAGGCCTAATCTATGAGTTTGGTGTTCTGTTTATTCCTTATTGTATTTCCCCTGATGATGATGATTTTGTTCAACATGATCTCTATGTCTTACTTGATCAAAAATCGAATCAGGTTTCTTTTTCCAGCACTTGCAATGTTGACAGCTCGGCGTTGGCGATCAGAAAGAAGGGGCTCTGGCTCTAGGCTAACTCGCCCGCTGTGTTGTCCCCCACCCCACCACACCCTGTGGTGCGTTGCGTCTGCTTGCGCACGTCACACATTCACTCCATATATCATAGCAATGTGACCTCTCCATCCCGCGCCAGAGAAGTGAGAGGCACGGTATGTCTAGATAATCTAGACTGGGCTGGCCTATCACGCGATGCGTTCTGCTTGTCTACGCATGCCACACCCTCCCCACTCATTCGCTCCGGCCTTCATTGTTGGTTCGCGTGGGCTCTCCCATTCTCTGTTTCGCTGGTCAAACTTTCTCAACTGGCGAGGTTTTGTTTAATTGGTCTGTGTGCTGTTCACAGCAGTAGCAATATTCCCTTATAACAGACTCGTGTGACTGTCTGATTGCGCAATAGCAGTATTTTATTTACAAAGATAAAGAAGGGGAAAAAACGGGGTTTTAGAATAATGTCTTTATAACAGACTTCTCGTTATTTCAGGATTCGTTATAAGTGGACTCCACTGTAATAACTTATCTCCTTTCTTTACTTTAGCCTTAGTCACGTTCAACGAGAGGTCGGTTCCAACGAGGACAACAAGCCGGTCCCGGGAACCTCTTTGAATGCGACACCCACTGTACAGTGAACTATCCTAAGCACACACTGTGCAAAAGTGCTAATACCGTTCAAATGCACGTCTGTGTCATCTATCATGAAGATAACATATTGTTTGCCGAACAAGTACAGTTATGTTGCTGTGTAGACCCCAGCATACGACAACGTTTGATTTCACAGTCCAGCGCGCAATTTATTACACAGATCTATGTCAAGATAAGCTTATCATTGTAATATTGATCAGTGGCTGGTGTGTCTCGTTTGTATCTCTACTGACGTTCCACTCCCGGACCAATTGTACCCTCACGCACTCCCCCCCCCCCCTCCCCCTCCCCGCGACATACGAACACACAGTCACACGTGTGCTGGCCGCCCGTCCGACCCCAACTCACGCTATATAAGACATGGGTGCGTGCTAACATCGCTTGTGTTGGTATGAAAGGAGGCCGCTGATTTTTCGCATAAAGCAGAACACCCTGCAAGTAACTTCGTGGAATCCGAGTAAGCTCATTTATGTGTTCTTTGAATCCGAGTCATTTTTTCAATTGATTTTTATGAATAAAAATCCGTGGAATCCTACTCCTTTCGTTGAACCGAAGTTTTCGTTGAATCCGAGTCCGCTGAAACCGAGTTTCAAGTATTATGTATAGTCGACTCCATTTGTGCTGAACTCGCTTGAGTAGATCTTCAGTTAAGCTGATCTTTTTCTCGGGTCCCAGCACCTCTTCTTCTTTTCTGATCCCAATTACGGTTAAAAGTTGAACTTCTGGATAAGTTGATTTTTTTTTTTTCACCCTCACAACGACAAAAACTCATCCTTTGCCGACTGTATTTTTTGTCTTTTTTATGAGCTCAGTTTAAATTCAAATATGGCTTTGGACTGCAGTCTGTGTTGCCTGAGTTATTGTGTGCTTTGTGTCGCACCCCCAAAATTTTCAGGGACGCTGCCAGTCAGGCCCTAATGATCTACTCCCTCTCAGTCCTGGTTCGCCCTGACTGTTATGATCGGATTAACCAGCCGCCTGAACGGTCTAAACTGTGTTGGCGGGGATGCATATACAAATACATGTAATTAAAATCTTACGATCACAGTTTGGAAACAAAATACCGTCGGCCGAGCAAACTAGTGCCAGGGGACTCTCGTGGTCGACAGGTTATGGTGCTTGCCTCTCATTCAATAGGTCCTGGGTTCGAATCCGGACAGCGACGGTAAATTTTCTTCTCTAAAATGTTCTCCTTTCCACCTCCTTTCTTGCTCTCAAACCATAATATGCTCCATCGTCTGATTTCGTCTCCACTTTCTGCCCCCCCCCCCCTCCTCAGGGCTCCTGGCTCTTAATTGGTTATGCAGCCTTTCTACTGCTACTAAGGAGACAACTAAAGGTACGTGTGGTGTCGAGGAAAATATGTCAGTTTTTAAAAATGTTTTAGGTGTATGCTGTGATAAGATAAGACAGCTATCTCTAATACTTTATTGTCCCAGGGGGAATTTCTCTAGGCTGTGTACAGGGCCGTTATATACGCGTAAAATCACATGCACGTATTTAAATAAAAATTAAATTAGATCTATAAGGCCCCTATATTTCTCTAATTGAAATTCGATAGGAAAAGAAAAGTAAAGCTGAGAATAATGTGCAGATCACATCAGATCACCATTCAACCACGCAGGAATTTAATTACAAGACCTGAATACCCGGTATTAGAGTTATAATACATTTTACTAGATCTATTATTCGAAACAGAGATCTACACATTTGATGTTTATTCCAAATTAAGCAGCTTTAATTATACTAGATTTATGGTAATTAGAGAAGCTTCCTTGTTCTTCTCTGCCTTTCTTTCTTTGCTTTTAGATCTCCTTCTTTTTTTTCCCTCACGTAATTTAGGCTAACACTAACTCAAAGAAAATGTATCGGACCTTTAGTTTTCAGTAACCTTTTATGAATAGGCTAAGATAGATTTTGTTAGTCATCATAGTCCCGTTTGCGAAGATCTGAGAAGAATAAACCGGGATTTCATTTTATGATTTTATCTTGTCCTAACCGCGGTCAGACGAAAGTGAGCAATCTCTAGTCTAGGCGTAGCCTAGAGGCTTTTTAGTTTACATAAACTTTGTTTATCCGATCACTACAGATTTTTACTAATCGGATGCGTGATTCGACTCTGTTATAGAATAAATGTCGGAAGACAAGGAGACGCGACGCGAGGCCGTCATCAAACTTTAGCCAGATTTTTATCTCTCTATATAATAGCAAAAGGCTGAGTTACCACACTGTATTCGACAATCTTTTGCTTTCAAACGTTAGTGTGAGTGTGACATTCAAAGGCTAAAACAAAGTCTTTTGCATGGTATCTTTCTCGAAATTACCGTGGGGGTCTAAAGATAGTTTTGTGGGCTATATCTTTGCCTTACTTATAATGGCTGCAGTGAACATGAGATACTATAGGCTACCTTTATATGTTTGTTTATATCTTGAAGAAGTATTCTCAAGGCTTGATTTATTTGGTGACATTACAAATGTTTTAATTAACTCTTTCTAAATGAAGTCGAGTGTCAATCCTATCGTTCGTTTCGATAATACTATGTAAATTTATACAATAAGTGTGTAGGTACCTTAAAATCTATCGGTATCTAGGCCTGGATCTTGTTCGACATTCGGTTCATATCTTGGCCGACCCAAGAATTCTGCTTCCGATTTTGCCAAAATGGCAAGTTGGCAATCCCTTGCTTCTACTTTTCGTCGGGGCTTTCTTTCGTCGGCGTCGGGTCGGGCCGGATGGAATAAATAGAATAGAAATAGAACAACAATGGAGACAGAGACCATTCATCTAAGTCTCCTCGTTGACCTGTATAGAAACCAACCATGTTTGTGGGATTCAACAAGTCCTGAACATGCGAACAAACATTTGAGGCAGAAAGCCCTTGAAGAAATTCTAAAAGACGCTGGGTATCCGGTTACAGGTGAGTTAATTGATTAGCGGATGGAGTTTGAACGATCAATCACAGCAGACCAGACCTGAGCAGATTCTCACGATTCTTTGATTCCACAAAATCGGAGACGTTTTCGTCCGAGTTAGATCTTCCTTCAGTTCAAGCTGCACACCTGCAAGATCTACTCTATAGCTACCGCCGTTAAAATCTGTGCGGTAGGCCTACCGCTAGTCCCCCCCCCCCCCCCCCCACGTTTATTATTATTAGGTAGGCCTCTGTAATGTATAGAATCTAGATCTAGAATCTAAATCTAGATTCTAGAATAGAAACATTTACATTTAAGCAAACATCTTGAGAAGTGGTATGGCATTGTGTTTGCGTAGACTGTAGAAAGCCTATTCCCCCCTCTTGGGAAAGCACACACTTGGACTCGTCCTGTGTGCTCTGTTTGGAAAAGTGAGGCATTAAGATTGTAATTAGAGTGTATGGTAGATTCTACTTAGGAGGTAAATTTTTACTTTCACTCCTGCACACAGATGCACTGTTTCAGGGGTCAAACTGCTGTACTGTTTGCTGCAGATCACACATAAAGCCACTAAAACTGTCGCAAATCAATTATTTTCAAGACAGTTTCGAATCTAATTGTAAAATATCAAATTATAGGTAAAAACAGGGAGGCATGCCCCCTGTAACCCCCCAGATTTTCTTTTACCCCAGTGGGGCAGGACCCCTGGACCCCCCCCCCCCCCCCCCCGATTGGTCCAAAGCATGTCTATCTCGGTTAAAAACAATCAAATATTTCAAAAACTGTTAATTTGCGACGGAAATGAAGTTGATATTCGTGTTCAGCACATCAATATTTAGTAGAAAATAGATAACTGGTAGCTGAGTGTGAGACGGGAGGGAAAGTAAAAAAATACCGGTACTTATTTAGTCCAGTCTGGGAAGATAGTCCCGTTTATACATTGTTATCGTTCACGCGTGAGTGCGCGCGCGTGCATGTGTGTGTGTGTGTGAGAGAGAGAGAGAGAGTGAGTGAGAGAGAGAGAGAGAGAGAGAAGGGGGGGGTGGTGTAAATATATGTTACATATATTGTATGAATTGTAGTATTTGTAGCCTACACATGCGAAATATTCCCATGACTTGTATATTATCTGAACGCATCTTAATCTACCACACAATAGGACTGTCCAACAATGGATACACAGAGACGATCTTATTTTCTATTACAAAGTGTGCATGCTTTTACTAGTAGTGAGAGAACTGGATTTATTAGACTAATAAATCCAGCTCTCTACTTACATTTTTGTGACAAATTGATCCAGAGCATTGCTTGGCAAGGAGGAACCTTTTATGTTGACAAATTTCATTCAAATATATCATAACTTTGGGAGAACATATTATGACTGTATAATCTTTGTAAATCTGTAAAGAACGCCACTTTTTTACCTGTTTAATGTCTTTTCTACTCAAAAAGTATGACAGATTAAAAATCTGACAGCATGACTAGATTCTGCATTAAAAAAGTACTATACTGCCAAGTTTCATTTACATTTTCAAAGAAATAGGCGAGCTATGACAAATATTGTCTCAAAACGCACCGAAAACCGCCACATTTATACCTATATAGATAAAAACGTCTTCATAACTCAAAAAGCAGGATTGCTATGAAAAATCTGAAAGCAGGACTAGATTCACTAGAAAATGTACTGGGTTGCCAAGTTTCTTTTAAATGCTCAGAGAAATGAGCGAGTTATGACGAATATTGTCTCAAAACTCACCAAAGAACTTCCCATACTTTTGGGGGTTTTTAATATATAAAAGTGTACCAAAAATTAATTGATTAAAAAATTCGTAACTTTTTTGTTTATTGATGGATTGCAAAAATTCAAAAAGTTCCATGCTCTGTGAATATACAGCTACAAAATGCACCTATTTGCCAACGCTTTCACTTTCTGACAAAAAAAGGTTTTACGTGGTCATTGTTACACAAGGGGCCAGCCAGTGTCTGTACATGTAATCGGTTTTGGTGGAACGCTCAAACATAACTTATTTAAATCTATAGATATATATTTAGAATCTAATGAAGGTAGGAACATCAAATTAAATGACGTTACACTATACAACACCCCCCTCCCCCTTTTCCCCAACAAAAAAAAAACATTAGAAAAACAACACATCAGAACAATAACAAGAAAAAAAAATTACTCTCACCAACAAAATAAAACAACACAATTTAAAGAGGGAAAAATAAAAGAGGAACAGCAATACAAATCGTACTGTAACGTATTCTACAAATCAACGTGGTGACAACAAATGAGAAAGAGACGAGGTGAAGCTAAGTAAACTTTCTTTCAAAAAAAGTAAAAAGGTTCAGTTTCTTTTTTTTTTTTTTTTTTGGTGACTTTTATTACCCGATTCGGGGACCAAAAAATGCCAAAAAAATCGAGCCACTATTGATTGGTCGCAGCCTTGACAAAAGCTGAGGTGCTTATAGTTCTGTGTGTCGTTATCAGTGACCCTCCATAGATCTAGATCTAGATCTAGACAAAACGAGTGAACACAACACATTAAGTTTAAGAGAAGCACCCTTCATAGGCAACACGTCATCTGTAGCGAAAAAGTGTTTGGAACTGTAGCATTTCTTTACATAAATATTTACTGCGGACATTTTTGGACCGATTGAACCTTATTGTATACGAACAATCTTTGGTGGGCCTATAATAATAATTAAAGACA
The DNA here is from genome assembly GCF_000002075.1 of Aplysia californica. Classification (NCBI taxonomy): domain Eukaryota; kingdom Metazoa; phylum Mollusca; class Gastropoda; order Aplysiida; family Aplysiidae; genus Aplysia; species Aplysia californica. The sequence continues at coordinate 353,218 of NW_004797275.1, forward strand.
AAGATCTATATATCCAAAATTTGCAGGAAAGGATGTGATTTCATAGTGTTGGGAGAAATTGTGCCCAGCTTTATTTTCCCGAACGTTCGGAGAAATAGTGCCGGCCTTATTTTTTAGGAAGTGCCTATTTGCAATGCCGCGTTGTGATTAGCGCCAGTGCTAAATAAAACGCCGCGTTGCGATTAGGGCAAGTGCTAAATAAAACGCCGTGTCGCCATGTGTAAAATATCAAGCTTAATCTGCTCATATCGTTATCGGAAGTTCTGATGGCAGAAGTGACAGTGCGTCTGCGCTTGAAGTCAAACCATTATTTTTTTAGCGTGGGTTCGATCCCGGTCCTGGACGGTTTTTTTGGGTTTTTTTGTTGTTTTGTTGTTGTTGTCCTCTAGCTCGACTGACCAACAAATTGTTCCCATAATTATATCTTTTTGCTTTGTAGTTTTTTTTTATGTAGTGATGAAGCATGCACATATTCTGGTTTTGTCCCCAAGAGGAGACAAAGTAGGCCTTAGTAGGCCTATTGCCGTTATTGCCCATACTTTTGCTTTTACCAGTTTAGGCCTGGTTAAAAGTTCAGTAGTGGCTTAATTTCCTTGGTCTGTGAGTCTAATTTTTTTTAATAAAAAATTTTAGGCTCAGGAGAAGAAAAAAAAAAAAAACCCTTTCGGGACCGGGATTCGATGCCACGCTTGGAAGCACTGAACATTAGACTTAGAGAACGTAGACAGTAGACAGCTTGTATACGTTCTCTAGGCCTAACTTAAAGTTCGAGTTGCACCGTCTTGTTATCCAAGCGTCTTTCGACTTAAACTTGCTCAAACTCTAACTCAGATGATTATGATTATGAGAGATGAACAAGACGTGTCTACTTTTGTGCAAACAATGTCAGAAACAATTGTTAGATCTAATCTAGATCTAGATTTTTCTAGATTTAGATCTAGATCTACCCAATATTGATCAGAACAACGTCATAAAAAAAGGAGTAAAATCCTAGGAGGTTTATAAAAAAACTGAGAAAGCTTCCACAATTCAGGCAGAACTACAATATTATCAGGTAGAAACGATGGCTACTACATCTAGCCGCCCCTGCCTTAGAGTGGAAGAGAGCTACTGGGCATCATCATCATCATCCAGTGCCAGATCTGCGACAGACATCGGCGATCATGGTTTTCCATTTATTCCTTTGCTCAGATGCTCTAAAAAAAGCTACGTTTCCCTGATCTTTCCCTGTGACCCATTTGTTTAGGTTCCCTAAGTATGTTGTTCTGGGTCTACCCCTGCCTCGCTTGCCCTCAATTTTGCCAGTGAGAGCTAGATGTTCAAGACCCTATCTATGTCTATTCAGGTGTCCCAAAAACTGCATTTGTCGTTTCCTGATTTTTTAAAACATTGAGCGTCCCACATGGGCTTCATCAAGCACTACCTCATTTGAATTCTTTTCCTTCCGCGGTACTCTAAGCAGTCTCCTAAGAAACCACATATCTGTTGCTTCTATTTTATTTTCACTGTCTTTAGTGATTGTCCAGCATTCACAGCCATATAGAAGGGTTGACCAAACATAGCATTTCAGGACTTTCATTTTGGTGTTCATTGAGATGTTTCTATTTTTCAGGATTGGGCTCATTTTATTGAAACTAGCCTTAACCATTGTAGTTCTCCTTTTTATTTCTGTGGAACATATTGGGGGTCAGATGTTATCATATGTCCTAGATATTTAAACTGTCGGACTTGTTTGATCTTTTCACCTTTGCTAATGAGATTACAACTAGAGTTTGCTGCTTTTTTTGGATATTACCAGGCATTCTGTTTTCTTTACATTCAACCACAATCATTTACTACGTTCACTTTCTGTTACAAAAGAATCAAGAAGTAATTGAAGGTCCTTTTCGGAGCCTGCTATTAAAACTGTGTCATCTGCATACCCGATGTTATTAATATTTTTTCCATTTACTTTGAGGCCTGGACATTCTTCTATGTTTCTAAGGATTGTTTCACTCACTGTGCATGATGTTAAAGAGGTCTGGTGACATAACACATCCTTGCCTCACTCCTCGCCTGATCTGCTTATATTTCACTGTATTCTCCATTAATTTGTACAGCAGCATTTTGGTCCCAATACAAATTTCTGCTGATAATTCTTAGATCTTTTCCATCTATGTCTAGCTTTTCCAGTATTTTAAATAGCTCATCATGTCTAACTTTAACTTTATCAAATGCCTTTGAATAATCTATGAAGCATAAGTACAGATCTTTCTGTGCTTCAGTACATCTTTCCATTAACATAGTTAAGGTGAATATAGCATTTCTGGTGCCCTTGTCATGAACAAAGCCGAATTGCGTTTTAGGTATCTCTGGTGGGCATACTCAGTGTAATTTGGAACAGTGCTTTTTATTTTTTGTACACAGACATCAGTACTCGAACACCTTGATGTACACAGACATCAGTACTCAAACACCTTGATATACACAGACATCAGTACTCAAACACCTTGATGTACACAGACATCAGTACTCAAACACCTAATTGATGTACACAATCTGCATTTTTGGGGGGCATATGGGCAATTGTTTTGAAATTTTCATTTAAAAACACATTGATTAAAGGCACAAAAAATATGAATTTTCAGTTTCCAAGGACTCTCAGGCTATGGAAGTTACTAAAATTTGGTGGCCATTTTCTCACTAATTTTACCCTGACCTCCTTTAATCACTAATATCTCGAATGCTGCACCGCTTATTGCCTGTTTGGACCCTGCCTACAGCTCCCTTCCCCACAACTAAAGCTCGCTCGATCTCTCCCGCTGTATCCAAGTTCGGGCCTTTCCTTACCCTGTTAAACCTAGACACTGGTAATTTAATTGAGTTTACATAGTGAAAAAAAAAGGGGGGTGGGGGGGGATTCCGGTAAGGTCCCGCTGTAGGGATGGTCCTGCTGCAGCAGGTGCCGCTGTTGTCCTGTTCTACTGTATATTTGGTGCAGCAGTGGTGAGGATGGAGTAAACTTGCACAACCTGTGATAAGGTCATCCTGTGAATGAAGTTCTGAAGCCAGGCCTTTTAATTGAATCTCTTGATGGTTTGATTTGTTTTTCTATGTGATTGAAATTTTTTGGTTTATTTTCAGAGGACAATGTAACGGTTTTGAAGAGAAAGATCAACTCTTTGAGGACAACTTATGTAAGAGAGCTCCGTAAAGTGTTAGACAGTCAAGAAAAGGATCCCACCAATGTGTACAGACCGAGATGGCTGTACTTTGACAGTCTTGACGAGTTTTTAAACACTATTACCTGGCGACAGAAAGGAAGTGCTCCTTTGGTACGTGACTGAATGATTGCAAATGTCATCTCACTTTTTAATTTGTTTCAATTTTACCCTTGATTTTGTGCAGTTGACCACTGTCAAACCCAGTTATGCCAACGTACGAAAAGCAACGCCTATTTATACATAAACATAGTATTTACACCTTTATAAAACGGCCATCCATCTTTCTCAGTTGTACTGTCCTCTTTAAACTAATGTGTTTGCCCCACTGTGCTGCCAGCGAACTGGCTGCCAGAGGTACACACAGCGCACGGTTTCCACTCATTGGCTGCTTGATAATAATTTAAACCCATGGCACCTTGGCTCACCTTATAAAATATCTGGCATCCCCAGATATCAGCTTAATGACCTCAAGCCTAGTATGTTTCTGTGAGGCTTTTATCAATTTTGTGAGGACCAAAGCTCAAGTCTGAGGTGGCCCAAGCATTGACGGGCATCAGCTTGAAAAACCTATGTCTACAGGGAACTTGACACATATTGCCTAGCGGCCTATAATCCAGCAGAAATTTCCCATTTGAATTTGCGTAAAGTTCAGCTGAGTTTGAATTCGTACACACGTGCGTGGGCGCGAGCGCACACACAATCACACACACAATCACACACACACACACACACACACACACACACAGAGTGAGTCAAAGGTGGCCTAAATAAGCTAAACCCCCCTCCCTTACCTTATTTAGGCCACACCTGTGGCCTAAATAAGCTAAACCCCCCTCCCTTACCTTATTTAGGCCACACCTGTGGCCTAAATAAGCTAAACCCCCCTCCCTTACCTTATTTAGGCCATATGTGGCCTAAATAAGCACTCCCTAAAATCCCTTATAAAATATCTGAACAATTTAGTGTGTCTTTGTTTCAGAAAAAGTTGATTCCAGTAGTTGGAAAAATTTTTTTTAGGTTAGTTTTAGTTTTAGTAGAGGTTTTACGGCACTCGCAACTGCATAAGGTCATATGAGCGCCAGAAGATTAGAGGTGTTACGAAAGAGTAACAAACAAAAAAAATAAGAAGGGGAGATAAGGACAATAGATGTTTGATAGGAAGGAAGAAGCAAACCACACCAGAGCACCCACCAACCACCCACTTGGAAAATTTTGAGAAACCTGAGGTGAAAAATAAAGGAACTTTCTTTTAAGTTTTAGTTAAGACCACACACAGGTTTTTGGGG
>NW_004797275.1:358812-366574 GCF_000002075.1 Aplysia californica
CTGAGGTGGCCCAAGCATTGACGGGCATCAGCTTGAAAAACCTATGTCTACAGGGAACTTGACACATATTGCCTAGCGGCCTATAATCCAGCAGAAATTTCCCATTTGAATTTGCGTAAAGTTCAGCTGAGTTTGAATTCGTACACACGTGCGTGGGCGCGAGCGCACACACAATCACACACACAATCACACACACACACACACACACACACACACACAGAGTGAGTCAAAGGTGGCCTAAATAAGCTAAACCCCCCTCCCTTACCTTATTTAGGCCACACCTGTGGCCTAAATAAGCTAAACCCCCCTCCCTTACCTTATTTAGGCCATATGTGGCCTAAATAAGCACTCCCTAAAATCCCTTATAAAATATCTGAACAATTTAGTGTGTCTTTGTTTCAGAAAAAGTTGATTCCAGTAGTTGGAAAAATTTTTTTTAGGTTAGTTTTAGTTTTAGTAGAGGTTTTACGGCACTCGCAACTGCATAAGGTCATATGAGCGCCAGAAGATTAGAGGTGTTACGAAAGAGTAACAAACAAAAAAAATAAGAAGGGGAGATAAGGACAATAGATGTTTGATAGGAAGGAAGAAGCAAACCACACCAGAGCACCCACCAACCACCCACTTGGAAAATTTTGAGAAACCTGAGGTGAAAAATAAAGGAACTTTCTTTTAAGTTTTAGTTAAGACCACACACAGGTTTTTGGGGTACATTTTGGGTCCAAATAGTTTTTTGGGTTTTAAAAAGCTTCCCTTGAAAACTATATGTGTGCTAAATCGAATGGAAGTATTCCCAAAGGTCTATTTCAAAGAGATAGCTCCATAAAGTTTGTAACATTGTGAGCCAATACAATACTCTAAAGCTATTTTGAGATGTTTTGCTCCTTTCCTCAAAATGTTCATTTCTTGGCTTTAAAAGCTAAAGAATCAAAAACCATTCGAGATAAAGACCTGAAATCTGGAGGGTACGTGCACCATGCAATTTTTTAAAAAAGGGCGATAGCTTTTTCTCATTTTTAGAAAAAAAATACTTTTAATGATTTTTTTACTTTGCTATTTTGACTGTTTTCGTCGTTCGCTACACAAGTTGTATAAAAGTAATAAAATTATTAATATTTACAATTTCAAGAAAAGCTAGCGTCGTTTTCTTACGATTTGTGTGCAGATTACAATGTAATTAATTCATTGATAGCATGGACGGTTTTTGAGTTTTAAGCTTTTTGAAAATGGTCCTTGAGATAGCCCGGTTTCACTCTAATTTGCCATTTCTGTGATTGTGTAACTGAATATTTTTTGTCCTTGAATGGAATACTTTGAGAATGAGAAACAAGTAAAAATAACTTAAATATATATGTTAGATTTTGATGCTAAGAAGTAGGGTGTGGCCTTAAGTTCTGACTAAAGTTTCTTTCCTTCCCCCTTCCCATTGCTAGTTGCTAGACTTGTTGACATTTTGAAGATTTTATGAGTTGCCCAGTTGATGAAGATTCGTAAATTTTTATTTTCAGCTGTTTTCAGATACTCATTCTCGTTGAGGTAGAAATGCTGAATATCATTTAGCATCGTGACATTTTTGGGTTGTTTCTTCCCCATCCCCCCCACCCCCAGTTTGAGGAATAAAGATAGTACTTTTTGTTAAAAACTTTTTTTATCCTGATTGTCTCCAGTTGTCTGACTCTGAGATTATCCACAAACTTTGTCTTTGCATCATGCGCATTTTTGTCTCCTCTGCAGAATTTTTCCCGTTCGGAAAATAGCGACGGGTCTACGCCACCTGTGCGGAGGGCAATGAAACGAACGTCCACCAGGGAGGCAGAGTCAGGGGATGGAGAGTCAAGTTGTTCGTCATTTTCTGACTTTGATTCACCGCCTTCTCCTCGATCAGCAAAGTCACGTTCTTACTCGTCAACGAAACGTACCTCCCAATCCCCAAACAGGAGCTCTTCTTTATCAGAAGAACAGGGGCCAGGGAAACGGACTAAATTAGATCCAAAAATGGACAACTACCTCGTGGATATTGCTAGAGAGAAGGAGTCTTATGCGACGATGGTGAAGGATCTGAAACAGATTAAAAACAGTATGACTTCAGCAGCGCCTGAGTCTCGATGGACACACTTTGGTCATTATGTGGCCATGACCCTTGACACCCTTGATCCTGTTGTAGCGACCGCAGCTGCGACTGAGATGCAGGGGACCATTGCCAAATTTGTTGCTGAAAAGTTTTAATGTTCATCTTCCCAACCTCAAGTCACTCTGATGTGTTTGGCAGTGTTGTTTTAGTAGGAATATATGATAAGATATATATGAATATGTGTCACAACGCTGTGGAATCAGGTGCTTGTCATTGTTGAGCATGTGGAGGTTTTTGTATATCATCTTAAAGCTTGTCCATTTGTCTTTGCTTTCGATGAAAAAATGCCCATCTTTCTTGAGTAGAAATCAGAGATATTTGTGATTGAAAGAGGTGGCAGTCGCCTGGTTTTGGAGGTAAAATTAGCGAGAAAATGGCCACCAAAGTTTGGTGATTTTTAGAGTTCTTTGAAACCGAGAATTTACAATTGTGTGCTTTTAATCAACGTTTTTCAGTAAAATCCACACAGAAATGCGTTCTATGGACTAGTTAAACCTGCAAACAAATTGTTGTGTTGAAAAAATGACGGAAATAGGCCTGTTTCTTCGATTTCTGGATTTGGACGAGCGCCTGATGCTTCCTTTTAATCTCTCCTCCAGTGGCGGAGGGTGGACCAAAATTTGGGTGGGGCTTAGGTTGCTTCCAGTTCTTTACCACCAAATAGCAAGCAATAAGAATTAAACTGTGATAATTTTTCTATACTCACGGTGAGCCACGGCAGTTTGAGAATCATTAAAACGAGAAGAGTTGCCTTTGTTTTCCATCTCTTTGTTCTTAGTTAAATTCTTGTTGATGCTGAGGACGAAGCCGATTCGCCTCCAAATTTCCTCTAATTAGTTTTCGTGTGATAAAAAAGTTGCCTTACAAGTAGTTCGACCTGATTTATAACTGTTAAATCTCAGCAGCACAAACACAAACATGCACACACAGCACTTCAAACATAATACTTCTATGAGGTAGATTAGGCCGTGTAGTCGAGGAAGTTGAACGCACCCAACAAAGAACCAATGAGCGCATAGGTATCTGTGTCAGTGGGGGAAAGTGTGTCGTAAATTTTCACCCCATTGTCTGGGCTAGGAGAGCGTGAGCCCTCGGTACTGTGTTATTTTTTCCCAGTCTTCTACCTTTTTACAAGAAGAGTTTCATTAAGGACAGGCTATGGGAAAAGGGCTCATCTTTGCTGAGCCCTAAAGACATTTGATTGGCTGCTGGGTTACTATAGTTGTAAGTGGTGACAACAGTGATTGGATAAGCGAGCAAGCTGCCAAGTTGATCACTCTGTGTTCATTGCGTGCGGTCATAACGGTTTCAACTGCTTATTTCATTATGGAGAAACTTTCATTTACTTTGGGATAGAGATGGGGGTGGTGGGTGGGGAGGGGGTAGGGGCTCAAGCCCGTGAGCCCTTCACTGCCCACCGCCACTGCTCTCCTCTTATTTGTATGTTATTTTCTAGTAACACCTCTTTTATTTGTATGTTATTTTCTAGTAACACCTCTTATCTCACTTGTATTCAGACCTAATTGTGTTGCAAGTGTCATAATTTATGTTATTAAACTCTTTCATGTACTTAACTAAACTGAAGAATGCAGGTAGTGTTTTGGGCAAGTCACTAACAGGCCTTTACTTTTATGGTAGGCCTACAGTAAAATGACCTTACAGTTTAGTGTAAAGTAGGCGACAATTCTCTTCCAATTCTCAAATGCATAATTTCTTTCCTTTTTTTTAACGTAAGCATCACACTCTTATAGACACAATTTAGATCATTTAGGAGGCGAGCTTCAACCCTGCCTGGTAGTGGTGGAGCCACCCAGGACTGCAAGGGCTATTAGTATTACACACACAGCATCCCAGCAGAAAGACCTAAATACATTGATGTAGCCTACTTGATAAAAATTGAACTTGGGTCTCCTAACAAGCAATGGTGACGTGGCTAACCGCTACACCACAGATGCTGTGTTGTACTTTCTTTAATTAAAATGAATAGAAGACATAACGGTAACACAAGCCGTGTCCCTGTAGTGCGAATGAATGAGGGTTTTGACTCGTGTCATGAGTAGAGAGAGGGCATGCAAGAGATGTGTACAACGGTAAAAAGGTTAAAGAAAGCAAGCAGATGAAATTATGTATTCACCTTAGGTGTTCATGGTACCTTTTGTTGTTGTTGCATTTTATTTGAAAAATGGGTGAGCGTGAAAGCAAGATGGGGAAAGGGGCAGACACCATTTACTTTAACCCATTAAGTTGTTGTGTTATAGTGGCTATGTTAACTCTGTAAATTGCAAGTTGACTCTGCGATGATGAATAAAAATGTGTTGAATAACATCATTTATGATGTTACTTTGTGTAAATCACAATAGTAATGTGAGTTGTTATTTTTATCTGGCACGATCATTCAAGCCTACAGTACTTAACTAAATTAAATGATCAACAAAATTGTGTCTATGGAGGATGATTGCCTGAATGGAACCATTTTGAGATTTCCAAAAATGCAGTGACATCAGTGAGTTATCCTGAAATAGCACTAAGTGACAGTAAGTGGGGCAGTACACACTTGGTGGTGGTAGTCGCAGGTGGGAAAACGGTGTTGACCATTGTTTACATTACAGTGGAGTCCACTTATAACGAGTCCTGAAACAACGAGAAGTCTGTTTTAAAGACACCGTTCTAAAACCTCATTTTTTCCCTTCTTTATCTTTGTAAATCAAATACAGTCCGTGCTGGCTTTAATTTAAGCACGCCAGCATAAAGCACGTTTCGGACTCAAGCACGCCAAACAGCTCTTACCGAATTGTTGCTTTAAAAATATAGTATAATATACACGCCTTTAAGCACGATAACTTCGGCTACAGGCATGCTTCATTTACAAGACAGTCAATACTTTCATGATGACTGAAGACCCATCGAAGTTCGAACACAGTCTACTTCCCAGCAGTAGAGTGTGAGTGTGAGTAGTGTAAGAAAAACACAAAGAACGAAAGTGGTGGAGACACACACTCACACGGGAGGAGAGGAAGGCAGAGAGATGCCCCCAGCCGCGCGCATGGACATAGGATCTAATCTAGGGCACAGCTACACACAGACAACAAAAATACAAAGAGAGTCGGGGAGACGAGAAAGGGAGGCTGGCTGCGATTTCAGCTTTGACCCTCGCTATCCATTAATCCTGATTGTGTATGACGAGCGAGGTGGGATGAAGGCGGTGGTATGAATGTGGTACAGCGGGCAGTGGTACGCACAGGCGGTGTGTAGGCCTTGTGTGCTGTATCGTGACTGGCCGTTTAAATTAAGCTTTCATTTCCCAATCGACCACGAAACAAAAACAAATAAGCAAACAAAAACTACCCTGGCGAGTAAAAATAACGGTGCACACTTTTGTGGGACCGCTAGGCCTATTTACAAACAAAGGGAAATAGCACGGGTAATTTTCTACATGAAAATCTCTGGAGTCTACTTCGCACTCAAGCACACTTCGGCATTAAGCACGCTTAAGCTTTCTCCCGATGACCGTGCTTAAAAAAGCCGGCATGGACTGTACTGCTATTGCGCAATCGGACAAACTGAATCTGATTCAGCGTGCCAACGCCACTGGTAGTGCCCAAGAGCGACCCAGATCAGGTCGACCAAGAGCCACTAATGCAAGGGAAGACCGATTCATTCATAGACAAGCTCCGCAGTCGAGATCCGCTCCTGCAAATCGCATCCGGACACGACTGAGAGCGGCAACTCATGTTAACATTAGTTGTCAGACAATACGAAGACGTCTTCATGAGTTTGGACTTAATGCACGTCGACCAGCAGTCCGCCAGCGTCTCACCCCAGCACACAAGGCTGCTCGTCTTGCCTTTTGGCGACGCCAAGTAAGATGGACTCGTCAACAGTGGGAAAACGTTTTCAGCAACGAGTCCCGGTTCTCTTTGCATCACAATGACGGTCGTATCAGGGTTTGGAGGTGACCCGGAGAGCGGCTCCTCGATGGGGCCATCAGAGAAGTGATGCCTTTTGGAGGTGGTTCCGTGATGGTATGGGGTGCTTTCAGTCTGAACCACAGAACACCTCTGTACCAAGTGCAAGGGAATCTCACTGCAATACGTTACGGAGATGAGATACTCCGTCCATTAGCACTACCTACTCTGCAGCAGATGGGGCCACATGCAGTGTACCAGGATGACAACGCCCGACCTCAGAGCGTTGCTTGTCCAAAACTTCATGCAGCAGGCTGGCATCAACCGAATGGACTGGCCGGCCTGCAGTCCGGACTTGAATCCCATAGAAAACCTCTGGGATGAGCTGCAACGTCAAGTCAGAGACAACCACCCCCCCCCCCCCCCCCTCCAGGAGACACGCAGCAACTGTTTCAGATGCTGTAGGCAGAGTGGCAGGGGATGCCTCAGAGAGTGTTCACCAACCTCATGAACTCGATGAGGAGCCGGTGTACTGAGTGCCAGGACAATCGTGGTGGGCATAATCATTATTGAAATCATCTGAACTGTTTTGTTTTTGTTGCAGTCAGAAAATAACTTCGAAACCGCTTGACAATTTTTGGGATTTTCCCCTACCAAACTCAACTTTTCAAGCAAGTTAAAATGGAATAACTTAATTTTCTTTTTTGATACTTGCTATACACATGTTGATTAAAATGTGTATCAAATTTCATTGCGTGTTGAAGTTTGCTTTCGAAGTTATACACTTTTTCTCAAATGTTCCTTAATTTTTGTTGACTCGTTTACTTGCGAGCGCCGTAAAACCTTCTAAAAAAAATAATAACTTCTGAAGCTGCCCACTTTTGGCATAGGTCAAGATTTCTGGAAACCTCAGAAATCTGGTTTAGCCAGCTTGTCCTTTTATTTAAAAGCGGCCGAATTAAATTATTTCCCCTCTCCATTCCTGTGAAACCCGCATCAGTTTTGATGTTGACATTTCTCGTGGCAAAATTGCAATCCGTCGTTAGCACTCATGAGTGTTCAAACATGCATGAAAATATCGCGTTTGGTCGACACGTGGATCCCCTTAAATGTTGTTAAAATAATTATTACATTGTACTTGTGTATGGTTATTATTAACTAGTTTCAGTTGACATAAAATAAATACACCCTTTGCTTGCGTAACATGAAACTTCAGAATGTTTCCCAGGTATTACAGCTTATTCGGAGTGGAAAAGGCAAGAAAGACAGCCACAATTACAACAGGGAGTGTAGGTGTGGGCGTGGGGGGAGGGGGGTGGAAGCAAGATATGCTACTTAGTGCCCTCCAACCGCCCAGGGTAAGAAAACAGAACACACAATTATAGAGCAAACAATCTATTTGGGTTGCAGAGAGACCTGTTCAACGTTATGGTCATTCACGAAATTATGCATGACTTCTCTCTCCTTCTCCTTCCCCCTCTCTCTCTCTCACTCTCTCTCGCTTTAAAATTAAAAAAAACACCCCCCCACACAAAAAAAAACAACAACAACACTCGCAGTCCGCACTTTTGAGTCTCACAGTGAGGTATGATTCAGCATGAGTGTCTGTGCGTGCGTGTGTGTGTGAGTGCGTGCGTGTGTGAGTGTGTGAGTGTGTGAGTGTGTGAGTGTGTGTGTGAGTGTGTGAGTGTGTGAGTGTGTGAGTGTGTGTGTGTGTGTGTGTATG
>NW_004797275.1:366760-382005 GCF_000002075.1 Aplysia californica
GGGGGGAGGGAGTGTGTGTGAGAGTGATACAGAGATAGAAGGAGAGACACAGTGACAGACATACAGACAGAGACAGACAGACAAAGAGAGAAAGAGTGTGTGCCATTGCAGAATACCTTATCGCTACAGCAAAGACACCTTATATCTCGTAAATTTTAATGCTCAACACCCTCATCTACTTGACATTGATCATTTATGAGGCAGGCTGTGCTGTTCCTGCCTTTCAATTATGGTCAACGAGGACACAGGAATACAGTATCCCAGCGGACAGAACAAGATACAAGATTTTTAAAAACTCTTTCCATTCAAAAATCAAACTCAAGTCTACTGAGTGCCAAGGCAAAGAGCCTAACTTCTACACGCGACTCTGGTACATCTAATTAAACATGAATAAAAAGAAAGCACAAGACAAAGTGGAAGACCTATATAATATATATAATATGACCCTGAGGTACAACATGAATGCAAAAATGAGCAATTACTTTTGACATACGATATTATTAATTGGGAATAACCATGAAGAGATAAAGAGTTTTAAAAAACATCCCAAGTAACGTCTGATGATGGCAATGAAAATTATCATGAAAAGGGACTTTGCAAACAAAATAACTTCCATTCAGATGAGAGAAAAAGTAAGACAGACAGAAAGAAATGACAGAAGGAAAGGAAAGAAGTTGGACCTATTTGTTTGTTTGTTTGAGTAGGTGTTTTACGGCACTCTTGATTCAGTTTTGTTCTTAGGACCTACTTCTAGGGGCGCTCTCCAATCACTCATGATAAAAAGAGGAATGAACATGAATACCTAGCCAATAATACAAACAAAAACTAGTAAGATAAATTCCACACAGTAAATTTATTAAACATATTTTTCTGCTGCCCGCACAAAAAGAGCTCTTTGCACAGTTTTGAAAAGTCCAAAAAGACAGGTAAACTGACATATCTAGTACATAATATCAATGACAGTTCAGACAACCTTTTTACGCCTTCAATCATGCCGCTGTCACTGAAACTTCTCCCTCAGACAAACTAAAAAGTGTTCTGAGTGGTCAACAATAAGCGGTCAGATGTAAGTCATTATATGAGGCCTAAGAGTCAACAACGAGAGGTCGGAGTTTATTCAAGACATGAATAATTAATAAAGGGTCAACAACATGGGGTCGGACAAACGGTAAATTTCTAAAAGGTCACCAAGCAGGGTCGGACTGAAGTCAGGACAACAGTCCTGAGGGTCAACAACGAGGGATAGGACTAAAGTTAAATTTATGAATGGTCAATAACAAGGCATCGAGGCTAAGTCAAGACATGAGTCTTGAAGGTCAACAACGTGGGGTCGGACTACAGGAAAAGTTATAAGTGGTCTACAAAGAGGGATTGAAGCTAAGTCAAGACATGAGTCTTGAGGGTCAACAACGTGGGGTCGGACTAAAGGCAGAGTTATAAATTATCAATAATGAGGGGTAGGGGTTAAGTCAAGACATGAGTCCGAGGATCAACAACATGGGGTTGGACTAAAAGAAAAAATCATAAATGGTCAACAACGAGGGGTCGGAGCTTAGTCAATAGGGTCAACAACATGGGGTTGGATTGAAGGTCAAATTCTAAAGTGTCACGCAGAGGGGACGGATCGAAGTCAAGACATGTGTTCTGAGGGTCAACAACGTGAAAAAGGATAAAAGGCACAGTTATATAAACGGTCAACAACGAGGGGTTGGGGGAAAGTCAAGACATGATTCCTGAGGGTCAACAACGTGGGGTCGGACTAAAGGCAAAGTTTTAAATTATCAATAACTAGGGGTAGGGGTTAAGTCAAGAAATGAATCTTGAGGGTCAACAACAAAGGGTCGGACTATAGGCAAAGTACTATGGTCAACAACGATGGGTTGGAGCTTAGTCAAGGCACGAGTCTTGGGGGTCAACAACGTGGGGTCGGACTAAAGGCAAAATGTGTAATAGTCAACAGCGAGGGGTTGGAGCTTAGTCGTTAGGGTCAACAACATGGGGTTGGATTGAAGGTCAAGTTCTAAAGGGTCACCAAGAGGGGACAGATCGAAGTCAAGACATGAGTCCTGAGGGTCAACAACGTGGGGTCGGACAAAAGGTAAATTGGTAAATTTATAAACGGTCAACAACGAGGGATAACTGGGGCTAAGTCAAGACAAGATGTCCTGAGGGTCAACAACGTGGGATAGCTGGGGCTAAGTCAAGACAAGATGTCATGAGGGTCAACAACGTGGGGTTGGACAAAAGGCAAAGTTATAAGCGGTCAATAACGAGGAATTGGGGTTAAGTCAAGACATGAATCTTGAGGGTCAACAACGAGGGGTCGGACTCAAAGTAAAGTTCTAAAGGGCCACCAAGAGGGTTTGGAGGAACATCAAGACACGAGTCCTGAGGGTCAACAACGTGGGGTCAGACAAAAGGCAAAGTAAACGATCAACAATGAAGGATGGGAAGTAAGTCAAGACACGAGTCCTGTGGGTCAACAACGAGGGGTCGGACTAAACGTAAAGTTCAAAAGGGTCACAAAGAGGGGGAGAACTGAAGTCAAAACATATGAGGCCTGAGGGTCAACAACGTGGGGTCAGAATAATAATAATAATGCTGATAATTTCTATAGCACCCACTCCCATGTGAACACAGCTTTAGGCGCTTTACATGTACAAACTATTTTCCCACTCGCATACGTGCGCACGCACCCACACACACACACACACACACACACATACACACACGCACACACTCACAATCACGCACACACATCTACTTGCTTATAACACGTTACAAAATGAGCACATACAAATACATAAAATAATATAAACTATGCAATTCGCACAATACATAAATGGATACATAGTCATTTACATAAACATTGTACTGAACATGAATCTACTGACATGTTGATTTCATTAAATGTGTCTTTAAAGATATTTCAAATTTAGACTCAGATGCGGTATGTCTCAAGGGTTAGGGAAGAGAGTTCCAAACTGATGGAGCAAGGTAGGCAAACGATCTTTCAGCTAATTTTTTTTACCTCCCTTTCTGGGACTCTTAAAAGATACTGATCGCCTGATCTTAGTGATCTAGAGTTTGGAGCATAAATTTGGATGAGACCACTGATATATGAGGGAGCTTTATTATTGGCACACTTATGATAAAATATTGTAATTTTATATGCTATTCTAGCTGACAAAGGGAGCCAATGCAACGTTCTTAAGATGGGAGTAATGTGATTCCTCTTCTTTTTTCTGTAGTACTAGCCTTGCAGCTTGATTTTGAAAATGTAACTTGTGAAGAGTGGTATTTGGTATGTTAGTTAATAAAGCACTGCAATGATCGAAGCGTGAAAACAAAGATGACACGAACGTTTTCAATGAGCCTTCATTCAAAAACAGATATAAGACAAAAGAAAAAGTTTTAAGTGATCAACAACGAGAGGTTGGAGCTAAGTCAAGACATGAATCCTGAGGGTTAACAACGTGGGGTCGGACCAAAAGTAAAGTTCTAAATAATCAACAATAAGGGGGTGGAACTATGTTAATAAGTCCTACTAAAGGGTCACCAAGAGGGGTTGGAGCTAAGTCAAGGAATGTGGGGTCAAAGTAAAGTTCTAACAGGTTAACAAGAAGGGATCAGAATAAAGTTCCAAAGCTTTTACAAAGAGGGGCTGGAGTAAATCTCCAACAAAAACATGAAGACCTGAGTATATACACATTGGCTGTTGAACCATTTTTCTTACAGTAAACAAGCTTTTCCTTGTTTAAAAAAATATTTTGTAGCGCTCTAAAGGCTTTCAAATTTGTTGAATCAGTGGACTTCAAACTTTTCACAACTCCAAACTTCAAGTTAAGAAAATACTGGTGGTATCAGAACGTCTACCACAGAAGGTCAAAGGCCAAACTAACAGCTTGCAGTGCTTGTTTATTTGTTTTTGATCAAGTCATGATTGATTGAGTAGGTATTTTACAGCACTATCGACCCAATTTGATCAAGTCAGTTAACATTAACAGCACCAACAAAGTGCAAGAAATATTACAGAATAAAAAATCCACTCCAACAACCTCACACTCAAACTCAAAATCAGCAGGAAGCTCTACCCACACTATTCTACCCCTGCAACCCCCCCCCCCCCCAAAAAAAAACAACCTACACTGCCCCCTCAACTACCTCCCGCCATGGCCATGGCAATACCTACAAAATCCTACTCTGAACCTAGCCTATCCACCTAGCTCCCTATCAACCTATCTGCCTATCTCTTCAGCCCCACTGCGTCATTTTAAGCCTGAGTGTGATATACGGAAATCGTAGCAACAGAGCACTGTGAGACCTGTTTGACCAGAAAAGTGGCTAGACCTTCTGTTGTCACCAAAGTTTGCATTTAAATTAAGGAACAAAACCTCTTATCATTCTATGTCAGTGACAATGTTTCTAAGTAGCTTCATTACAAAATCTCCATCTGGACATCATACAAGGAACATTGTTTTCTTGAGTCTTTGCTGGTTTTTACAGCACTATCAACACAATTTATTGTACGGTCAGCTGACCTCCGCAAAGCAAGATGTGTGCAAGCGAGATATGAAATCACTTGATATGGGCTCTTAGGTGGGAGACCCTGGGAGCTGGTATCAGAGGTGAAGCCCGACTGCGACAGGCAGCTGAAGACAAACGCGATCACCGAAAGAACAGCCAGAGGCTACCAAGGCAGGAAGACACCATTCACAAGTGCAGCCATGGCTACAAGGACTGCCATTCTGTGTGGACCTGTTCAGCCACAGCAAGCGCTGCTCTCGAACCTGAAATCTACGGCGCAGATCCATAGTATCCTGAGACTGAAGGATGCCATGCCATAAACACAATTTCACATGAGAGAAATAAAACAGCCAACTGTTAAAGTAGTCCATGGTAGTCATCTGGAGGAATTGACATGTCTTTTCAAAAGTAGCTGCATATTGAAGGATTCTTGATGCCTGGCAATTGTCTGTTGGTTCTTGAATGACTAATTGAAGAAAACATTTTTCACAGTGCTATTGGCACAATTTGATCATGTTAGCACAGCACTCATTTGGCTGGATGCCCTTTGCAGCGCGGGGATGTTACCATCCAGGGTGAGTGGAAGGTCCTTCCAGTCAGGGCATGGTATTTGGTAGCTGTTAACAGTTGGCTTGACATCTTTCTAAGAAAAATATATAAGGTAGCTTGAGTTACTAAATTTGAATAAAGACAATGTACATAGCTGCAATAATGGTCACTTAGCGCACACATGAGAAATAAAGTTTCGGAGAAAAAGTAAAAAAAGGAATGACCCTACAAAGGCATTCTCCTTCCAACAGCTTTAAGAAATAGTGGTAGTTTTTGATAGTGTATTTCAACGAGGCAATTTTTTCATTTAAGTGCCAACTACAGATTTTCCTAAAATCTGCCTTTCATAGCACTTATTAAAAGGACGGGCAGACATTTTTAAAAATCTGTCAGCACATATGTTTAAAAACTTTTCCTTTATTTTTTCTTAAGAACTTGCATCTGTATAATTTGTAAATTTTTTAAGTAGAAAAAGGGTCGCTATAAAATTGTTTACTACCGGTTTTAAAAGACAGACATTTATAAAAATCTGTCAGTATATGTTTTATCATTTACCCTTTCCACCTAAATGCCAAATTAAAACTTTTAACTTTAAATCAGAAAAAACAATTGTTATTTTTCTAATTTTACTTCAATAATAAATAAACAAGTAGTGTTCCAAGACATATTTCCCAGAAAAATACCTCCTGTAGATGCTCCTGTCTGTGGGTGCTCCTCCGGCTGGTCCTCCTGTCCGCGGCTGGTCCTGGTGATGAAGACGTGTCAATTCATACAATCGTCTTACATCTATGTGCTACAGTTTTGTATTTTTGATTCAGAAAATAAAAAGACTCGTTATAATATTATTTACTACCAGTCAGTAAATACATTTTATTGTGTTCTCTTTTCACCTAAATGCCAATAAAAACCCAACAAACTTTCACCACGAAATAAAAAACCCACGGAATTTATTTTTCTAATTTTACTTTAACAATTAACAAATAATTTTCCCAAGACATATTTCCTAAATAAATACCTCCTGTAGATGCTCCTGTCTGTGGGTGGTCCTGGTGATGAAGACGTGTCAATACAATCGTATTGCGTGGTCCTGGTGATGAAGACGTGTCAATACAATCGTATTGCAACTATACAGTTTGTATTTTTGCTTGAGAAAATAAAAACAGTCGCTATATTTTCTACTATCGGGTTTAAAGGCCAGAATAACAGTTATAAAAACCTGTCAGTATACCGGCATACGTTTTATTATATTACCTTTTCACATAAATATTTTTTTTAAACTTTCACTTTGAAATTGAAAAAAAGCTCCACCAGCAATTTTTCTAATTTTTACTTCAACAATTAATAATGTTCCAACACATATTTTCCAGACAAATACCTCCTGTAGATGCTCCTGTCTGTGGGTGCTCCTCCGGCTGGTCCTCCTGTCCGCGGCTGGTCCTGGTGATGAAGACGTGTCAATTCATACAATCGTCTTACATCTATGTGCTACAGTTTTGTATTTTTGATTCAGAAAATAAAAAGACTCGTTATAATATTATTTACTACCAGTCAGTAAATACATTTTATTGTGTTCTCTTTTCACCTAAATGCCAATAAAAACCCAACAAACTTTCACCACGAAATAAAAAACCCACGGAATTTATTTTTCTAATTTTACTTTAACAATTAACAAATAATTTTCCCAAGACATATTTCCTAAATAAATACCTCCTGTAGATGCTCCTGTCTGTGGGTGGTCCTGGTGATGAAGACGTGTCAATACAATCGTATTGCGTGGTCCTGGTGATGAAGACGTGTCAATACAATCGTATTGCAACTATACAGTTTGTATTTTTGCTTGAGAAAATAAAAACAGTCGCTATATTTTCTACTATCGGGTTTAAAGGCCAGAATAACAGTTATAAAAACCTGTCAGTATACCGGCATACGTTTTATTATATTACCTTTTCACATAAATATTTTTTTTAAACTTTCACTTTGAAATTGAAAAAAAGCTCCACCAGCAATTTTTCTAATTTTTACTTCAACAATTAATAATGTTCCAACACATATTTTCCAGACAAATACCTCCTGTAGATGCTCCTGTCTGTGGGTGCTCCTCCGGCTGGTCCTCCTGTCTGCGGCTGGTCCTGGTGATGAAGACGAGTCAATACAATCGTCTTACGTCTATACAGTTTAGATTTTTGTTTCAAAATATAAAAAGAGTGGTTATAATATATTGTTTACCACCAGTTTAAAAGGACAGAAGGTCATTAATAAACATTTTTCAGTAATTACATTTTATCATTCTCCCTTTTCACCTAAATACAGCTATAAAACGTTTACCTTTAACAAAAAAACCTTTTAATTATGTATGATCAAATAATGTTCCAAGACATAGTTCACACCCCCCCCCCCCCCCCCCCCAGGGTGGTGCTACTGACTGAAGTGTCTTTAGGCTATTCCCAAAGGGGGGACATAAACCATGTTCTTATGAATAGTAGAATTGTAATTGTAAATCAGCTGATTCATCAATGTCATGCTCATAACTGTGCCTGGACTGCAAGAGGGAACTGCTGCTTTTTCCAAATCCATACTATCGTCATTTTCCTCTAGTTCTTTTGTATGTTTGTCAAACGCTTGTGAACCACTATTTCAGGGGTGCCTTGATAAAGCAGACTTTGTGCTGTTGAAGCTAGAGAGGTGGGCAGAGAAAATCTGATTCCCTGTAAGGACTTCTCTGTTGACATCCACCCCTTGGCGCTCATATGACCTTATGCAGTTGCGAGCGCAGTAAAACCTCTACCGAAACAAAACAAATAGGAAAGACATATTTCCCAGACAAATACCTCCTGTAGATGTCCTGTCTGCGGGTGCTCCTCCTGGTCGTCCAGGTGGTCCTTAAGGAACAATCCAGTATACACGCCACTCCAACATCATCACACTCAAACTCAAAATCAGCAGGAAGCTCTACCCACACCATTCTACCCCTGCAACCCTCCCCACCCCTTCCCCCCCAAAAAAAGAAAAACCTGCACTGCCCCCTCAACTACCTCCCGCCATGGCCATGGCAATACCTACAAAATCCTACTCTGAACCTAGCCTATCCACCTAGCTCCCTATCAACCTATCTGCCTATCTCTACAGCCCCCACTGCATCACTTTAAGCCTGAGTGTGAGATACGGAAATCGTGTTTCTGTGGGTGGTCATCCGGCGGCTGGTCCTGGTGATGAAGACGTGTCAATAAACATAATCTTCTTACATCTTATACAGTTTGTACTTTTGTTTTAAGAAAATAAGAAGAGTAGCTATAATATTTTTTACCAATTTAAACGGACAAAAGGACATTTATAAAAATCTGTCAGAAAATACGTTTCATCATTTTCCTTTTTTATCAACATGCAAAAAATAAAACTTACCTTTAAATCATAAAAACCAATAGGTACTTTCCTAATTTCACTTTAATAGTGAATTAACAAATAGAGTTCCAAGACATATTTCCCAGACAAATACCGCCTGTAGATGCTCCTGTCTGTGGGTGCTCCTCCGGCTGGTCCTCCTGTCGCGGCTGGTCCTGGTGATGAAGACGTGTCAATTAATACAATCGTCTTACATCTATACATACAGTTTGTATTCTTTTTGTGAAAAAATCAATTGTAGATAAAATATTTTTGCTACCAGTTTAAAAAGCAAAGACATTTTTAAAAATTTGTCCAAAAAATATGTTTCATCTTTTTCCCTTTTTCACCTAAACATTTAAAAAAATGTTTACCTTGCGCTTGTAATCAGAAAAACCAATAGGTATTTTTCTAATTTTACTTTAATAGTAAATTACCAAATACAGTCATCTGCTGGTGGGGTAAGCGTGTGATCCCTCGATAACCCATAGGCCCTGTCCAAAAATCGTGAGATGAGTGGTCACTGTTTACCCAGTCTGTAACAAAGTAACAATGGACGTCAACATGAACTTGTGACAGAAGCGTCGCCTGTTCTCCTCGTGGTGGCGACCCATGTGTTTGTTTTACCATAGCACTTGGTCCTCCTTGTCTGACAATTTTCCTTTCATTGTCGCCCTCGCACAAAAGCAACAACAAAAGAAAAAAAAAAGAGAAAGAAAAACCCCCAGCAAAAACAACAGCAACTACAATAACAACAACAATAACAACAACAATAACAACAACAACAATGCAGCTTCTTTCGAGAGACCTCAGAGAGGAATGGTTTGTTTTTTTTCATCTTGATCAGTCCTGCCCAAGACACCAACTGTCTTATTCGGCCACTTTTCTCCTCGACAATGGGTGGCCGTCTTACACAGGTTCGACTATTACCAAATAATGTTCCAAGACATATTTCCCAGACAAATACCTCCTGTAGATGCTCCTGTCTGTGGGTGCTCCTCCGCCTAGTCCTCCTGTCCGTGGCTGGTCCTGGTGACGAAGACATGTCAATTAATACAATTGTCTTGTGTCTCTACAGTTTCTGTTTTTGTTTCAGGAAAATAAAGAGTTGATATATTTTTACTACTGGTTTAAAATGACATTATTAGACATCTGTAAGTAAATACGTTTTTTATTTTTCCTTTTTAGCGAAATGCAATTAAAAGCCTTAGAGCTTGAAAATTGTTTAAAAATAAATACGTTTATTTTTCTAACTTAACTTCCATGTTTGATTACATTATGCTATTTGGACTGGGACATCTGACTGCATTTCATAGAAAGACGGAACAAAATGGTTCGACCACCTGTTACGTATGTTACCTAGCCAGCCAGCCTTGAGAACCTATAACACCAAGCACTCAAGCTATAAAGGAAGAGGAAGGCCACACAAAGGGTGGATTGAAGTTGTCAAGGAAGCCCTGATAAATCATAGTATCCGAACTGAAAGAGCTGCGGAGCTAGCCTACCATAGAAAACTGCATCTCCCCTCTATGCATAATGGCAACAGAATGAAAAAGTAAAAGTAAGTAATTGATCAATAGTGTTCCAAGACATACCCAGACAAATACCTCCTGTAGATGCTCCTGTCTGTGGGTGCTCCTCCGGCTAGTCCTCCTGTCTGCGGCTGGTCCTGGTGATGAAGACATGTCAATTAATACAATCGTCTTACATCTATATAGTTTCCATTTTTCTTTCAGAAAATAAAGAGTTGATATATTTTTACTACTGGTTTAAAAGGACATTAATAAAAATTTGTCAGTAAATACGTAGGCCTCTTATTATTTTCTCTTTTCACCTAAATGTAAAAATAAAATTTTTACCTTTAAATCAAAAGAACCGATAGATATTTTTCTTTTTTCTTTTTTTGTAGAGGTTTTACGGTGCTCACAACTGAATAAGGTCATATGACCACAATGGGGTGGATGTCAACAGAGAAGTTTTTACAGGGAATCAGACCTACTCTGCTCACCTCTCTGGCTTCAACAGCACAAAGTCTCTTTCGACTTTCAAAGCACCCCGGAAACAGTGGGTCACAAGAGTGTGACAAACATAAAAAAGTAGAGGAAAATGACGATAGTAAGGATTGGGAAAGTAAAAGAAGCAGTTCCCTGTTGTAGTTCCGGCACAGTTATGAGCATGACATTGTTGAATCTGCCCTTTTACAATTCTACTGTACATAAGAACTGGAGTAGGGTCAGACTTGCTAAATCAGCGTCCGTGAGTAACGAAGTGCTCGCTGGCACTACCCGCAAACAAGCGGACGGGTAACGAGCCATCCGCTTGTGAAGAGTAGTTCGCTACTCGCTACTCATCGGACAGAGACAACAGTTCATTTAGCCAGCGAGCGGACGGGTGGATGGAGAGACTCCATGCATTCAAGCAGGCAGGCAGACGGATGGGGAGCGACTCCTATTGCATACTGTTTACATCCTGCCCCCCTCGTAAAACATTCACCCTCCTGCCCCACATTGTAGCTAGGTGTTCATGCTGGGAACTGCTCTCCCCTTCCCCCCCCCCCATTAAAAGGCCTTTGGAAATTCTTTTTTGATTGACGAGCATGTGTTTTACGGCACTATCGACCCAAATTCTTTAAACTTCGCCTTCAGATTAAATTGGAACATGCACAGTGCGAGCCACACACGAGGTGAAAGGTTACACACATAGTGCTACGTCACCAGCCTCTCTCACTCCCTGTGGCACCGCAAGTGGCTTGAAACACTATGCCTAACTAACAAACAATAGACGGCGGGCCTAACATCGAGTCGAGTATCTCGTGTGCTAGAGTTAGTCCGTTCGCCCGCCCGTTAAGTGAATTAAATTGTGGAGCGGACCAAAAAAAAGAACTGACTTGAGGTCCGCAGTCTGCTCGCTGAGAGAGTAAAATTGTGGAGTGGACCCAAAAAATGAACTGTCTTGAGGTTCGCAGTCCACTTGCATGGCCGTCCGTACCCGCTTGCTCTGACAGTCCGCGAGTAACGAACCCGTCCATCCACTCGCCCCAACTCTACTAAAAACGAGAAGGGTGGGGGGTATTTTTAAAATTTTGCTTTAATTATAAATTAACAAATAATGTTCCAAGACATTATTTTCCAGACAAATACCTCCTGTAGATGCTCCTGTCTGTGGGTGCTCCTCCGGCTGATCCTCCTGTCCGTGGCTGGTCCTGGTGATGAAGACGTGTCAATCAATATAATCGTATTGTATCTATACAGTTTGTATTTTTGTTTCAGAATATACAAGAGGGAATATATTTTTACTACTGGTTTAACTGTTTAACTATGTCTCGACAGTTGCAGCGTCCGGCAGTCGAGGTCCATAACTATGGCTGGACCGATGCGAAGTCATTGTATTATGGTAGGAGCCGAATATTTGACCCGGAAGTCAAAGATAAATGAATTCTACATCTGTGTAATGCTTAATTGATGAGTTTGACTCGAAACAAGTGGTTTTATAAACGTAATATGTCGGGTTGCATTTCCACAAACACGAGAGAATGACGCGGAAACGTGATTTCAAATTGCATGTCAAAAGGCCAGAAAAGACATTAATGAAAACGGGTCAGGAGAAATGTTTTATTAGTTTTCTTTTTCACCAAAATGCAAAAACAAATCTTTCACCTTGAAATAACAAAACCAATAGTTATTTTTCTAATTTTACTTTAATTATTAATAAATAGTGTTCCAAGACATATTTCCCAGACAAATACCTCCTGTAGATGATCCTGTCTGTGGGTGCTCCTCCGGCTGATCCTCCTGTCCGCGGCTGGTCCTGGTGATGAAGACGTGTCAATTAATACAATCGTCTTACATCTATACATACAGTTTGTATTCTTTTCGTGAAAAAATAAACTGTCGCTAAAATATTTTTGATACTGGTTTAAAAAGCATCAAAGACATTTTTTTTAAATTGTCCAAAAATATGTTTCATCATTTGTCAATCAATACTATTGTCTTAGGTCTATACAGTTAGCATTTTTGCTTCAAAATATAAAAAGAGTCGTTATAATATTGTTTACCACCAGTTTAAAAGGACAAAAGGTCATTAATAAAAACCTTTCAGTAAAAATACATTTTATCATTCTCTCTTTCCACCTAAATGCAACAATAAAACTTTTACCTTTAACTCGAAAAACTATAATAATGAACACCGAGACATATTTCCCAGACAAATACCTCCTGTAGATGTTCTGTCTGCGGGTTCTCCTCTTGGTGGTCCAGGTGGTCCTTAAGGAACAATCCAGTATACACGCCACTCCAACATCATCACACTCAAACTCAAAATCAGCAGGAAGCTCTACCCACACCATTCTACCCCTGCAACCCCCCCCCCCCTTCCCCCCAAAAAAAGAAAAACCTACACTGCCCCCTCAACTACCTCCCGCCATGGCCATGGCAATATCGACAAAATTCTACTCTGACTCTAACCTATCCACCTAGCTCCCTATCAACCTATCTGCCTATCTCTACAGCCCCACTGCGTCACTTCAAGCCTGAGTGTGATATACGGAAATCGTAGAAGCAGACCACTTTGATACTTGTTGGACCAGAAAAGTGAACAAACCGTCTGATGTCACCAAACTTTGAACTGAAGGAAAGAGATAGAATTGCCTCGTCATCTTTCTAGTTCAGTAATCTCATATAGTGAAGCAGCTTCTGTACAATATCTGAAACAGTACATAATGCAAATAGTTTTTCTGGCGTTGAGTCCATGTTTTTACAGCCCTATCCGCACAATTTCACACAAGCTTGAGAAATCAAAGTGCACAGTCAGCTGTTATAGTTGCCAGTTATCGTTCGCTGGTGTAACTGACAGGAGTCCATTTCAGGGTAGCTGTGGCAGTATATACTCATCTGGCTGGTTGTCTAAGAGTGAGTGGAAGGTCCGTGCTGTCTGGGCAGGGTGTCAGCTTCTTGGGTGACTGTCAGCTGTTGGCTTCTCATGTGGGTGCTGGCTTTCTGTGAAAAATAAATTTGAAGTCAAGTTAGTTATTAATTAAACTTTACAATTTAAGCAAAGAAAAGCACATCCAAGACAATAACAATTATCAAAGTCAAAATGTAGGGAAAAAATACGACAGACCTCTAGGTCACGAGAGGCCCCATATTGGTTTTTGATTGAGTAGATTTTCCAAACATCAACTTTTCTTACTAGATCTAGATCTAGATCTACTCATTAAAAGGATGGACAAACATTTACAAAAATCTGTCAGCAAAATTATGAGTTTAAAATTTTCACTTTTTTACAACTTTGATACATGTACTAGATCTAGATCTAGATTCTAGATCTATGCATTTCTTGTAGACTAAATTTTTGTAAAACAAAGATCTTTCCTGGGTCAATAATAGTAACAATGACTTCCTGTTGGAGCATTTAAAATACCAAATACTGGTATAAGCGTATCTTTGAATTCACCGCATTCTATCAAAATAAGCCAAACAGTAGAAGAAACAAATTGTAGCATGTTATAAAGAAAGGACATTTTTATCCTAGGAGTTGTTCTTCACATGGTTGTGTATTTTTGACCAACTAAAACTTCCATTATTCCAATATTAGTATCAGTGTGATTATGCAACCTATTGAAGGAGAGGTTCCACCTTCAGGGACACGAAGCAACCAATATCATAAATTGTTCTCAGTTGAATTGATTTAACAAGCAAATATTCAGGTCTTAGGTTAATTTTAGACTCATTACTCGACATGACCAGGGGCATTTTTCGAGAGACACCTAAATACAAACATGTAATTTAAAGTTGAACTCAAAACTCACCAATTATTGGTAATTTTTAATTTCTAAAGTAATTGAGTTAATGTCCTAATACGGGACGTCTGTTAATAGGGGGAGGGAGAGAGAGAGAGAGAGAGAGATAGCGAGAGAGAGAGAGAGAGAGAGAGAGATAGCGAGAGAGCGAGCGAGAGAGAAGAGATAGCGAGAGAGCGAGCGAGAGAGAAGAGATAGCGAGAGAGCGAGCGAGAGAGAAGAGATAGCAAGAGAGCGAAAGAGAGAGATAGCGAGAGATAGCGAGAGAGCGAGAGAGAGAGAGAAGAGATAGCAAGAGAGCGAGAGAGAGAGAGATAGCGAGAGAGCGAGAGAGAGAGAGAGCGAGAGAGAGTGTGTGTGATCTTAAATTAAGAGTCGCAAGGGTAGTTGCTGGATGAATACTGAAAATAGAAATTACTAAATCTGAAGGAACTAGGAGGAAGGGGTTAGGGGGGGGGGGGTGCAGTTTGAGTAGAAAGAGTGCACAGGAAATACAAGTGAGAGAGAAACAACGGAACTAGCCCAAAATAGGGAAAGGGGAATGAAATGACATTTCAGTACGCACAATATGTACAATGAGGAGGAATGGGGAGAGACGAAGAATGAGGACTTGATAATAAGAATTGGAATACGGTTCAATATGAAAAAATACGAAAACAAATAACATACCTGAATATTTGCTAAGATATAATGGAATCTAAATCTCTATGTGTCGCCTGATCGCCTCGGTTTCATTAGCACAGGAGACGGGAAGGCAGTGTCCAATGTAGTTTTACTACTGGAATCACAAGTAGATCTACCTGAAATGTCGCCAGCTTCGAACTGATTAATTTCTGCTCAAAGTGCCCTAAGAGAGCACGAACTGAATTGTATTCACCAAGTAGCTGTCTGCTGATTGGCTGTTGGATCTCCGAATTCTACTCATCAGTCACTTTTTTAAAAGTTGAGTGCTGTAAACGAAGTGTCACACAAAAGCGTAGACTAACATAGCCAG
>NW_004797275.1:384425-385566 GCF_000002075.1 Aplysia californica
CCCCCCCGTCCCCGACACAAACACATGGATGTGCATACAAGCGAGAATCGGAAACTACGATTGTTTAGTTAAGTGGACATGAGTGACAGGAAACAAGTAAGGAGAATAACAGATCACTTGAGGTTTGAAGGCCACTTTGTGCGCATTCCTGGTAGCTAGGGCTGGGCAATGAGTCGCTATAGCAAAATCCGGATAATTTGTTTGTGCACCTCTTCGGTAAACATTATGTTATGAATCGGTCCGGCAAATGGGTTAGAACCACTTTGACGATCGGGTCAGAATCACTTCAACAAATGGATGCACCCAATTCTGCAAACTGGTCTTGAAAGAGAATTAAGAGTCTGAATTCGGATAATGTACTTATTGAGGATTATCCGATTATCCGGATATCTATCCGGATTTTGCCCACCTCTACTGGTAGCCTACCATTTGGCCTGTATGAACTGGTGTGCTTGTGATGGTGGGTCAGTGTCACCATCCATCATGAGCTGAGAACAGACAGAACACACGACTGTGGACAGCTTGCCAGCCACATCACCAGTAATAACACAAGCCACAATGTTGTTCTCTCTACCGTTGTGAGTGACGGTGTGACAGATGCCAAAATGAATTTTAGTAAAGAGGGAGGTAGGCCTACATCTTGTGTCAGTCTTCTCTTTGGACTGGACACTAGATCTATATCTTAGGAAAAGAGAAACGCACCCAAGTCATCTTCGCAGTTCACTGAACACTGTGACAAAATTAGTAATTGCTATCACCCATTGGGGTGATGGACATGATTGATAGGCATTGTGCACTTACAAAGGACAGATATTTTGTTTTGGTAAAAGTACAAATTTGAGTTGGGAAAACAGGTGCCTTTCCTAGAGGATTCTTAATCTTATCTTACAAATGATTCATTACCAGAGGTCGTTTGGGGGTATTTATTTAGATGGCCCCCTTGCAGCTGCTTTCGTCCCCCGCCTCTATCATATTACCAAGGTACACATTAAATAACAATGCCTACCAATACAAAGAAACAATCTCCAAAACGCAGAGTTTATTGTTTAAAATACTCACAATTTCAGATAACTGAAAAGCATATGAAGTAACAATGACAGATCTACCACATAATATAAGAGGTTCCGTGAGATCCCCCCCC
>NW_004797275.1:385666-399909 GCF_000002075.1 Aplysia californica
CCAATTAAATCCGTCCCGCTCCAACACTCCCTCACTTTTACAGACTTGATCTTTCTGTCGGCTTAACTAATATTATGTCTCAACAATGCTACGCCCCCACACCCGCCCCCAGAATGCCAAACTCGCGAAAGCAAAGCAATATTGAATTTAGAGGATTCTCCAAAACTTTCTTGTGACAGAATGCGTTACCTTATGGAGAAAACAAATCAAAAAGGAAAGAGAAGAGGGAGGCGTTCCCTTGATTATTCCAAATTAGACCTAGATCTGAATGTACAGGAGTTTTTATACCCCTCTTGACACGGTGAAAAACTCTGGGATGGGCGCACACATCTATCCTTGTGGGCAACCCCGCCTCTTCAGGTCATACTAAATAGGAGAAAGTAACTTTGAATAATGTAAGATGTACTTTCAAATTTTCTATCCCCCCGAACATTTGAAATATCATAGTACTACAAAGGTATGGTTTTCATACTGAAAATAAATAAATTCACTATAGGCTTCCCAAGTCGTAAAAAAAAGAAGACAAACTCGTTGGAATTTATTGTATGCTTCGGTTTTGGAATGTCACATGAATGGATGACGTGACGGATCGTATATTTTTAGCGCAGCTCAATTGCTCCTAGAGGGGTCGCTGAATTGATGTCCCCACCCAGTATCCGCCATATTTGTTCACCGGTCCGGATGCTAGCTTTGGATTATAACGAAATAGTGAGCTCCCGACAAGTAAGTACTCATTATTCCGATGCCTTAAGCCCTACGAAGACTTGAATTTGCAATGTGAGAATTGTGCATTCACAAGATCGTGAGATTATAGAATTTTCCCCCTTTTTCAAACTGGGAATTGCGAGCGCCTTCCGTGTTTCCTCGTCCAACTGCTGTATCCATCTTATCACGAACTTCTATTCAATGCGCTGGCGCAAGTCTGGATGAACACAAACGGACTAACTTTACCCCTAGACTGCAGCATAAGTGACATTGTGAGTTATAATGTGTCTGTTTAGCTATTTTGTTGCGTACAGGATTGGAATTAAGTGGTAAAAAGTTACCTGGATGCTGCATTTTTCCACAAAAGAGCAACATGGATTTGAATGAGTGACAGGAAAGATAGAGGAAGGAGGCCGGTCTCCGTTACCCCTCCCACCTGCTTACAGCGAGTTTAGAGGCTCGTCTAGTGATGAACCGCCTCACAACGTTGAGCCGTCTGCTGGATAGATCTAGAATCTAGTTAGATGTATTCTATTCCTGCCTTTTGAACACCCTGCTACTTTTCTAGGTCTTGAAATCTAATTTAGTTTGCCTAATAATAACAGAAGATGAAAATGAAAATGAGATTGTGATGATGGAGTGATGGGTAGATGTACGTATTATTACATCTTCCCTTCAACTTCTTCTATCCCAGTTAGGCTACTGTCGATATTCTAGAGCACTTGGGACACTTGGGTGCCAAAAGTAAACTGGAAGATGGCCGAAATTTTAATTCTAGATGGGTGGATCGCACAACGCATTTTGTGGATCCATGGAATGAGCAACATCTGTAGATCGGTGGATCGCGCAGTCCTTTTTTGTGGATCCATCTTATAAAACCGTTAAGCTATACCTAGATCTAGATCTAGATCTAGATCTATAGGCTATACTATAATAAAGGGCCACCTCTATTCTCACCCGGGGTGAGAATAGTGCAGGCGGGTCTTGTGGCTATTCTCACCCGGTGCGCGTGTCAACAAATTTTGCGTTCACCCTAAACCACAGAATTCTACACTGTGATAAGAGAAAAATTGTAGAATTCTGTGCTGTGAACAAACGTTCCATTACAACAACTGTACTTTTAGCCTACTAAAAGCGTACAATTTTGTCTGTGGGCAGGGGAGAGAGAGAGAGAAAGAGAGAGAACAAAACAAAATGGCGACCCGCGTAGTTCGGCTCGATTCGAAAAGTTAAATAGCCGTAGCATCTTTGTAGACAACCAAATTAATTTACTTTTGTGTTTTAACATCATTTTTTAACTTTGTTTTGGTCAATTTGATCGTCCACACCGATAGACAGTATTCAGAAAGAGACAGAGAGAGAGAGAAGAGGGGAGGAGTAGATCTTGCGAGAACTTTCGGGCGGGTGAGAATAGCCACTTTCATAATAAAGAATCTAATCCAGTTTCTATCTAGAAAATCTAGATCTAATCTAGATCTAGATTCTAGATCAGTTATTTAGTCGTACACGTATGATTTTTTGGTATTTTTTTACTTTCCCTCCCGTCTCACACTCAGCTACCAGTTGTCTCTTTGCTACTAAATATTGATGCGCTGAACACGAATATCAACTTCATTTCCGTAGCAAATTAATGGTTTTTGAAATATTTGATTGTTTTTAACCGAGATAGACATGCTTTGGACCAATCGGGGGGTTCCAGGGGGGCCTGCCCCACTGGGGTAAAAGAAAATCTGGGGGGTTACAGGGGGGCATGCCCCCCTGTTTTTACACCCATAATTTGACATTTTACAGTTAGATTTGAAATTGTCTTGAAAATAATTGATTTGCGACAGTTTTAGTGGCTTTATGTGTGATCTGCAGCAAACAGTACAGCAGTTTGACCCCTGAAACAGTGCATCTGTGTGCGGGAGTGAAAGTAAAAATTTACCGAAAGTGCAATGTCAACAATATAGATATGGACGTTCATCGGATGTTAACACCTTAGGGAAGATTGAAGAATACTGGACCACTCGTACATTATAATTATTGCATGAGAAAGTGGGGCGGGGGTTTCAGGGGGGTCTCCCCCCTGACAAAATTTTAATGAATAGATCTACCGGTCCGAGATTCTCCATTGAGTGATATTAAAAACGGGAAAATCATAAATTCCTAAGGTTGAGACATAGGCAAAGTCAGTCCGCTGGTCCGGTATTCTTCAATCTTACCAAATCTTATTTCATAACATAGGACAGACAGCACATCTGAACTTCCTAGTCATGACTCTTGATTCTAGTATTTAATGGTTTTATAAGAATAAGATGGATCCTCAAAAAAAAAGTGCTGCGCAATCCTTCGATCTACAAAATGCGTAATGATCGTGTTTCGCATTCCATGGATCCGCAAAACGCGTTGCGAGATCCACAGATAGCGCAAATTGACAGAAAGCGCCTATAGATATATTCACTAAGTGTTTAAAGTTCCTGCCTGAATAAGTTGAACTTCAAAATAAATGTAGCACACGTTATCTCAATCGCACCCAGTGAGAGTAGGCTATATAACTATATTTTTAAGAGAAATTCAGTACGATAAATATCATCTCATTCTCATCATTGTGCATAAAGTTACTGAAACTAAACTAGATCTAGATCTAGTCTTGAGCCAGCCCACCATGTTTTATTGGGTGACATTGTATTGTTCCATCAATTCCATTTCCATGTTGTAGGCTATTCACTAAAACCCACTGTCTTTTTTTTTTGTTTTTGGTATAAAATTTCCCCTCCTATTTCTGCCTTCATACTGTCCATTCTAATCTAGATCTGATGTAGTAAGCAGACATCAAAGATTTGATTGAAAGGATTTTGTACCCTGGCACTGGCCTGTTTAAATGCAGGTGGCATGGCATTGTTTTTGTGAGTGCAATAGTTTTAGGCATGATATTTAAAGTGTTTTTTTACTTTATACTGCTGTCCTGTGGATGTTATTAATGGCAGAGTTATGTACAAAGAGGCCAGGAAGAGGGTATGGGACTATGTATGGTACCAGTGAGGGGGGTGGGGGAGGGGTTGCATGCCTCCCTGAAACCCATAAAGCCTGATATGTTGTTTATAAAACATAAAATACCTTTAAAAAACGTGTAAATTAGAGAGGGTAATAAATAGTTGAAATTTAGTAAAACAAAAAAAATGAACAAGAAAAGTGTGAAAGTAGAATAATGCCTTTGCATACACGCCAGTATTCAGGTCCCAATTCTTCCCAGCTGGATGTCTCCATCAGTTCATGTTCTTCGATCAGATTTGAACTTTTTCCATTTAGTCAATGCTTGGACTTTCATCTCAGTTGTCTGTCCATAGCATATAGGCAGTTATGGGGGTGCCTTATTTGTACATGTTTCACTGAATAGCCAATGTTTTACTACGAGTTGTAGTAAACGAGATATAGACTCTATGTTTGAAATGGGAATCACAAGGCTAGGCACAGGAAAAACTAAAAACGTCATCCTTTGGGCTTGTAAAAATTTTTTTTTTTAAATGCTGCCTACTACTCTTTCTGGCTTGTTATTGTTTTATGTTACTTTTCACTTTTTCAAGTTAAAAAAAATTTGCAATCCTTGGAATATTTCCTTTTTTCTTCCCTTTATTCATTGTTCACCATCAAAATTCAGAGCATTTATATGTTGCTTATATAAATTACCCTAGGATTGAAGAGCCTTACCAGTACCATATTTTGTTTTCCCTTTTGTAACGTGTAAGGATCAATGGTGTGGGGCAAAGTAGATTTTTAAAAAAATGTTATAAAAACATCCTCTGCCTATACAATCAGTTCTCATGTCCTGCACAACTGTCCCTGGGATTTGTGAGAGCTGAAGATAACTTAGATAACTAAATTTTCTCTGCAAGAAGATCAAGGGATTGAATGGCATGTCTGCCGAGCAGTGTTTCACGACTAACAAGAAACATCCTCCTTGTTGAATGATATCAGGTGGTGAGGATATTACATTAGTTTTTAAGCTTGTTGTTTCATGGAGATTTCTCGATGGATTTATTATAAAGTTTTACCATGCCAATGAACTGTGTTACTGGATCATAATGTGAGCTCAACGATATTTCACGTCAAAGGAATGGTCTGTCTCATCAAGACTTCACGAATGGTGTGGATTATTTCTCAAGAAAGTGGACACGGACTGTTCTTCAGGTGTACCTGTTGTGAGGATTATGATTTTTCAAACAATTGGAGGATTATAGTACTGATGGTGTGGACTGAAGCAATGCATTCCGTGATGTACAGTTGCAGTTTGCCAATTTCGTGGTTTCCAGGATTGTCGCATCGTGCCTGTCATAATACCTTCTCGATAGAAAACAGTTGTTTCTGATCGTGCATGCAGTCATGCCTTAAGATAATTTTTGTGCCCCTGAAATTGTTGTATGGGAGTTTAGGTACTTTTGATGTGGTGTTAGAAGGGGTTTTTTCTTCAGTTTTTTAACTGTTTTCTTTTTCATGTTGTTTGTTGCAGATAAATTAAACAGCAGTAGTTGCAGTGTGAAAGTCACCGAAATTTTCTGGTCTTGTCGGCACCACAGGAAGCAAGATGCCGCGCCCAGTAAGTATTTATCTGACCAAGTTTCAAATATTCACTTTTGTGGTCAAGTTTTTATTAACGCTGAACTGTGAAGTGGTAATTGTTTTAACAACATTGTTGTTTGCATGTATGTCATGAAGAGGAGCTTAGAAGTTGTAAGATCCACTGGTTCTCTGTTGGGGGGAGGGGGTTGATTTGTGCTTTTTGACCATTCATTCTAGTGGGGGCTGTTCCTGTTTATTTTGTGATTGTTGGAAAAATAACTTTGGAGTTTTGTAACCAAAAAAGTGATATTGTATTGTTTGGTGATGTCCTTTTTGGGGGGTTAATTTTTTAGGTAGTACTTTCTATCTGAATGGTCTTCAAGACCATCAACTCTAGTGCATCTGTATTGTTGTCAAAAGAGTCATGTGTGTTTCCTTGCTTGTGGACTGCAATGTCTGTTTCCTCAACCGGGGTGAACACAGTATTGTGACGCTTTTGCTTAAAAGTCTGCAGAACATTTCCTGTGAATTCCTGTTTTAAAACGTAGGACATAGACATAATTATTTGTCTTAGATTTTTATCCTGTTTTGCAAGTTATTTCAAGATGTACCATTTTGGGATTTATGTTTAAAATCGGCCCTAATTTGAATACTGCAATTGTTGATCATGTGCCAGAGGTTCCACTCTTGACCCACGGTCTTGATGTTTATAGTTTAAGACTTGTGTATGTCATTGTTGTCCTGCAGGGGTTATGACATTACGACTCGTTGCTTGCGATGCTATACGTGCAAGTGAAGAGTAGGCCCTATTGTTCATCATTGTCAGGAGGAAATTGAATTTTGTGATAATTACTGTGTCATTTTTGTCTGTCTACAGCACATCAATGTCCGTGTAACCACCATGGATGCTGAGCTGGAGTTTGCCATCCAGCACAGCACCACTGGCAAACAGCTCTTTGACCAGGTCAGTGACGGATATGGTGGCTCTCGTGGCCTAGAGGTTAAGGTGTTGGCCTCTCATTCAGAGGATCCGTGTAGCGACGGAAATATTTTCTTCTCTAAAATTGTCTCTTTTCACCTCCTTTCCTGCTCTCTAGCAATGTTCTGTCGTTTGCTTTTGTCTGTACTTTCTCTCCTCATCCTGTCGCCTCCTTTTCCCCCTCCTCCGGGCTTCTGACTCTTTCTGAAGCCTCTCTACTGCTACTCCCTAGCTCCTTGTTACTACTCTTTCAGCCATACCCCTGATCTTCTGGTAGGAAAGATGTACACCTAGCCTTCTTGGACAAGGGCGAAAAGTCTCGGGAGGTCCCGTGCGCAAGTTGCGCAGGTTATAGATGGCTTGGTGGTCTAAAATCGATAAGAGTTGGCTTTGGCCACCGTCCGGGCAAAATTCAAAATTTCCTACCGACTGAAAATGTTAAATGTGTCCTGCGGGCTCATATGGCCTTATGCAGTTGCGAGGGGGAATGCAAGCTTGATTGTGAAGTAGACAGTAATGTTGATAGGTTTGCCTAGTTCAGCTGCAGTGTTTATATATGTAGTACACTCCAATGGGTTTTTTGTGTTTAAACAAGCTCTCTGTGTTGTATTTTTTATGTCGGCGTGCTTTACAATTTTACGTTATCTCCCTGTGGAGAAACTTGAGAACTAGGTGTCCAGAGACAGGGATTATAATCTTTTTGGGGACATAATCAGTACTTGAGTGTGCTGATTTAATAAAGAGTTAAATGGTGGTTTATTCTTCTTACCTTTGGAGATGTACACAAACGAACAAATCAGATATTTTTGTTTATTCAACTGAACTGATAAATCATGCTGTCTTGTTAAGGCTCGCCAAAGTGACCACCAACCCAATAGCTCATTTAATTCATGTAAACGGAAACAGGTTAAGTTTAGTGTGAATAAAAGTGGTGTGTGCCTGATAAACTGCAGCTTGTATCAGATGTGTTGTTTGATTTTAATTTTTTGTGCAACAGTATTCATTCACCTTTCTGGTGGGGCCTGCGGTTTCTTTTTACTGGGTGAGATAGAGAGGGTTTCTTTAAAGCCAGAGACTAAAGACATTTGAAGCCAGTTCCAGCGTGAGTGATTGTAGTAGAGATGAGACCTTGCATGTTTGTCATTTTTGATAGAATGCCCAAATGGAACTGTTGGTGATATAGAAGACCCACTCCCAATGAGTGTGCGGTTTTCATAAAAGTCAGATGTAAACTATTGTTTGTGTTGTGTTGAAGAATATGGATAGGGAATTAGAAATTTATTATAATAGCTTCTTGAATATGTTTTAGATTCATGATCATGACTGTTCCTTCAATTTCTGATGCATCTTATTCTTATGTTCATTGGATTTTCTTTTTTACCCTCAGGTTGTGAAGACCATTGGTCTCAGAGAAATCTGGTTCTTTGGCCTTCAGTACGTCGACAGCAAAGGTTACAGCACATGGCTCAAACTCAACAAAAAGGTGAGTGCGGTGTGGAATGTTGGGTGATGTTCCTTGTTAGTGGCTGGTGAGGTGGGGCTGCTTACAATTTCTACGTCTTTTTTGCGATATCTGCATGTCATCTCATTTTTCCTGTGTACCGAATGAAAGTTGCCCAGTAGGTTACTGTCCTTTTTAAGTGCAAAGAAAGTTAAATTTGAAAGTTTTGATGCATGGAGATAATTGTTATGGGTGTATATGTTGCCTTTTTGCTATATTTTGGGAAGGAATTTTTTTTTTAAATTATTATTTTTTAAAATACTAGTTATAACCAGTCTGGTCTGGAGAGAGGGGGGGGGTTAAGGGGATACTTCATATGGGTGGTTGGAAGGTACCATAGGTAGTTCCTGCTTTACCTTGCCTCTAATGTTTTTGTTTGTCCAGCTTTGTTTTTCTCTGCACTAAATGACCATTAAATGTGTTCACGGGCTTCTCTCTACTCAACTTGTTTGCTTCATAGTTACTTCTGATACTTTTTGGGAGAAAGCAGTTTGAATCTGTATACATGACACTCGCTTGTAATCTTAATGTGATTACCACCTTTTTTTTCTTTTGGTTGTTTTCTAGGTGATGGGTCAAGATGTCAAGAAAGAGGTGCCTTTGCAATTCAAGTTTCGAGCAAAATTTTTCCCAGAAGACGTTTCAGAGGAGCTCATTCAAGACATCACACAGGTGACTGCCTTTGGCTTATGTACACACACACACACACGCACACTGTACATCATAGGGAAAGTTATATCTGTTTGGGTTTATTTTCGGGGGAAGGAGGAGGAAAGACATTGTCATATTTCCTTGTTTCTTTCAGTCATTTTAAAGTTTGTTGCTCTTTTGAAAAGATCAACAAGTATAAATAGACTTTGGCACGTCTTGAGTTTAACGTTATTTATCCTATTTTTGTCTGTACGGTGTTGAGTCGGAAGTAAGTTCATTTGTCAGAATAAGGATTATACGGGGTGCCCCATACTTGTTTTGTCGTGGAGGGAGGTCAGTTTGAGGATTATAGACTAGCATCAGTCAAGCTGTTTTTGATGAAAACGAGGATGGTTCGCGACTTCTTGGTCATCCTTCATAGTGGAGACTGAGCAGGAACAGAGATCAGTATTGTGGTCTCCAGTGATGACTAGTGATGGTGTCAGGAGACCATTCCCAAAGGGGGGGGGGGATATTAGCATGTTCTTATGCACAATGAATTGTAAATGGGCTGATTTATCAATGTCATGCTCATACTGTGCTGGAACAACATAAGGGGAACTGCTTTTTCTTTCCTCTTCCTTACTATCG
Organism: Aplysia californica; assembly: GCF_000002075.1. Lineage (NCBI taxonomy): Eukaryota > Metazoa > Mollusca > Gastropoda > Aplysiida > Aplysiidae > Aplysia > Aplysia californica. The sequence goes on from NW_004797275.1 coordinate 394,672, forward strand.
TCATTTTTCTCTACTTCTTTTGTATGTTTTTCACTGCTGTTTCCGGGGTGCCTTGATACAGAGCTTCCAGTCTTCCGCAATTTTGCGGATTTCCACAAATTAGCAGAATTCCGCAAATGGAAAAATTTCCGTAAAAATTTGTGCCCCCAAAAAAAAAAAAATTATTTTCAAAAATGCGAAATACAAAATTTCCATTATTACCAATAGTCAACAAAAGCCAACACATACCGGAAGTGCTCTTTTATTTGAAAGTATAGACAGTGTCTTTCACTTTCACTTTCTAAAGCTCAAGAATCAGAGCACCAGCTCTGTAAACAAGAGGAAGAAATGACGATTGTGGTTCTAGATCTATCGATCTTGGGCCTTCCAAGAAAAGAAAACTCTAAAGAGAGCTTGATTTTTTTTTTTTTTACCAGACTTGTTTATTTGTAAGTAGTGTTGTGGATTTAATTTGATATAGATATAGATCTAGCTGTCCAGTTATTTAGATCTAGATATCTAGATCTAGACTAGATCTAGATCTAGATCAAGTCAAGGTGTTATACTGGATTCTGAATCTAGCTAATCTAGACCTACACCTTATGATGATTAGTGCAAAAAAACACAAGCAGAAAAAAGTTGAACATTAACTGTCAAGTTTTATAGATCTAGTTGTGGATGTACAGTATCTGTACAATGGAGAAAGCATGGCTTTGGATTTGGAAATATATGGATTAACACAAGCAGAAAATTATGTAGGCTAGATCTAGATTCTAGGTCTATGCAGTATGCAAGGTGTGGTTTTTTTCTCACTTATTTTCTTGTTAAATTTAGGCTTGAATAGCCAGAAATGGCATACTTAGGATGCCCTGAAACCAAAAATTATCAAACGTAAAGGGGACGCTGGCCCCCTTCAACCCCCTGCCAGGGCTCCGCCCTGGACCCGTCCGCCCTGGCCCCGATAATCCTCGAAAAATGACATCAGCTGCTGGAAAAGCTCTGTTGGTAGTTGAAGCAGACTTTGTGCTGCTGAGGCTAGAGAGGTTAGCAGAGTTAGCCTGATTCCCTGTTTAGACTTTTCTGTTGACAATCTTCCCTTGGTGCTCATATGACCGTATGCAGTTGCGAGCACCGTAAAACCATGCTAAAACAAAAGTTGTAAATGTTTGTTTTTTTCTGTACCAATTGTCAGGCATTTTTCAGCTCTGTTCCAGTTAGTCCCTGGAATCTTAAGCTAACATTTGTATTGTAGTTGTTTTGCAGTTAAGGTAACTGTGTGTAAAATAGGAGGTATTGGATTCTCTCAGAGAAGTGTCCCATATAGTTGGAACACAAATTGAACATGATTATTGATTGCAGTGTCAATGTGTGAGCAGCATGATACTTCAGTAGCTGACCGATTGTCTTGTATGTGAATTATTTGTTCCAAGGTGTCCTTGCTTCATTTGTCTTGTTAGTTCTGTGAATGGTTCCACTTGAGCCTTTCAAAAGCAAGAGCCTTGAATTGGGTCAGATTCGTTCAAGATGAAAGTAGACATTACTCCTCCTTGGACTGAGAGGCAAAAGGAGTAAGTTCTTGACTGTCTTTTCTGCAATGTTTTAGGGTATAGAGAAGCTTTGCACAGAGAATTGTAAGGGAATCTCAGTTTAGAGCTTCTTTTTTTTTATTCTGTTGTTCTCGCACAGCTCTGTCAACTTTGTTGTTGTGTTCCTCAGAAAATGTTCTTCCTGCAAGTGAAAGAAGCAATCCTGTCAGACGAGATCTACTGTCCGCCAGAGACGGCCGTGCTCCTGGCTTCCTACGCCTGTCAGGCCAAGTACGGAGACTTGACCAATGATAACCCTAAGCCTGGCGCACTGGCCAATGACAGGCTGCTACCTCAAAGGTAAACTGCACCTCAGTGTTTTATTTCTATGGGAATGACTGGATTCAATAAACTCGGGTAGGGGCTTGATGAAACCAGATCGGAGGCTTTCTTGCTAAGATGCACTGGTGATAACATTGGAAGAGTCAAAGTATGTTTAGCTTTCCTGCTGAAGTCCACTGGTTTTGTTAAGATTGTCGTTAATTTGTGGGGGGGGGTGTTCCCTGGAGCGCGTTTTTTTCATGCTGTTCTCGAAGTACAATTTGCGCGTTCTGCTGTATCATTTAATCTTGACGGGTGCTGTGATTTTAAGTATTCTCCATCTGTGATGGATTCTTGATTACAATGGATGGTAAAGGGCTTCTGAAGCTGAACTTATCTGTTATTTGTTTGAGATGAATACGTTTAGTGTGGTGAAATTATGAATAAATGCTGATTACGTTAATGTTAACAATTTGGGCAGAGTTGATCAATTACAATGGAAGTTTTTTTTCTTCCGATGTTACCCTTTCTCTTATGTTTGCGTTAACATTTCCCCTAATGTTCGCTTCCTCTTTATCACTAAAGTACACACTCTCTTTCCACACTATTGTGGATTTCACAATTGATAATAAATTGTGTTATTTCTTTCCTCAGAGTGTACGATCAACATAAATTGTCCAAAGACCAGTGGGAAGACAGGATAAAGAGCTGGTACGGTGAACACAAAGGCATGCTCAGGTAAGGAGGCTTTGTACAGTGCATATATCCCCATTCGACAGCAAGCTCTCTGCGCTTAAATAATTTGTTCAACACTGTATGTTCTCTCAAGATCATAGTCGTCTCAGATTTGTAGACTTTTATTATTGACCATTCCTTTTTTGTTTCCAGTATTGTTACTCTAGTGCGTTTCTGTGCAAGTGGTAATGTAGAATTGGCGGCAAAACAATAGAGATCAGAATTACAAATTTTGTGCAAACCTGTTGTTCAGTTCAATCGCTTGTTGTAAACTCAGAAGGCTTGCCAGCAAATTGTTATGACTATTTTCTGCTGAAATTCACACTCTTGTTTTTTTATTCTCTTTCAGGGAGGATGCAATGATTGAATTTCTGAAAATCGCCCAAGATTTGGAAATGTATGGAGTAAATTATTTTGAAATCAAGAACAAAAAAGGCACAGATTTGTTACTAGGAGTAGACGCTCTTGGTCTCAATGTCTACGAAAAAGATGATAAGTGAGTACTGCTTGTCTCTTATTTGTATTGCATGTTATACTCAGGGTTTTGGGGGGGGGGGGGGATTACAAAAATATTGTTTGGCACACATATAGAGTGAAATGGGCAAGATGTAGTAATCTTATTGTTAGTTACAAATATTGCAATGTAATATGTTTAAAATTCAAAGAAATACTTATTTAAGGGAAAATTTGGGACTTGAATAATCTGTACACAATGTGTGTGCTAGGCCGTATATTGGTACTTTTGGGAGATTTCTAGAATGTATGATGTGTGGGTCTTAGAATCTTTCCATCTTTTTATTGGTTTTGGTCTTTTTCATCTATGTACAGCAAACTTGTTGATTTTGCTTTCTTGCTTACTCAAACCTCTTTTAAATGCTGAAAACTTATTCCAAATTGCATATTAGTATCCTCTTGCTTGTGTTACTTTTTATTTTTGTGATGCATGGTCCTTTCATGATCTGCCAAATTGAGTCTTTGCTGACTGGCAATCAGCTGGTTGGTTGCTGTCATTGTCTTTGGTATGATGTGGTTAACCCTATCCGTATGCCATTGGGTCATTTTGTACCCCCGGGGTTGTATTCTTCACATTTTAGAATACTTGTAGTGGGAAGGTGTCTTTGAAACTTGCAGTATTTCTCAAATAATAATTTTGACAGACTGCTATGCCAAGCGTACCGGTTGGATTAACGAGTAAATTTTTTCTTTGGAAAGAGATGGCACTGAGTTCCCTACGTCGTATGGATACGATAGTAAAACACAATGTACAGATAGGGTTGAAGTCTTCCTCCTGGCAACCTTGGTGTTCTTTGTGGGGGTGTGGGCCCTACTTGTTTTATCATTTATTGATGGTGGTGTGAAATCAAATAATGTCAGAGGAGGCACACTTGTGCATACACTGTATGGTTCAGAGAAGGTGGGTGGTTGACTGGTGCTCTGTTGTGGTGGGCTCCTTCCTTCCTGTCAAACATCAATCGTCCTTTCCTCTCCTTTTTCTTTTACCTTATGCAGTTGCGAGCGCCGTAAAACCCCATACTAAAAAAACTTCTTTGTTTGTTGCCATCTGGTAATACCTTTAATCTTTGTAACTTTTGAGAACTATAAGTTGTCGTAAGTGCTGTAAATTGTAAAACTGTTTCCTGAAATTGAAAAGCACAGGGCTGAAGCTTGTCATAATCGGTGCCGTTGACAACATGGACACAATGCAGGGCTCTGTTTGTGAAAGATTCTTACTCTTAGCACGATTCTTGTGTGGTATGCTTTCTTTCGAGGACCTCTGGTGTATTCTCTCACTCGGTGTTTTATCTGTGGGTGGTTGTGGGGAGCTTTGGTGTGGTTTGCATCTATTTTCTTTATCTCTTGTCGTGTTTTTAAAAGTGTTGGTTACTTTCTTGTAACACCTCTAATCCTCGGCACTTGTATGAAATGACCTTAAAGTTATTGTGTTGCAAGTGCCGTAAAACACTAAAACGTGCCTGTTTTGACACTGGACAGTTTTATACACTCAATACTGTTTAAACACAAACTTCTTTCACAAAGTAAGATGTTGCTGTTCTTCAAGACTGTGCTAAAATGCTGAACTCGTACATCTTTTTGCTTTTTCCTTTTTTCAGATTAACCCCAAGAATAGGCTTTCCATGGAGTGAGATCAGAAATATATCTTTTAACGATAAGAAATTCATCATCAAACCAATAGACAAGAAAGCCCCAGTGAGTTTTGCAAATGTCCATGTTTTAAGTGTGTCTGTCCTTTAATTGTTGTTCTTGCTGTTGTACTTTGGTTGTATTACAATATAATAGCTGTTTGCTCTATTATGAATAAATGCCAACTCAAACATATATTTTTTTGTCTTGGAATTAATAAGTCATAGCTGCATATTGTAAAGATAATCTGCTAAGTAAGAAAAATCCTCCCAAAAACGGGACATTTCTATTATATTAGGGACAATTTGCAGCTTTATGTGTCTTGTCTCCATATCCCACAAAACAAAGCCACCCTCTCACCTACTCATTGGTCCAAGGATGTGGGAAAGAAAACTTTTGGCTCATTGAATATAATGTTTTGTTTCACCAGTAGCCTACTGTGAAGGCAGGAATGAATGTTCGGCAGGAATGAATTGTGAAACAGCCCAACTTTTTTTGGTATTAACCAGATCTGCTGGAATTTTTAAAAATCATG
>NW_004797275.1:400399-409870 GCF_000002075.1 Aplysia californica
TTCCGAGCGGCCCAAAAAATACCCCTCGCGCGGAGGCCGATTTCCGGCACAAGGCGCAGCGGGCGATTGGCATTGCTACACTGTTATTAGATGTTTTGCTTATTGTGGACGGTGACCAAGATTCAGACATTATAACACTTTTATTTTCTCGTACTTTCTTCTAGAGGTTCATTTTTTTGTGTTGTATGTCTGCAGTTTTATGATTTTGTTAACCCTGTATTGTAAGCAAGCTGTTCCAAGCTGGGGGGATGAAATTTTTCGAGAGAGAGAAAAAGAGTTTCAATTCTTTAACAAATTGTTCCTATGTTGTGAATCTTTTTTGCCTTTTTTTCATCATTTAGAGTTTTAATTTGGACGAAATATTAAGTGATACCACAAATGAAGAAACTGCAGTACAAATGCTGGCTGACATATATTATGTCAATATTGGAGGCAAGACTAATCTAAAAAAAAACAGGACTACAGGATAATTTTTTAAGGGCTTTGTGATAAATGTTCTGTTGAATGTATTTTAGACTCCCGAGAGATGACTTAAAATGTTTGGTTGTTAGAAAGAAAATTTAGGTGGGTGGTTGGCGGGTGCTCTGGTGTGGTTTGCTCCTTCTTTCCTATCAAACATCTATCGTCCTTTTCTCTCCTCCTTTTTTGTGTATGTTACTCTCTTGTAACACGTCTATTCTTCGGCACTTATATGACCTTATTGTGTTGCAAGTGCCGTAAAATGCTTACTAAAACTAAAGAAAATTTAGTGACATTTTGATGTACTGGTAGTTTTCAAAACTTTTTGTGTTGGTTTTTAATAGTGGCAACTCAGTGTGCTTTATATTTTTTGTTAGTTCCCTGTGCTTCTTGCGACTCAGTGGACTTTTTAGTTTCTCATGCCCGGTACAAGGAGTTATTCCCTCCACTGTCACCAGCTTGCTTTGTATGATGTAGAAGTGAAGATGTGAAGTTTTGCCGACCCCCCCCAGGGCGGTGCCACTGACTGAAGTGTCTTTAGGCCATTCCCAAAGGGGGGACATTTCTGACATCATTTCTCGTTCATGCACGGTAGAACTGTAAATAGGCTGATTCATCATGTCAAGCTCATAACTGTGCCTAATATGCAACAGGCAACTGCTGCTTTTTCTTTCCTAATCCTTACTATTGTCATTTTCCTCTACTTCTTTTGTTTGTTTGTTACACTTTCATGACCTGCTATTTCCGGAGTGCCTTGATAGTCGAAGCAGACTTTGTGCTGTTGAAGCTAGAGTGGTGAGCAGAGTGTCTGGTTCCCTGTAAAGACTTCTCTGATGACACCCATCCCTTGGCGCTCATATGACCGTATGCAGTTGCGAGCGCCTTAAAACCCTCTACTAAAACTAAACTAAAAGTTTTGCCTCTTTTTGTCCCTCAGGGCACAGCTGGCCCGCATGAGACAAGAGAGGGAAGAGTCTGACCGGCTCAGGAAAGACCTGGAGGAGAAGGTGCGAATCATGGAGGAAGAACAGAAGCAGAGGATGAAAGGTGGGATCTCTTTCTGTGGAGGTTTTGTTGTTTGTATTCTGGTTCGGTGATGATGGGTGGTTGGAAGGAGTGGTGGGTTTTACTTTATTTTCCTTTCGCTGTTTCCGTTTTACTTTTTCGCTACACCAAGTGACCATTATTGCATTGTTGTACTTCTCTTTGCTCAAACTCTCGTTCTTCTGTCAAGTTATAACTGTTCGTGAGTGGTTGGCAGGTGCTCTGGTATTATTTGCTCCTTCTTTCCTATCAAACATCTATCGTCCTTATCTCTCCTCCTTTTTTGTGTATGTTACTCTCTAGTAACACATCTTTTCTTCAGCATATATATGACCTTACTGTGTTGTCGGAGCCGTAAAACTCTTCTAAATCTAAACTATAACTGTCCGTTTGTAGTGACAGCATTGACAGTGCATTTGTGTGTGCTCTAAAAGTTTTTGCTTTACTTTAGAACAAAGCTCTGGTCAGTTTCACATTGATTTTGTGGGTGGTCTAAGGAAACAAATAATTTCATAATTTTTCTCTCTGGCTCTGGTGTTTGTTTCTTGTTTTTACTTGCTCTAAATGATGTTAGTCATGTCAGTGTGCTCCTCTTACTTATAACAAAAACCCTTCACAAACAATACCATTTGATTTTGTAATATTAGAAAAAGATTTGAAAATGTTTTCCTTTAATTGTTGTACCTTATGATGAGGGGTATAAGATATCGTAGGCAGGTTGCTAGGGTTTACACATGATTATTCGAGATTAATGCGGCCTACTTTTGTATTTTTTTCTACTCGTTGGCCCAGGAGTAAGTCCGGGGTGGGTGGTTGGCGGGCGCTCTGGTGTGGTTTGCTTCTTCTTTCCTATCGAACATCTATCGTCTTAATCTCCCCTCATTCTTTTTTTGTGTCTGTTACTCTCTTGTAACACTTCGAATCTTCAGCACTTATATGACCTTATTGTGTTGCGTAAAACTCTTACTAAGTATATCCGCGTAAATGTTTTATGAGAAAGGTCAAGCTAATAGTGTGGTGGTTGTTTTGTTTGCTCAGAACTGGAAGAGCTGCAGGGCATGATTCGTGACCGAGACGAGAAGGTCGCCGAGCTCACCCGGCTCAGAGAGGAGCTCGACTCTGAGAGGAAGAGGGCCGAGGAGCTGCAGAGGGACATTGAGCGCTCACACGAGATGGAGCAGTCAGAACGGGAACGCCTGGTAAGTTTTTATAGTTTTAGTTGAGTTTTTACGGCGTTCGCAACTGCATTTGGTCATACGAAGAACAATTGGTAGAGACCTAAGTAACTTTGAATATCTGCAAAAGACAAACAAAGGCGGAAATAATGCTAAGTGACCATAGCCACCCATTGACCTGGGAATTTCAACTATTGACCCGCAGTAGACGATACATTTCCAAAAAAGCAAGAACAGACAGATATACACATTCATTCGTACCAACTGCAGTGAGGTTACTGAACACACAGTGCTACAAATGAAACAGAGAGAGAGAGAGAAGAATGTTTTACGGAGCGGGTTGTCCCAGCCCGTGAGACATGTACTTACTAAGCCTAATGTCCTATCTTGTTGTGCGTTTGCGTGAGTGTACCTTTAGTAACGTCTGCTGCCATTGTTAACGACCAAGACAAATATCTCCCGGCGAGATGATTAAGGATAGTCATTGTCATTGTCATGAGCACCAGCACCTGGTCAGTATCTCTGGTTTTGTGGCAGGGTTGTCAAAAGGGGGAGTAGTCGGAAGAACTTGGTCCTTAGCTTTTTGCCTTCAGATATTAAGACAGGTGGCAGAAGAACACTGCATCTTGTGGTTGCAAAGTTACTTTTACACTGTATGGCATCAGACAGATTAATGTTCTCAAGGTTTTAAAATTTTGTTGGAAGTGTGCTATGTCTGTTGATGTTTGAAGTCTCTTTGGGGGGGGGGGGGTGGATGGGCTGATTTTTTTTAGGTAAAGTTGCCAGGGAGGCATATGAATGGAAATAATGTTATTTTTGCTTTGATTTGTCTTCTTTGGAGGTTGTTTGTCTTTTGTGATATAACTTGGGGGGACAGGGGGGAAATAGATGTTTGTTTCCGTAACGAATGCCGAGACTAGTTGTTTCTCTAAAATAAGCAAATTCTGAGATTAGATGATTCTGTAAAAGTGGTGAATGGTGAGACTAGATGTATTGATTGATTATTCCCTTCCCCCCAGGCTGCCGAGCTGTCTGCCACCCAGGCCTCTTTGCAAGAGCGCCTGACGGAGATCGAGAGCAAGGAGGATGTGGTGTCGAGCCTGCACGAGGAGCTGGAGTCGGCCAAGCGCAGTGCGGAGGAGAAGGAGAACGAACTGAGCCGCGTCATGATCTCCAGCCAGCAGCGGGAACAGGAGCTGGAGGCCCAGCTGTTGGTGCGCTCGGAGATCAACGACCACCACGACGAGGGAGAGGAGAACGAGGGCGACGACAAAAAGGAGTTCGGTAAGCTTACGCCCCCTTCTCTTGTTCGTTCATTTCTTACGTCTTCCCGTGGGTTGGAGATAAGCTTTCGCCGTTCACTTGTTCTTTCATTTCTTGTGTCTTTCCCTGGACTGGCATTCACTGCTACTTTCATTTCTTGCGTCTTTCCCTGGATTGGAGATAATAAGCTTTCGCCATTCACTGGTTCTTTCATTTCTTGTGTCAACCCGGAGTGTTGTATGTTTCAGCAGTGTTACTCTAAGAATGGCAGCACTTCTTCAGTGTCCTCTGCCTCATCTTGTAAATAGTGGGTGGTTGGAGGAGCCACTGGTAGGTCCTACGTCTCTTCTTGCTTTTTCTTCTATTGTCTGTTCGTGGTTGGTTGGTGGGTGCTCTGGCGTGGTTTGCTCTTTCTTTCCTATCAAACATCTATCGTCCTTATCTCACCTCCTCCTTTTTTGTGTATGTTACTGTCTTGTAACACATTATTCTTCGGCACTTATATGACCTTATTGTGTTGCAAGTGCCGTAAAACAATTAGGGGGGAAAAAATGATCTTTTCTGCCAAACGTTTTTCCTGCTCTAAATGGGTGAGGAGGTTTCTAAGTCCAAAATAAACATCTTCTACTAGTGCTCAAGCTTGCAATCACTGCTCCCGTGAGTGATTTGTTTGTATGTCCCTTTGGTGCTAAACATGCGTGTGTCTCCTTTTGGTGTTGCAGACGCTGACTTGACCGTGCATGAGGACGCTCATTTGATGCCTCGCCCAGAGGAGGATCGTGAGACACAGCAGAGCAAGGACAAGAGGCTCCAGGAGCAGCTCAGAGTGAGTTTTCTAACAGTTGCTCCAACATCTCAAACATTCCATCATCCAGACACTTGCATTCTGAATCTCTTATACTTTTTTACACAGTTTTACTCTCTCATGAGCTCTTCAAAAGTCATTTTTCTCTGACTACTCTTACTCTCTAGCATAAATTTTCAAATGAGTCTACACTTTCATCCCTTCAAAACACACACACACACTCACACACTCTTTCATCTTCAAAACATTTGCTCACTCTTGCATACAGACCACACTGTCTTACTTTGGAATATGCAGCTCCCTCTCATATTCAAAACAGTTGCGCACTTGCCACACTGTCACAGCATTCACGGACACCTGCAGACACTTACAAACCTTGTTGCAACTCTTTGCATTTTCCTTATTTTTTTAATTAGAAAATAAAATTTGGTTTAGGCATGAAAAAAAAAAGATTCTGCAGTAGCGATATGGTTGATATTGAGGGAAATGAAAATTCAGGGTCTACTGGTAGGTCCTACTTCTTTTCTTTTCGCGGATGTTCACGCACTAAAATCATCATGACCGTTATCATTTCGAAGTACTTCTCTTTACTCAAACCAACCGGTCTGTCTATGTGTGTGGGGGTTGTCTGACCTTGTGCTGAGCAGAGTAAGCCTGATTCCCAGTGTAGACTTCTCTGTTGACTTCCACCCTTTGGCACTCATATGACCTTATGCAGTTGCGAGCACCGTAAAACCTAACTAAAAACAACAATGACCTTATGTTTCCTCACCACCCACAGGCCCTGAAGGAGGACCTTGACCTTGAAAAGACCAAGTCGACGGCCGTCGACCTGTTGCACCAGGAGAACCAGCGCCAGGGACGCGACAAGTACAAGACGTTGAAACAGATTCGCCAGGGCAATACCAAGCAGAGAGTGGATGAGTTTGAGTGCATGTAAACACCACAGGACACATATATACACATTAACATACACAACATATAGGGGTGTTCAGTGGTTGACTCTGGGGGCACAGCCTTTGAAAGGGGTGGGGAGGGGAGGGGGTGGGGGGATACTGGGTTGGTAGTCATCTCTAGCCTAGGCACATCATATGTAAGCATTTACTACCTTGGGTGTGAGAGCGTGCGTGCGTCTGTGTGTGTGTGGGTGAGTGCGAGTGTGTGGCTGGACCATTGAGCTGGTGTTATTGTCTATGGGTTTTTGTCACCCCCTTTACCTTCAAGTCCTATGAATTTGAATATGATTGGTTTTGTTTTGTTTAGGGATTTTGTCATTTAGTTTATTTCAATTTCTGTCTCTTTTTTTTTCTTTTTTTTTTTTTTTGGTCCCCCAGTACCCCCAAGTCCGTTTCTGTTTGGACAAGTCTTAGGATTTTGCCCTAAGTACTCGTGTAAAATAATGGCTGCAGCTGTATGGTCTCCTGAGAACTGTTAGTGTCAGTTTGTCTGAAAGTGGACCCAGCTCATGGTCATAGCTAATTATATCAACCGTAGCTTGCTGGAGTGTTACCCGACCTTTGTATTTCGCTTGTTATCCTCAATTATTTGCTCTGATGATGATGATGATGATGATGATGTGAGTGGAAGCTGGTGACTGCATTGTTTTCAACCTGGGGGTTCTTTTTGATTTATCACGTTTGTATATTGATCTTTTTTCTTTTTTTTTCAATATATGAGTTGTGTTTGTTGTCATTTTAATTTAGTTACACGATTGGTACTCGGATTCCTTCTGTTTGTGGTGCTTGTGTGTGTGTGGCCAGCAGTGAGAGTCTTCACCAGTGTGTGTGTGAGTGTATATGTGTGTGTGGGAGTGAGAGCGAGGAATGGTGATTGTGGGTGTACTGTGTGTTGTGTTGCGGGTCTTGACTAGGATGAAAAAAAGAAGCAGGGGTGGACTGATTGCCCTGCTGCTGAACCTCTCTGGCTTCAGGGGTTGCCTGCAGGAAATGTGTAAAATTGTGGTCATGACTTACATCTGCAGTTGTCATTGTTAGTCTGAACATGTTGTTTGAAGGGGGAAGGGAGGGTGTGTGTGGGGTGTAGCAGGAGACAGTGTGCCACGTGCTGTCAAAAGGACTGAGACTAAAGGACAGTTGCAGGGGGGGGGAGTCTTGAGCATTGGAGGAGTTATGGATGAGGCCGACTGGCGGAGCCACGTAGCTGTTAATCTGTGGTGGTGGTGGTGGGTGAGGTACTGCGACGGATGGATGTATGTGGTACAGGGTAACCACCTCTCATACCCCTCTCTTTCACACCCCTCTCCTCCCCCCTGCCTCTTGGCCTCCATAACCTGCTGTGGAGAGGTCTGGCCGGGTTATCGGGGGCGGTGTTGACAACCTGTTTGACGATCTTTCATGTACAGAGTGGCTTCTGGCCAGTTTGTTACTGCATTGGGTGGTATTTTTTATTATTTTTTTTTACCCCCTTTTTTCCATTTTTTCCCCCCCTTCCCTGGAGGGGAACGGGCTTAGTCTGTGTGTGGACCGTTTCAGGGTGTTGGCTGTTGCTTCCAATGTAGCACACAGTTTTGTTTTGTGTGACGATGTGATGTATGTGAAGTCTCTCGTCATCATTCATGGTGTCTCGATCATTCCCAGCTGTAGTTTCTGTAGTGCTTGCCACCAGTGTGTAGGCGCGGGAGTGCTGGCCGGGGAGGCGGAGGGAGGGGAAGAGAGTTTCGCTGCTCGAGCAGATGAACGACCTTCGTTTCTATTCATCTGAGTGGTTGTCGGGCTAGCTAACTGGAACTGTGGTGTTAAGTTTGTCGATACGACCACGTAGCTGGATGAGCGAGCGAGCCTCGAGGACGGGCTACACCCTGGTGCTCTCTTATTGTATGGGGGATGGGTGGGTGTTACGATCAATTTGTGTACCTGCAACAAGTCTTTATGTAACTCTGTAGACTGCGGAAAGAAGAGCCTGTCGTCTATGCCTTTCCAGTGCTCTTGTTTTTGTGTCGATGCACTGGCTTGTTTTTTTCAGTTTGTTTTTTTGTTGTTTTTTTAAATGTTTGTGTGTGTACGTCTGTGAGCAACTTGTTTACATCTTCAGCTTGCTTGTCCTTCCTATGCTGAGACTTGCCATTATAGTAGTAGTGTTATGTCCCACTAAATGTGTGTGTGGGGAGGGGGGGGGAAGAACTGTGGTCACGTGTGGCTCCCTGCCTCTGGTCACGTGTGGCTCCCTGCCTCTGGCCACCAGCCCACCCGCCCACCTCTGCTGCCTTTGTGTATTCCTATGTTGATTGGTTTTGTACAGCGTGTTGTGGCAGCCTGTGTGGACTGATGGGGACTTGTGTTGGGTCGGCTTGTTGTTGCTGGGCTTTGTCACTTTTGTGTGTCGCTTTGTGCGTCACGCAATGTGTCACCTTGTGTGTCACGCAGAGATTTGATACACATCACGCAGAGATTTGATACACATCACGTGGAGATGTGTCGGTTTGTGCGTCACTCCCAAATGTCATCAGTTGGAGGGGGCCCTTGGCAATCCTCTCACTCCGCAGATACCGGCAACGTGAACTTTTTGTTGTCGTGAGATGAGATGTAAAGAAGTGTTTTCAGCAGTCCTACCTACATACCTACCTCACAAACCCCCCCCTCCCCCCTCGGGTAGATTGGTTCATAAGTCTGGGGGCTTTTGTGAAAGCTGCTAGCAGCAGCAGACATTGGCACAATAGGGTGTATGTATGCCTCCAACACGGAGGAGCATTCTCTACTAAGAGGACTCTGTTGTCCTACCGCAGGGGCCTGAGTGGGTGAGCGAGTGAGCGGTGCTACTGCTACTACACAGCGGTGGGTGAGGGGGGAGTTAGAGCGCAGCAGTAGGTTGTGATGGCAACATGCACGCACGCACTACCCTGAGGTGGGTCTGTGTCTGTGTGCCTGTCTTCCTCTGCCCTCGATGCATTCCATAGCCTGGAAGTAAGTTTTGTAGCCATGGTGGGCCGCGGGTCCTCCCGTATTGTGTTGTAGCCAGTGCGGGCCGCCGGTGGGCTGACTTACTGACCAACCGACCCGTGTGGCTGCCGTCTTCTGGCCTGCTGGCCGGCCCGTATGGGACCCTGTCTCTAGCTGTGACATCTTAGTCTTTCTTGTATGGCATCAATCACAAGTGTACTCATCACCTTGTTTTTTTTGTCTTTGGGAAGTTTTGTTTGTTTGCTTTTTGTGTTATTCTATTTTTTTTCCAAACAAAATTTTAATTACCTGGTTTGATAATTTTGCATTATATATATTATAATTTATCGACCAATATGGGGAGTCACTGCAATTTTGTTAAACTCTGTTTAAGGCATGCAACATATCAATGTCTTCTCATCTGCTCTTCTTTATCTCATCGCTACTTTCTCTCTCTATCTGCTCTTCTTTATCTCATGGCTACTTTCTCTCTCTATCTGCTCTTCTCTCTGGGACTTGCTGTGTTGTTTGTCTTTGTCCAATCAATGAAAACAGAAACAATGTTATCAAGAAGTTTCATCAATGTATTTTCTACTTAAAATAGTCTTGAAATAAAACAATATTTATCTTCCATCATGTGTTTTCTTTTGGTGTATTCTGTGACTGGTCATTGTGTTGTGCTTGATGGTTTTTTTTCTCTCCCTGCCTCCTGCCTAGCCCCAAGTGCTTAAGAGGACCAGACAGTTGTTCAGTGCTGAGAGGGAAGCTACAAATTTCTCTCTCTCATTTCTCCACAGATTGTCTCGTGTTTGTCTGTTTTTATCTCTCT
>NW_004797275.1:415056-424164 GCF_000002075.1 Aplysia californica
GAGAGAGGTTAGTGCCAACGTTTGTCTTCTAAGGAATATATTTGTGGAGTGAAAAGAAACTTCATAAGGTAGGAGGGAAAGAAGCCAGAAAGAAATAGTCACAAAGAAAAACTATTTATACTTGAAAAATGCAAATGCAGTTCCAAGGATATTTGAATTGACATAAAGGCCTGGAAAATCTTTCTCTCACTGGAAAATTTGTTGGCAAAAGAGGTAGAGGTAGACCAAGAATAAGTTACCTAAACAACTTTGAACAGATGGGTGGCAGAAGAAGACCAAGTTCAGAAAGGTTTTCCAAGAGCCAAAACACGTCCAGCAATGATAACTGATTTTTCTTTCAGATCTGGCACTTGGGGAAGAAGATTAAGATAAGATTATATCGAAAGTAAGATTCTTTATGGTGAAATGGGGGAAAATGAAATGTCCTTTGTTCAAAAAAGAAAAAGTCAAGCTCTGTTCTTTTCTTGTTTAGTCAAAAAAATGCCTTTGTTTTAATTTTTAATTGTTCACAGCAAATTATTCTTAGATTTATAACTTTCAGTCCTTTTAAATAAAAAGGCCTTGAGCTAATAGATGGCAAATAACAAAAAGTGACTGATGAGTGTACATATGTTTTGTATCTGTTCAGTGCTTGAAAACCCCCCACAAAAAAGCAAACTCCTATCTAGCATTGCTGTGCTCAGTATAAGGCAATTATAGCAGAAATGGTACCTGTATGAAATAATCAGCTGCTGAATCATGCCATTTCATTTTGCTTCTCTCTTCAGAATAAAGTCAAAGAAAAAGAGAAGAAGCGTGTGCCGACAGTGAAGAAATATCCTCGAAAAACAGAATCATTTGACAACTCAGAGGTGGATGCTGAAGCCGAGAAGCAGAAAGAGCGAGATGAGGTAATTTTCTCACGCGGTTTTGATGAGCAGTGTCTGTATAATAGGGCCAATAGAACTTTTTTAGATATGGAGAATAGTACAGACTTTTAAACATTATCTAGTGTACGAATGAAAGAGAATTACTTTGACAAAACTACCGCTATAAAATGAAATGTCTGAAATAAAACTAAAATAAAGGAACGCTTCCTTTTTAGATTTCAAATATTCATCGCTGTGAGCATTTGCCTGTTTAAAAAACATGATGAACTTTGGTTCTTTCAAAAATGGGCACAGTTCTTGACTGAAAACAATCTGTTTTCAAAATATTTGGCGACTGCTTGTTTTTGAGATTGTAAGTATTCGAGTTGGAAGTCATTTCCAAAGGTCAAGGGGGTCATTGCATGAGTTTCATGCCCCTTTCATCACTGTAAGGTTAATAATAAGAGGCAGGATCTCCATATTCAATACCCCTCTAATATGAGACAGAGCCAAGTAAGAAGGGAGCCTTGCAAAGCCCTGAAACAGCCCAGTTTTAGAAACACCCAATTTGTGGTTCAAACTAGAGCCTATGTCACCATGGTCAAGTGTGTTACCAACTGAGCGAATTGTTCGCTCAGACATAGGAGAAAAAGATCGTATGTGTAAAATATTACTGAGAAAAGTGTCACGTGGAATAAGTGTTGTTGTCAATCCAATAGCTTTTGAGCATGTGCCCTTCCGCCCAGTGCCATGTAAAAAAAAAGTGGACGTCATAGACATTTTTTGTTTGGTATTGCAGCATAGGGTGATGTCTGTGGCAGGACTGAGAGGAAGTTGAGGTCTGAGATACATGCAGTTTGGGACATGTGTAGAGCAGATGTTGGACTGTTTTGTACAGGTTGATACGCAGCGAGCACATTATGGTTATTTTAATATGGTCGCTTTTAAGAACAAGCGGGCTAACCCAGATTTCGGGGGTTTCTAGAAATCTTCACCAACACTAAAACTGGGCATTGCCCTACGTTTAGAAGAAGTTTGGTTTCATTGGTGTGTATGTTTGTTTGTTTATAGAGAAAAAACTCTCCTTGTCTTTTAAAGAAACTGAACAAGGGGCAAAAACTTTACCTTCGATTTTCTCAGAACAGTATTTTTCGGGCTAGCCCCCTTGTGCTTAAAAGCGACCTATAACAAATGAAAACTGAGCTCTGACTGTGGTTTGTGTCTGACTGTGTCCTGTGTGTGTCTCTCGGTGTGTTCAGTACTACGTTCAGATGGTGCGGGACCTGTACAAGCTGCGAGACTACTACTACAACGAGTACTCGGGCATGCTGTCGGAGAAGGTGGCGGCTCAGCGAAGGCAAATCCGAGAGAGAGATCTGATCAGACAGAAACTGACAGAGAAGAAAGAGGAAGAAGAGGTATGTTAATTGTCCATTCTTTGTTGCGTGTGTCACCATACTGACTTTATTTCTTATTGCATATCAAAGTGTCTGTGGAGAGGCCTACATATTGATCAATTCAAAATAAGTTGCTGTTTAAAATATGGAGGAAGGTTGCCTCTACCATGCCAGCAATAAAAGAAAAAGAATGGCCCTGTCACTACTTAGATTTTGTTATCAGCAGGTCATCATTCCCTTGTTACTTGTGTTACTGCAGTTTCACTTTTTCATGGAATGGCCCTAATATGAAAAGAAAAAATGTCTTCATTGACGATTTTCAGAAGGGTCACGTTTTTTTTTTCTTTTTACATAACTTTCTTTGTGTTTATATATATAAAGGGCAAGTATTTTTTAAAAAAGTTTTGCACTTTCTTTCTAGGTGTTTCAGTAATCCCTCATGTTTTTGCTCTATATGTATCATGTAATGTTGCTGCTGAGTAATCTTTGCTTGGTTTACAGATACAGTCGGCACTTATATGACCTTATTGTGTTGCAAGTGCCGTAAAACTCTTACTAAAACTAAAACTAAACAGATACAGTTTACTTCAATTTCAGATATTCATCAGCCACAAAAATACTCCCATTGCTTTTCCTGGTCTTGCTGTTCTGCATCTGCTTCTGGTCTTCCCTGTTTCTGTAAAGCAATATAATTGTGGATATATATCTATAATATTATCATAATTTATGTGTATGGATATATGAGTGTTTCTTTTTTAAAATATAGGTGTTTTTATGACCTCATCGACACATATCATTAGTGATTGGACATGTGTTTATTGATTTATTTGCTAAGACTTTATGTCATGTTTTGAACTCTCCCCTGGGTAGAGAAGAGCCAGCCACCATGTGAAGAAACGACTGGAGCGACACACGCTTGACACAACGCCCGCCACTGTCAGTGTGCCAAAGACAGATCTGTATCATGTAAGTACCACTTTTCATGTGTTCTAAATGATATAACTTTGGTCATTTTTAATTTGTTGGGCTATGATTAGTATGAAAAATGAAAACTCCTCAGATTAAAAATTCCTGTGCTCAAAATTATTCTAATCAAATTTTTTGTTGTTGAAATCATGGTGATAAATAATGTTAATCTTTGGTCTCTACCTCATTTTGTAGTGACTTTGTTAAATCTCATTGTGGAAATCTTCAAAGGTTTTCCATTTCATTTGTTTGCAGTCTCATCTGTGATATAAAGGTAACTGACATCGTGTCAATCATCAGTCTTCGTCTCGTTTATCTTTAAATAGACATCCCAGCTCAAGTGCGAAGCCTGCTGGTCGCTGCAGGTTCCCCAGGCTCATGTCGAGTATTTGGGCTCCCTTCTGAGAATTGAGCCAACATTTCCTTCTTAATTATTGCATCAGTAATATAAACGTACAATATTAACTCCTGCGTCAATGTCGGACGATGATAAGTACATCGGCAGAGGAGAATATTTCTAAAGAAAATCAAAAGAATTAGAATAATCAAAGGTTACGATGACTTGTGGCTTCTGCTGTGGCCGATGAGACCAATTCTGGCAGAGAAAAGTTTGCGACATTTTCAGCATTCAATGCTCCATTTTCAATTGTGGATGTGCGCAAAATAACGGACATCCTGTTTCTTGTGTGTTTTCGTCAGATCGTGGGCCTGGAGCAGAAGCTGAGACAGCAGGGCAAGCTGAAGACGGTCAGCGACTACAACAAGTTCCGAGAGGAGATGCAAGACCCTCGCACGTTCAACGCCCAGTTCCACGGTGGGAAATTTTCAGGTACAGTTGGGAAATACCATCATCAATGTACATCTTATTTAACTCTTTCACTACCAGGGGGTTTTCCTTACCTGGACCAGGCCTTATCTGTGACCTACTTTCTTATTCTGCCTACCCTCAGACAAATTATAGATTTTGAGTTCAATTTTCAATATTAGCCACATGCATTATGTATGAAGATAAAGGGGAAATAAATACCTATCTCAACATGTTGCTAAAAATGGTCATTCTTCAGCTGTAGATTTCAGTTTCGATTATTAGAAAAGTAGGACTGGTTTTGAAGCAGAAAGTGGAGAGCTGTGAAACAGTGCTCGTGGTATTTGGTGGTGACCTCCCCCCCCCCATACACACATACACTGTAGTTTAACTATACACTCTAGTGGTTTAACTATGCACTCCCACCTCTTGTAGCAATCCAATTTGCACTGACTGGTGACAACTCTCTGCTCTGCGCCTTGACCACAACTCACGCAGTCTTCCACAGTCCTGGGCTCACGCCTCGGCCTGCCCTTGTTTTCTTCAATGTCAAATAGGTAGCCTACCGTACTCAACCACTTTCCCGAAAATCACACAGCTAACCACACACACACACACGTCACACCTCTGACTGTTCCTCGATCAACTTATGTCTTTAGGCCATTTCCAAAGGGGGGATATTAACATGTTCTTATGCACAGTAAAATTGTAAATGGGCTGATTTATGAATGTCATGTTCATAATGTGCTGGAACAAAACATAGGGGGGAATGGCTGCTTTTTCTTTCCTCATCCTTATTAAAGTCATTTTCCCTCTACTTCTTTTGTATGTTTGTCACTCTCTTGTGAACTGCTATTTCCGGGGTTCCTTGATAGTTGAAACAGACTTTGTGACGTTGAGGCTAGAGAGGTGAGCGCAGTAAGCCTGATTCCCCATTTGGACTTGTCTGTTGACATCCATCCCTTGGCACTCATATGACCTTATGCAGTTGCGAGCACTGTAAAAACCTTACTAAAACTAAACAATCAACCTATTTCCCCCGATGTTCAGAATCCCACAAGTCTCCGGGCTCCAGCGTCTACACCTCCACCAGCCAGCGAGACCCCGGCGAGATCTTCTCCCTGGCCCCCGACCCAGGGCTGGCCGCCCGTCTGGAGGCGAACCATGCTCGCTCGCTCAGCCGCATCTCGGAGAACCAGGAGGCTTCCCGCCCCGGCACACGCACAGAGACCTGGGCGATCACTCAGCAGTACCCGTCCATGTTTAAGGTAATAGACGCCGTGTCCCTGTTGTCATCCTTCATGTTTAACTCTCTATCTCCGGCGAGGCGCAGGGGTCAGAACCACTGTGCGGGTGAGCCGCTGACAGCGGCTTGGGCATATTCCTTTACGACGACTTTGACATCAAATTAGTACTTTTCGGCAATCGGTGAAAACAGGTCTCTTATACCGGAATTTCATTCATTATATGAAAAACTATCAAAATAGGTTTGCTAGTTTCGATTTAATGACCCATTTAATGACGTTTTTGTCATTTTTAGATTTAGCACCAAAAAGGGCCCTGGCATAGTGGGTTTACCCCCTCGGAGATAAAGAGTTAAGGTATCAGAGACTTTGTTCCTGTTTTCATCATTCATGTTAAAAGTAATAGAGAGCACCTCCCAAAACAACAAGATTACTATCATTTTCACTTACCTGTAAGGCTTACACAGATCTTTAATTTGATACCTACAGTATTGTGTTATGAAAATGAGGTGTGTGGCTTATTCTATTGTGTTCCTAGTATGCTTCACATTTGTCTTTCTGCCTATCTCTTCATCTGTGTTCTGTTCTGAGTAAAAAAATATTTTTAAAAAATTAATTATTTCAGTTGCATGGACTTGCTGTTTCCCATGTTTATTTTTATATCTCTCTCTCTCCAACTGCATTCCAGTATAAGGAGTTTTTAAAATCAAGTAGTACAGTATTGCTCCATACTTTTCCACATCTCCCTTCATCTCCTCATCTATGTATCACTTTTATCTTTCCATTATAAATTCTCTGCATATATTTATTCTTCAAAATTGTTTTTCGACACAAAAAAAGCATCTGACCCCCCAACTCCCCCCCACAAACTGTTGCTTTTTTTGTTCTTTTTCTTTTTTCAATTTAACCCTCCATCCAAAAGACTTTCAACACGAGATTTAGTGTCACGAAAACAACTATGCTGTACTGAAATTTTTTGCTCTTGAAAAAGAAATACAGGGAAATGACTTGATTTTCAGAAAGATGTGCGTTTTGTTTTCAGAGTCGTCGAAGCATCGGGGCAGGCCACGGGGCTCGAGTCAAGCCAGACCCACAGGCAGATCTGGACAAAAGGTTCCCCAAGGTCAGTGAGTGCACGATGACTCATTGTAGTTGCCTGTTGTGAAGTTTTTACGTTCTTGTACTGTACAAGTTTTAGAAGTGTTGAACCTGGGAACAGCTTCAAAGTGTCCATGGAAAACAGCTCTGTCACAGTGTTCTGGGATTTTTTTTTTGGCTATTTATTTTTCAGGTTTATTAATTTTTTTTAAAAAATTATTTTTTTTGTGGGGGGGAGATGGGGGTTTGATGCATTCCCACCGAAAATTGTGAAATTTTTAGATGTTTTACTTACCTTCTGCCCTATTGTTGGGTCATAAGTTGGGGAAGAGGTGTATGCTAGCAAACTAAACCTTGTCTTCATACAATGAAAGACTTTGGATTTTATCACCGTGACTCGCTCACTTGTTTGTCTCTCTCACAAATATGACTCTATCATAAGTATGACTCTCTCACCTGTGTAACCCTCTCACCTAAGTGACTCTCTCCCAATATAACTCTCTCACTCTCTCACATGCATGACTCTCTCACCTGTGTAACCCTCTCACCTAAGTGACTCTCTCCCAATATAACTCTCTCACTCTCTCACATGCATGACTCTCTCACCTGAGTGCGACTCATCTGCATGACTGTCTCTCACATGTGACTGACCCATGTGATGCTCTCTGTCCCCATGTGTGACTCTCTCATCTGCATGACTCCCCCTCCCAACTCCCATGTGCCTGACCTATTTGATGTTCTCTGTCTCCAGCTGGAGATGCCCAAGCTGCACTGCTTCACCATGAACCTGGCCCCCAAACCCCCAGACCCCGAGGAGGTTGGTCTTTGGTTCTGTCTGTCTGTCTGTTTGTTTGTTTATTTGTTTGTTTGTATGGGTGTGTGTCTCACTGGTTGTACACGTGTCTCTGTCTATTTATGTGTGTCTTTGTATGTTTTGCTTTTATATTTCTTTCTGTCTGTCTGTTTGTTTGTTTATTTGTTTGTTTGTATGGGTGTGTGTCTCACTGGTTGTACATGTGTCTCTGTCTATTTATGTGTGTCTTTGTATGTTTTGTTTTTATATTTCTTTCTGTCTGTCTGTTTAAGTGTTTTTTTTCGCATACCTTTTTGTCTGTGTGTATGTTTCTTTGTGTATGTGTGTATATATGTGTTTGTGTATTTGTCTTGAGGTTTATGTGTGTGTGTGTGTGTGTGTGTGTGTGTGTGTGTGTGTGTGTGTGTGTGTGTGTGTCTTCAAATTCTATGTGAAGAGTTTTTTTTACTCACTCTCTATAGCATGGTAAAACCAAGAAATGAATTTTTCTTGCAACAGCAATGATTTATTATTTGGTGCATTCCAAAGTGTGTGCATATTCTCGAATAATAATCAAATAAAAAAAATAATTTTAAGCTACATGGTAGGAGGGCATTGGTAGAAGTAGTAGAAGGTCCCGGTTGCTTTTTAAAAATTTATCTATCTGTAATTTCTGTCTGTTTTCTCACGTTTTCCAATCAAATCATGACCAATTTTTTCTCTCTTATTTTTTTTCCTGTGTTTCTCCACCAACTTCTTTTCTTTCTGTATGATGTCTGTCTTACTTATTCCCTTAGCGCTAATATTGACTATTCAGCTGTACACTGACAAAATGCCTTTTTCTTATTCACAGCAGTTTCGAGATAAAATGGCATTTTGTCAGCGTAACCGTTTAAAAAAGACGTTTTCCGTAATCTGAAAGCTAATTTATTTAAAAAACTAGACAGTATCAGTTTGATTTTTTTCTATACAAAAAGGGTAACTGATTATCCTCTTGATTTAGCAAATTAAAAAAAAATTGTCACCAAAAATGATAAAAGGCGTTTTGTCAGAGTGCAGAGGTATCGTTATGTTAAATTGCATCTCTTTGTTCAAACAAACAAAACTCAAACAGTGGGTGGTTGGAGGGTGCTCTGGTGTAGTTTGCTCCTTCTTTCCTATCAAACATCTATCATACAGATCTCTCCTGCTTCTTTTTTAATGTTTGTTACTCTCTTGTAACACCTCTAATCTTCAGCACTTATAAGTTATATGACCATATTGTGTTGCAAATGCTGTAAAACTCTTACTAAAACTAAAGACTGAAACAATAAAAAAAACCCATCACCACAGGTTCGCCAGCAAACAGAGTTGAGGGCACGAGAGAAGCAGCGTAAGCGAATGCTGCGCACAGTCACCAAGATGTACCAACTGGCAATGTCCAATGCGGCCACTTCGAACAGGTAGGTCAGGAGACATAATTGAGTTTAGAGACAAAACGAAAACAAAACAAAAGAAATAAGGTGAACGATGCCTGCCAAAATACCTAACCTACCCAGTTCTTTTCCCTTGGATTCAAAAGTTCTGTTGCAGTTCTGCAGGTTTCTTTTTTTCAGTTGTCTCGACTTTCTTATTCTTGTGCGATGTTGCCGAATTGACACTGGATTTGCGAGTGGTTGGAGAGTGTCAGTGGGTGGTTGGCGGGTGCTCTGGTGTGGTTTGCTTCTTCTTTCCTATCAAACATCTATCGTCCTTTTCTCCCCTTCTTCTTTTTTATGTTTGTTACTCTCTTGTAACACCTCTAATCTTCTGGCGCCCATATGACCTTATCTTATGCAGTTGCAGGCGCCGTAAAACCTTTACTAAAACTAAAACTAAACTAAGGAGAGTGTCACTATTAGGTCCAACTTCTTTTCTTTCTCTCTCTTTCTCTCTATTATTTCTGTTTGTCTGCCTTGCTTTCCCCCCCCCCCCCCCC
>NW_004797275.1:424264-425658 GCF_000002075.1 Aplysia californica
ACCACTATCATGTTAATGTGCTTCTCTTTTCTAAAACAAACAAACAAACAAACAAACAAACAAACAAACAAAGAAACAAACATGACTTTGGACTTAAAAAATGGGTTACTTTCTTTTCTGTACCTTTATTGTTTCTGTCTGTCTGTCTATCTGTCTGTCTGTCTGTCTGCCTGTCTGTCTGTCTGTCTGTCTGTCTGTCTGTCTGTCTGTCTGTCTGTCTGTCTGTCTGTCTGTCTGTCTGTCTGGCTTACTCTATCCTGCACTAAATAAATTACTGTTATTGAGTCTACATACTACTCCTTAAAAAAAAAACAACCCCAAACCAGAGAGGAATTTTTTACCCCAACCCTCAAACAACGTGAGAGTGAACTTTGAACCTTTCCCGTTGTCTTTCCAGGATTATGGATGAACACGAAAATGTTGACCTGATGTTGAACGGACCCGACCTATGTGATGTGGTGAGGATTTTACTACGTTTTACTTTAGACTCTTTGTCTTGTTTTCCTGTCTGGATGCATAGAGCTTGCTGTTGAGTGGGAATTTGTGCTATACAAATGCTATTTATCTATTATTATTATTATCTTACTACTAATGGAGCTAAGGCCAAATTTTGCGAACAGTATATTCTCAGAAACTACAATATGAAAAAGTATGAAACTTTGCCGGTACCCATAACTTGAAACATAGTGTTGCACTATTGTATTTTCATTAAGATCAAATGTGTAAGAAAAAATCCCATTTTAAGTTAAATTCAGTCCTTTTGTAGCGATCGCCATCATTTGCTTCGACATTGTATATTCACTGCGGAGGGCCGACTGCGCCGAAGGATATTTTATGTTCAGTTATACACACAGAATTCTACACTTGTTATTTATAATGCACCTCCACTTTGTAGAATTTTTGTCTGAACGAATTAACCCCCCCCCGAGTTCTCGTGGTCTACATGTGGGGTGGTGTGATCTGAGAAGAGCTGTTGGAGTGTTTGATCTCAGTCTCAATGGTTGGAGGAATAACTCATCATGTGTGTTGTGTGTGATTGTGATATCATCTTTGTATGAATATACATGTGATCGGAATGTAATTATTGTGTGACTGTTGTGTGATTGTAATGTAGTTGAGCAGCATGAGGGGCTCAGTTCTTATGACTAGTTCAGATGAAAATGTTCTGAGTACATAGAGCCACAAATGACTGTTATTGTTTTATCAATGTGTTTCTCTTTACTCTAACAACAAAGAGCCATAAATGAGTGTAGCAAAGAGCCATAAATGAGTGTAACAAAGAGCCATAAATGAGTGTAGCAAAGAGCCATAAATGAGTGTAACAAAGAGCCATAAATGAGTGTAACAAAGAGCCATAAATGAGTGTAACAAAGAGCCATAAATGAGTGTAACAA
>NW_004797275.1:425758-427854 GCF_000002075.1 Aplysia californica
TTCTTTCTCTCTCTTTCTCTCTATTATTTCTGTTTGTCTGCCTTGCTTTCCCCCCCCCCCCCCCTGCTTTAAATGACCACTATCATGTTAATGTGCTTCTCTTTTCTAAAACAAACAAACAAACAAACAAACAAACAAACAAACAAACAAAGAAACAAACATGACTTTGGACTTAAAAAATGGGTTACTTTCTTTTCTGTACCTTTATTGTTTCTGTCTGTCTGTCTATCTGTCTGTCTGTCTGTCTGCCTGTCTGTCTGTCTGTCTGTCTGTCTGTCTGTCTGTCTGTCTGTCTGTCTGTCTGGCTTACTCTATCCTGCACTAAATAAATTACTGTTATTGAGTCAACATACTACTCCTTAAAAAAAAACAACCCCAAACTAGAGAGGAATTTTTTACCCCAACCCTCAAACAACGTGAGAGTGAACTTTGAACCTTTCCCGTTGTCTTTCCAGGATTATGGATGAACACGAAAATGTTGACCTGATGTTGAACGGACCCGACCTATGTGATGTGGTGAGGATTTTACTACGTTTTACTTTAGACTCTTTGTCTTGGTTTCCTGTCTGGATGCATAGAGCTTGCTGTTGAGTGGGAATTTGTGCTATACAAATGCTATTTATCTATTATTATTATTATCTTACTACTAATGGAGCTAAGGCCAAATTTTGCGAACAGTATATTCTCAGAAACTACAATATGAAAAAATATGAAACTTTGCCGGTACCCATAACTTGAAACGTAGTGTTGCACTATTGTATTTTTCATTAAGATCAAATGTGTAAGAAGAAAGCCCATTTTAAGTTAAATTCAGTCCTTTTGTAGCGATCGCCATCATTTGCTTCGACATTGTATATTCACTGCGGAGTGCCGACTGCGCCGAAGGATATTTTATGTTCAGTTATACACACAGAATTCTACACTTGTTATTTATAATGCACCTCCACTTTGTAGAATTTTTGTCTGAACGAATTAACCCCCCCCCCCCCCCCCCCCCCCCGAGTTCTCGTGGTCTACATGTGGGGTGGTGTGATCTGAGAAGAGCTGTTGGAGTGTTTGATCTCAGTCTCAATGGTTGGAGGAATAACTCATCATGTGTGTTGTGTGTGATTGTGATATCATCTTTGTATGAATATACATGTGATCGGAATGTAATTATTGTGTGACTGTTGTGTGATTGTAATGTAGTTGAGCAGCATGAGGGGCTCAGTTCTTATGACTAGTTCAGATGAAAATGTTCTGAGTACATAGAGCCACAAATGACTGTTATTGTTTTATCAATGTGTTTCTCTTTACTCTAACAACAAAGAGCCATAAATGAGTGTAGCAAAGAGCCATAAATGAGTGTAACAAAGAGCCATAAATGAGTGTAACAAAGAGCCATAAATGAGTGTAACAAAGAGCCATAAATGAGTGTAACATAGAGCCATAAATGAGTGTAACAAAGAGCCTTAAATGAGTGTAACAAAGAGCCATAAATGAGTGTAACAAAGAGCCATAAATGAGTGTAACAAAGAGCCTTAAATGAGTGTAACAAAGAGCCATAAATGAGTGTAACAAAGAGCCATAAATGAGCGTTATTGCAACATCAATGTGCTTCTTTTTACTCACACAAATAAGAGCCACAGAGGGCTGGGTCTGATCCTGCTGTGTGTTTTCCCCATTGTTCTAGATCGCCGACCACCACTGGATGGAGGCGTACGGCCTGCGGGAAATACCCCAAGAGTACAGCGGAGAGTTTGTCGAGGAACAGGAAGTGGAGGAGAGCCCATGGCAGCAGCCGGCACTTCCTGAAGGTCAAACAGAACCAGACATCGCGGCTCTGGAGGAGTCCAAGGGTTCGAGGCGATCGTCAAAGAGAGGCTCCGCTCACTCTCAGAGGTCAGTGTGGGTTATATGTAACTCCCAAGGAGAAAAATTACAAACCTACCGACCCCCCGGGGCAGTGCCACTGACTGCAGTTTCTTTAGGCCATTTCCAAAGGGGAGACATTTCTTGTTCAAGCACAGTAGAATTGTAAATGGGCGGATTCATCATGTCATGCCCATAACTGTGCCTGATCTACATCAGGGAACTGCTGCTTTTTCTTTCCTAGT
>NW_004797275.1:427954-433595 GCF_000002075.1 Aplysia californica
TCCTTACTATTGTCATTTTCCTCTACTTCTTTTGTATGTTTGTCACTCTCTTGTGACCTGCTATTTCCAAGGTGCCTTGACAGTCGAAGCAGACCTTGTGCTGTTGAAGCTAGAGAGGTGAGCAGAGTAAGTCTGATTCCCTGTAAAGACTTCTCTGTTGACATCCACCCCTTGGCACTCATATGACCTTATGCAGTTGCGAGTGCCGTAAAACCCTCTTCTATAAAAAACAAAACAAAAACCTACCGTTGAAATTGTCTGAGACGGCCATCCACTGTAGAGGAGAAAAGTAGTTGTCCTATAGACAGGTTGAAGTTTTGGGCACTGTCGTTAGGATAAAGAAAAAACATGAAGGATTTCTGGATGGGGGATTAGAAGTGGTCATTTGTACAGATGATTATCTTGGACAGGTGACTGTTGGATCAGGCTTGACTGTGTTTCGTTCCTAGGATACTTGAAGAAGTAAAATAAAACAGATGAACATCTTACTTTCACTGGAAAAATAGATGGCAGAAAAGGCAGAAGGAGACAAAAAAATTATTTACCTATAGAAATTGAATAGGTAGGTGAGGGGAGAAGACTGGGGTGATATAGCTGTCCCCATGGTTTTATGCACCCCCCATAATTTAGCAAAATTTGATCATTTTTTTGCATAATTTCTTATTATTTTTCTTTATCATTCTTTGTTAAAATTAACATAATCACATAATTTCACATTTTTGGAGCTCAGTTTGCATAATTTCAGAATTTTTCTTGCTTAAAACCACAGGGACAGATATAGATAGTTGTTTTTTTTTTAAACCATTCATTCAGAGAAAGAAATAGCAAACCCTGATTGCCAATATCTTCTTAGATCTGGCTTTTTTTTTTTTTTTAGACCATCCAACCTGAGAAACGGATGGCTCACTATAACTGCCAATGTCTTTTTTTGATCGAGTATTTGATGAAGAATTACCTTTTCCTCTGTGTGCTGGAGCTGATTGAGAAACCATGAGCCCTGGGGTCATTTTGTACCTCCAGTGTTGTATTCTTCACATTTTAGAATACTTATGGTTCGAAGATCTCTTTAAAACTTTCAGCATTTCCCAAAAAATCATTTTGACAGAGTGCTATGCAAAGCTTTCGGATCGGATTAACGAGTAAGTTTCCTCTTTGGAAGTGGTGGCACAGAGTTCCCCACGTTGTATGGACACGATTGTAAAACAGGACGTACGGATAGGGTTAAGTGGTGGCACAGAGTTCCCCACACCGTATGGATACGATATTAAAACACAACGTATGGATAGGGTTAAGAAACCATGAGCCCTGGTTTTGGCTGTGAGAAAGGTAGTGTAAGGTTGTTACAGTCAGGAGGTTGAGCTGCTCAGAATATCTCATTCCACTGGATGGGATTTCATAATGTGGCAACCACAACTGCATGGTGCCCCCCTTTTTGATTTGAGAATAAAATCATGTCTTTCCAAACTTTAGAGTGGGTGGTTGGCGAGTGTCTGGTGTGGTGTGTTCCTTCTTTCCTATCAAACATCTATCGTCTTTATCTCCCCTCCTTCTTTTTTATTTTTGTTACTATCTTGTAACACCTCTAATCTTCTGGCGCTAATATGACCTTATGCAGTTGCGAGCGCCGTAAAACCTCTACTAAAACTTAATAAAAACCCTTTAAAATGTGTGATCCAGAGGTGCAAATTTTTCAGACAAATCAGACAATTGGGATTTTTAAAATCATCCAGATTTAAAAAGTTTTAGTAAGAGTTTTACGGCACTTGCAACACATTAAGGTCATATAAGTGCCGAAGAATAGAGGTGTTACAAGAGAGTAACAAACACAAAAAAAGAAGATGGGGAGATAAAGACTATAGACGTTTCATAGGAAAGAAGAAGCAAACCACACCAGAGCACCCACCGACCTCCCATATCCAGATTTTGCCTGACTCCTTGATGCAAGATGTATCGTACATTAGTATGATCATAAAATTGAGGATATGTTTTTTCATAATATAATCATAAAATTGAGGATTTTTTTTTCATAATATGATCGTAAAATTGAGGATGGTTTTTTTTTCATAATATGATCAGAAAATTGAGGATTTGTTTGTCATAGTATGATCAGAAAATTGAGGATTTGTTTTGTCATAATGTGATCAGTAAATTGAGGATTTTTTTTCATATGATCAGTAAATTGAGGATAAAAAAAATAATATTATGATCAGTAAATTGCATTTTTAAAAATAATATGATCAGAAAATTGAATATCTTTTTTTCATAGCCAGTTGACATCTCTGGTGATTGTAATGTTATTGGTGAGTGTTTGTAACAAAACTTTGTTGAGTGGCAGTATTGAAGTCATGATATGATCATAATGTTATTTATATATATTATATTTGTGAAAGTTCGTCACTTTGGTTGCCCAAAGCTTCTGAACCACTTAACTTTCGAATTTGAAAAAATTAATAGAGGTTCATAATCATTTAAAGGGAGCACAGTTATATTTAGGAGTCTGAAGTCAGTGGAGTTTAATTTTCAGTTTTTCATTAGTTTCGTTTAGACTTAATCTTGGGAAAGTCCATCTTCTAAGACACCATTGTAAACAAGTGAGGCTTCCGTTCACAAGCAGTGGGCACTGTTTCCACACCTTCGAAATTCTGGAGTGAACAAACATGGAAACGGAATAGAGGATTAATCTATATTATATGTGAGGCAGCGTGGTGGAATCAGGCTCTCGTCAAAATAATCAAAGTAAAGAAACCTGCATTTATCCGCTGGGTTGTGAATTTTTATCAATTTTTTTTTTTGGGCTCAACACCTTTCATGCCCATTAAAGAACTCATTTCTGTGTAGATTTTTCTGAAAAACGATTAAAGGTACAAAAAGTGTAAATTTTCAGTTACCACGGACTCTTAAGCTAAGGAAATAACTAATCTTTGGAGGCCGTTTCCTTACTAATTTTACTTCTGAAAATAGGTGACCCCTACCTCCTTCTTTCGCAAAGATAAATGGATAACTTTTTCATTCAAATAAAGACAAATGAACAAGCTTTAAGCTGATACCACTAACTCTACAAGCCCAAAAATTGACGAGAGCCTGATTCCACCACGCTTCTTCACATATACTATTTGTTTCGCTCATCAAACGGGTTCCCAGCTAGTTGGAATGTGTGATGATTGTAATGAGAATATTATGGTAATTTTTCATTTTTTGTGTGTTTTTAATTCTATTTCTCAGAAGTCTTCCTCCGGTTGAAGAGGCAACCAAGTCTCAACCGTTGGCTCTGACAATGACGGAGATTGAGGACACCTGCAACATCAAGGTACGTCAGTTGGGTGGTTGTGAATTTTGACCAACACATTCATAAATCAAGTGAAAAGCATCTTTGGTGTATGATGTCACGCTGACCCACATGTCACTTCACAGGGAGTGGAGACCCGTGATGTGGGTTGTAGGTCAAGGAAGTTCTAAACGGGAGGGGGGGGGGGCCTCAATTTGACTTTTACTGACAACTGTCCCTTTGTTGCATTTACATAGCCGGAAATCTATATTCTCCTTTGTTGTTTGGTATAGTGGTAAAGCTTTTCCTAGTGGCTGAAGACACTCAGGGTTTGACTCTGGAATGGGGAGGGTTTTGTTTTTTTCCGAATATTTCCATCTGTTTGCTGGGATGATGTATCTCGTTCAGCCTATTTTTCAAAAAGTTCATTTTATGGACCAAAAAAAAGGGGAAGGTTTGTTTTTTTCTCAAGTATTTCCATCTGTCTGCTGGGACGATGTATCGGTATCTCGTTCGAAATATTTTTTTAAAAGTTCATTTTATTTATGGACTAATAATGCCTCAGCAGGACAGGATGCAGCCATAGGTGTCAGAGAGTTGACAGGAGCTCCGATCATGTCCTCTTGCAGACAATCTTTTAATGTCAAATATATATATATGTACCATACTACTCGCTCCCAAAAAAACAACGTAAAGACAGTTTGCCGTGAGTTAAATTTCTTTATTGAATAATAAAATGAATTTTTTTTCATTTTGAGTAAAAGATTATAAAGGCAACGAATAATCACATCCAGAATATCAAAAGTAACAGTAAACAAAAAATTCTGAAAGCGGCAAAAATGATTCATCAAACACAGCCCAGTTGGTGGCACCAGAACGTTCAGTCATCACTGTTGTCCCCACACTCACAGAAAAACATCCGGTCTTACAGAATGAAATAACACACAAAAAAAACCCCATCATGAACACTAAAAAACAACAAAGGTGTATAAAAAATGACAAAATGAATTGCTTGTCGAACGCAGCTAGTATGAGAAATCGGGTCAAAGTAAAAACCTTCGTTTCTCCACACTGTGCGTTTGTATCTCCCCAATTTCAAATGATTTTAACTTTGGAACCAAAGCTGCTAATACTGGTCTCACCCACTTGTAGGATTTGACCAGATTTTCAATTTAATATTGATTCGTAGGGTTGTATTGCCAAAATGAGACATATGACCCATTTCGTCATGTTGCGAGGAGCCATACAGCAGTTCCCTTCTGTCATAGAAAGTTCCATGTCCGATTTACAAGCACAAAATTATTCTTAAGTCAAAGCTTCTGAATAGGCATGTATGTATCAGACTTAAAGCATCGTTCTTTCAAATCACAGATGTATATCTCGCATGAATATACGGTTTTCATGACTGTAGAAACTATTCCTTCCCCTTTCTGTACACAAACTGAAACAAACACTCCCTCCTGAACTTCTTCAGCAGAATTTATTGCTTCGACGTGTGAGCCAGTTAACAATCCCTTCAACTCCAAAAACGTGAAGTACAAAAGAATTCACATCTAACAACTCATGCTCCATAAAAGAAAAAACCCAAACAAACACAGGGATGCCCCTTGAATTTTGTGAAAATACTTGAAATTTTACACAAAGTTGCTTTTGGAAACAAAATGATAGTTTATAAACACAACTAATATAGAGTTGAAAAGCAAATGCTGCTGAGAATAATGACTGTTCTTCTAGTGAAAAGAAGGAAAATAAAGGAAAACAAAAACAAACAAACAAACAGAACAAACAAACAAACAGAACAAACAAACATGGCATCACTGCCAACAGTCAGTATCACTTTCAGACTCCAGCTTGATGTAATCACATCAGAAATGAATCACTTGAATGAGAATATAATGGTTTTAACATCATGAGGAAGACGTGAAAATTGATATATATCATGCATGAAAAAAATAATATACATATCGTCAGCATAATCCACAAGAGCCAAAGTCGTTTTTTAAAAAGAAAATGAAAAAAAAGAGGGCATCAAAACCCCAACATGGACACTATTTATCAATCAAAAGTGGGAAAGAAATAACGAAACAAAACCAAAATTATATTGCATCATGTCCCTTGTTGTTGTCTTCGTTCATAGAACAGCTGTATTCAGAAACCTCCAGCAACTGACTTGGGCAAATGTGGAATGACACTGGTAATATACTCTGACGGGGTATTATATCACATCCAGATTTCAGAACAAAATAATGTGTAAATGTAGATATAAGAATACTAAGGTATACAAAGCTTCAGTCACGTGGAATGGCACTATAAATTATAATCGCATGCACATTTTAACATCACGATTAGCCAGTCATTGAAACAAACCCCCCCCCC
>NW_004797275.1:435925-438322 GCF_000002075.1 Aplysia californica
TAATACCCCTGGGTTCAGCTGGACAATCTTTTAACTCCCCACGATGAACAAAAACTGAATAATAAATAATGTGGAGACGGTGGAAATCGGTATTTCAGCTATATTTGTAGTAACTGTGCAACAAAAAAGATTTCAGCAGGAAAATTGGGACTGAAGAGAGCAGTGTTCAAAACTGTAGAATTTCAATAAAACCACGAAAAACAGGATGGCTGAAGTCATTATTGGCCAAACTCACAATACATAAGACAGTCTATCACAGGCTACAGGTCCACATTCAAACTCATCTCAGACACAGAGGGCATGATCATCTCACTATGTCTCACATACAACATCTGGCACACAACATCTGGCATACATCTCGCATACATATTTCCTGATCAGCAGATTTTTCATTTTTTGCGGTAAACCCATCACCTTGAGGGCGTTCAGTTTACAACATCTCAGACATACAATAATTTCATCTTAGGCTCAGTCAGATCTGAAAAATCATTTATAACATTTTCAACAGGATTTTTCAGAACAGTAAATATGAAACATCTCAGAACACGCTTTTCATGATCTGCAAATAAATAACATCTTAGGCAAGACATTCATAATAAGCTAATTAGTAACATCTTAGGATTTTTCCAAATCAGTAAGCTTAAAATATCTCATTCAGTCACACTTTTTCATATCAGCATATTAATTATGTCATCTTGGGCAAGCTATTTATGATCAGCAAATCTATAATGACTTCGGCAAGCTAATTATGATCAGTAAATTTGTAACACTTTAGGAAAACCATTCATAATCAGCAAATTTGTAACATCTTAGGCAAGCCATTAACGATTAGCAAATTTGCAACATCTTGGATAGGATTTTACCAGATCAGTAAACGTAAAAATCTCACTCAGCCACACTTTTTCAAATCAGCAAATTAATAATGTCATCTTGGGCGAGCCCTTCATGACCAGCAAAAATCACAACACTGACAAAACTAGCTGCCGTCATAAGCAAGAAATGACACAGAAAACAAAAATACCCCGGGGATGTTGCAATAACTCAAGGCTTCCTTCATCCAGGAAACACGTCTCCGAGGCGCCAACTGGCTACAAAAAGAATGGAGAACTTTTCAGACCTTGCGAAAACACACAAACAAGGTCTCAAAATCTACAAATTATATACACTTAAAAATTATTTTTTTTATGGTAGAGGGTTTTACGGCGCTCGCGATTGCATAAGGTCATATGAGCGCCAAGGGGTGGGTGTCAACAGAGAAGTCTTTACAGGGAATCAGACTTAGACTGCTCACCTCTCTAGCTTCAACAGCACAAAGTCTGCTTCGACTATCATCAAGGCACCCCAAAATAGCAGGTCACAAGGGAGTGACAAACATACAAAAGAAGTAGAGGAAAATGACAATAGTAAGGATCAGTTCTCTGTAGCAGATCAGGCACAGGTATGAGCGTGACATGAGTCAGCCCATTTACTATTCTACTATGCTTGAACGAGAAATGTCCCCCCTTTGGGAATGGCCAAAAGATACTTCAGTCAGTGGCACTGCCCCGCGGGGAGTATTATACACACATCTTGCGTCAAAACTGTTTTTATACAAAAAGCCAAGTGACAAGCATAAAGTGGACAATATCTGGGTAATTCTAGAAATCGGGTTTCCGGATTCATCCAGAAAATCAGTATCTCCTACTTCTTCCCTATCTTTCCCTCCTCCTTTCCACAGTCAGCATTTCTGAGTCCAGTCAACAAATTCTCGTACAATAACTAGCAAACAGTAAATTTATACCAAAGAATTGACTTGAAATAGATTCATAACTGATCTTCAAAATGACAGAAACTCAGGAATACAAATATATATATAATAAGACAGAGCAATGGTGCCAGGCTCCTTTTTTACCTAAAAATAAAGACCGCAAAGGTACAGTCATGAAGCTGTGAGCTGACTTGTAGCTCATATGCAGCGAGCAGGAAAACAGAAATTTAGCGCCAGGTGGAAGAAGATTATAGCAAAAGCAACTCTGACTAGCAAGGAAAATAGCAGACCACATCAGAGTATCCTGTAAAGGCTCATCAGTCTAACTGGTGCCACCTTTAACAACCTGTCAGTCGGAGAAAAGGCTCAAAATGCTTATGTTCGGAGAACTATTGCAGACCTCTCTTCCTCAGAGATATGGCAAAGTTTTCAGAAACCATGAATGAAAGAGTACCATACAGACCGGCGTTCATTACACAAAATTTTATAAATATAAGCAGACTTGCAATCACAAACTAGACAGAGGAAAAGAAACATAAGCATGCAGAATTCTTAAAAGCCAAAAGAGTATGTAGTAAAAGGAAAGTAAAGCCGTCCCATTTCAAACTGTTGGTTGACCTAGTTCACAACTTCTGGGGTCACCATGGGGG
>NW_004797275.1:440110-441329 GCF_000002075.1 Aplysia californica
ATTTTAGAGAAGTAAATTTTTCGGTCGCTACCCGGATTCGAGCCCAGGACCTTTGAATGAGAGGCCAACACCTTAACCTCTAGGCCACGAGAGCCCCCAAAAAGAGTTTCACAGGCACTTGCACAACTATAAGATCGTATAAGTGCTGAAGACTAGAGAGCAACATACAAAGAAAAGGAAAGGGAGAGAAAAAGATGACAGATGTTTTAGTTTAGTTTTAGTAGGAGTTTTACGGCACTTGCAACACAATAAGTTTATATAAGTGCCGAAGAATTGATGTTACAAGAGAGTAACACACACAAAAAAGAAGGAGGAGAGATAAGGATGATAGGTGTTTGATAGGACAGAAGGAGCAAACCACACCAGAGCACCCGCCAACCACTCACTTATGCAAAGAATGGCACATTAAGACATAAACAGTTGTTTAGGGCAGCAGAAAGTAAGACAGATAGAAAAAACGGATGGACAGAAAAGAAGTAGGACGTTGAGTTTGCTAAAAGAGAAAGAAGCACATCAACACAAGCCTTGTTTAACTCCTTTTTTCTGGCAAGCCGCTCCCAGAGGCTCCTGCACATTCATTTACAACCACTTCCGTTTTAACATAAGTAGAGGAGTTTTACGGCGCTCGCAACTGCATAAGGTCATATGAACGCCATGACGACATCCACATCAGTTAGTTTTCAGCAACCGCCGAAAACAGGTCCCTTTTACCAAGTGGTCTTTCATAGGATGAAGAACTATCAGAATAGGTTGTTTTGTTTTGAAAAGAGAGAGAGATGTGATCTTTGATGTTAATCCTCCGCGGATCTTTTGTCCAGCGACTTTCCCTTCACTCTTTGTTTGCCTTTAGTTTTTGTTTTAGTAGAGGTTTTACGGAGCTCGCAACTGCATAAGGTCATATGAGCGCCAAGGGGTGGAGGTCAACAGAGAAGTCCAAACGGGGAATCAGGCTTACTCTACTCACTTCTCTAGCCTCAACAGCACAAAGTCTGCTTTGACTATCAAAGCACCCAGGAAATAGCAGTTCATAGGAGAATGAGAAACATATAAAAGAAGAAGAGGAAAAATGACGTTAATAAGGGTGAGCAAAGAAAAAGCAGCAGTTCCCCCTATCGCGACCTCTGTGCTTTCTTGTTGTATCTCCATTTTTTTAAACAGTGAAAATGTGACTTCTTCTTAAAAGCTCAATCTTTGTTATGAACTGTTTTCACTCACTGTT
>NW_004797275.1:442664-448712 GCF_000002075.1 Aplysia californica
GGGGTGTGGAGGGAAGGGGGTGTGGGTGGAGGGGGAATAGGAGGTGGAGGGGACAGGGAAGATTGCAGGTGGAGGGGATTGGGGGATACGGGTGGGGAGAGGGAGGGGAAGGAGGGAAAGGAGGGGGTGGAGGAGTTTTTTGAGTTTTAGTAAATATCACACAACAATACCACACAAACTCATACACAAATGCACTAAGATTCCACATGCATGCATAATACGCCAAATATGCAAAAACACGTATTCACATATACAGTGTAAAACATATATTAAAAAGTGTGCGAACACACAAGCATATACACACACACATACAGAGAGACAGAGAGAGAGAGAGAGAGAGAGAGAGAGAGAGAGAGAGAGAGAGAGAGAGAGAGAGAGAGAGAGAGAGAGAGAGGGAGGGAGAGAAGGAGAGCCATAGATAGAGAGAGACAGACAGAGACAGAGAAACAGAGAGAGAGAGTGAGAAAGAGAAAGACAGAGAGAGAGACAGAAAGACAGAGAGAGAGTGAGAAAGAGAAAGACAGAGAGAGAGTCAGAGAGAGACAGAGACAGAGACATAAACAGAGAGAGAGAGAGACAGACCGAGACACAGAGAGAATGAGAGAGGAAGAGAGAATGAGAGCCATAGATAGAGTGAGTGACAAAGAGACAGAGAGAGACACAGAGAGAATGAGAGTCATAGATAGAGCGAGTGATAAAGAGACAGAGAGAGACACAGAGATAATGAGAGCCATAGATACAGTGAGTGACAAAGAGACAGAGAGAGGCACAGAGAGAAGGAGAGCCATAGATAGAGTGAGTGACAAAGTGACAGAGAGAGACACAGAGAGAATGAGAGCCATAGATAGAGTGAGTGACAAAGAGACAGAGAGAGAGACAGAGAGAAACACACAGAGAGAGAGTGAGAAAGAGAAAGACAGAGAGAGAGTCAGAGAGAGACAGAAACACAGAGAGAGAGTGAGAAAGAGAAAGATAGAGAGAGAGTCAGAGAGAGACAGAGACACAAACAGAGAGAGAGAGACACAGACCGAGACACAGAGAGAATGAGAGAGGAAGAGAGGAGAACCATAGATAGAGTGAGTGACAAAGAGACAGAGAGAGACACAGAGAGAATGAGAGCCATAGATAGAGAGAGAGACACAGAGAGAATGAGAGAGGAAGAGAGAATGAGAGCCATAGATAGAGAGAGTGACAAAGAGACAGAGAGAGACACAGAGAGAATGAGAGCCATAGATAGAGTGAGTGACAAAGAGACAGAGAGAAACACAGAGAGAATGAGAGCCATAGATAGAGTGAGTGACAAAGAGACAGAGAGAGACACAGAGTGACTTACCTATGTCTCCAAGCCAAGCGTTGATTCATCAGAGAGATGCCACGAGAGCGTGAGTACTTCCCCTTCAGGGCCATGTCAGCTGCTGTTTTGGCAGCGTGCACACCCAGCACTTCCATGTTCATGTCTGAAATTGGAAGGGAAAGAGAAAGACGTATGTGTATGGGTGCTGTTTTAGTAAGGTTGTACGGCGCTCGCAACTGTTTTAGTTTTAATAAACGTTTTACAGCACTTGCAACACAATAAGGTCATATAAGTGCCCAAGAATAGATTATGTGTTACAAGAGAGTAACATACACCCAAAAAAAAGGAGGGGAGATAGGGCGACTGATCTTTGATAGGAAAGAAGGAGCAAACCACACCAGAGCACCCGCCAACCACCCATGCTCGCAACTGCATAGGGTCATATGAGCGCCTAGGGGTGGATGTCAACAGAGAAGTCCAAACGGGGAATAAGGCTTACTTTCGCGACCTCTAGACCACAAGAGCCCCCCGAAAAGTAATTCAAATTGAGATAGGACAAATACGACAAGTAATTCATTTTGTCAGCACGCCTCACGAACGAGCGTGAGGTTATCATTTTTACACACGTATGTCCCTAAAGACCCTTCGAGTTTCTTATGTAGAGCCAAACCTGCACAGGACACTTACACACCAACAAGCACATAAACAGAATTAACCCCATGTGGGAACCCCATAACAGACCCAGTGACTACCACGAGGAGACAGTTGAACATCTTCTCCTTCACTGCCCAATCCTGGCAGTTCTTCGACACAGGCTCCTACACACACCTACAGACTTACAAAGCCTGCTCTACTCTGGCGTTGACCAGATGACAAGGACATGTGGTTTCTTGAGGGAGGAAAACTGCGCTGCCAAGAGTTAGTTTTAGTTTTAGTAAGAGTGCTACGGCACTTGCAAACACAATAAGATCATAAAAGTGCTGAAAATTAGAAGTGTCACAAGAGAGAAGGAGGAGGGATAAGGACGACAGGTTTGTTATAGGAAAGAAGGAGCAAACCACACCAGAGCACCCGCCAACCACCCACACTGCCAAGAGCGAAATGCTCCCAGCTAAAGGGATTTGAAAACAACGACAACAGCAACAACAACAACAGCAACAACAACAACAGCAACAACAACAACACCAACAACAAAACCAACACCAACAACAACAACAAAAACAACATCAACTACAACAACACCAACACCAACAACAACAACACCAACAACAGCAACAACAACAGCAACAACACCAATAACAACAACAGCAACAGCAACAACACAACAACAGCAACAACAACAACAACAACGATGACAACGACGACGACAACAACAACAACAACAACAACAGCAACAACAACAACACCAACAACAACAACAACACCAACAACACCAACACCAACACCAACACCAACAAAAACAACAACAACAACAACACACGTACGTCGCTCCGCCTGGGTCCTCTCCGACGTGACAGGCATGGAGCGGGTGATGACTCGCAGAGCCTGGTTCCCCTCTGTGTCCGTGTACTCGATCTGCAGCTGGAAGGGGAGGTCAGTCCGAGGCAGCATCTCCGCACTCCCGCTCGCGCTGGGGAGGTCACTCTGTGGCATCTCGGCACTCCCGCTTGCGCTGGGGACGTCCTCGGCAGGTCCCGTAGCTTCGCTGGTGGTAGCTTCGGCAGGTCCCGTGGCTTCACTAGCGGTAGCTCCCTCTGTCTGTTTCTCTGTTGCCTTATCTGGACAAGAATATATGTGAGAAACTATGGTGAAATCAGGTGTTCATCAAAATATTGAAATCGGAGAAATCAGTATTTTTCGGCCAGGTTAGACATTTTTTGGGGATTTTTGTTTTTGGTTCAGCACCTTGTACGTCCATTCAAAAACACTTTTAAGTGTGGGTTTTATGGAAAAACATTGACTAAAGGCAAAACAAATTTTAATTTGTAGTTTCCAAGGACTCTTCAGCTATGGAAGTCACCAGACTTTGGTGGACAATTTCTCACTAATTTTACCTCTGAAACCAGGCGACCCCACCTACCTCAATCATAAATATCTTGATTTCTATTCAAGATAAAAGAATATTTTTTCACCGAAAGCAAAAGAAGTGAACAAGCTTTTAGATGATACCAATAACTCCATAGCCCCAAAATTGACGACAAACCCCTGATTCTCTCTCTTTTTCTTCCGGCGCTGTGACGTCATAAACGGTCAGCGATGCCAACAGCTCGCAGGTCCTTTTTTTTTTGTGGATTGATTGGGTAGATGTTTTACGGCACTATCGACACAATTTTGGTCATTTAAGTGCCTCGCAGGTCCTTAAAAAGTGCTGAAAGTGGGTTACTGAAATGTCCCAGCAGACGACAAGCGCCTGATTCCACTTGTCAGTTAAGAAATCATCCCAGCTTTTACTTGACACATTCTAAACATTGAAAGCAGACTCCTTTAGTTTTAGTAAAAGTTTTTACGACACTTGCAACACAATTAGATCATATAAGTGCCACAGATTAAAGGTGTTACAAGAGAGTAACAAACACAAAGATGAAGGAGAAGATTTTTTGTTTTAGTAAGGTTTTACGGCGCTCACAACTGCATAAGGTCATATGAGCACCAAGGGGTGGATGTCAACAGAGAAGTCCAAATGTGGAATCAGGCTTACTCTGCTCATCTCTCTAACCTCAACAGTACAAAGTCTGCTTCGACTATCAAGGCATCCCAGAAATAACAGTTCACAAAAGAGTGACAAACATGCAAAAGAAGTAGAGGAAAATGACGAGAGTAAAAGAATTAGAGGTGTAACAAGGGAGTAACAAACACAGAAAAGAAACAGGAGAGATTAATTAAGACTATAGATATTTGATAGGAAAGAAGGAGCAAACCACACCATAGAGCACCCGCTAACCACCCGCAAACAACGACCTCTAGCGTACTGT
Organism: Aplysia californica; assembly: GCF_000002075.1. Classification (NCBI taxonomy): domain Eukaryota; kingdom Metazoa; phylum Mollusca; class Gastropoda; order Aplysiida; family Aplysiidae; genus Aplysia; species Aplysia californica. The sequence continues at coordinate 446,931 of NW_004797275.1, forward strand.
CAAAACAAAACACACCCCACACCCCCACCCCACACCCCCACACACCCCACATACCGGCCTTGGGCTTCAGACGTCGAGCGAACTGGAAGGTGACGGCCGACTCACGGTTGACGTTCCCGACCTGTTGCTCCACACGGCACGGCTGACTGTCAGGCTCGTCCTCGTTGTACACGTAGCTGGGGGGGGGGGAGACAGATCATTTGTTTAAAAGTATGTTTTACGGCACTTGCAACACTTTACTTGGTTCTAGCCCTTCGGTCTGTCGATATGGCAAAGAATTTACAGGTTTTAATCAGCTGTGCTTTGTCGCTGTACAGAGTATTTCCGATGTCTGGGGAGGCAGGTAGGTAGGTGCTACGCAGGTCGCAAAGTGCAGGGCAGTTAAAGAGGTGGTGCGGTGCGGTTTCATCCTGGCAGTCGCACAACGGGCAGTCGGGTGGGGTATCCTTGTGGATCTTATTAAGGTAGGCATTTAGTGGGATGTGTTGTGTTCGCAGGGTACTTGCAACACAATAAGGTTATATAAGTGCTGAAGATTAGCGGTGTTACAAGAGCGTAACAAACTCTAAAAAAAAGAAGGAGAGATAAGGATGAGAGATGTTTGATTGGAAAGAAGGAGCAAACCACACCAGAGCACCCACCAACCACCCACAGACAGATCATTGATGATGTCATGATGTCATGTGTGTGGGGAAGGTAGATGTTGAAATTTTACATGAGTTCTGTATTAATCGTTTTAATATTTCTTGATCTTGTTGTCTTGTGTTCCCGGCCCACAGTGTTATACAGAAATTGATCACACTGATAAAGAAGTTGGACCCTAAGGTGGCACCCTCTTACTGAAGGAGAGGAGAGGAAGATGGGAAAAAAGAGTGATTGAGAGAAGGAGCGTGAGAAAGAAAGAATAAGCCTATCATATTCAGCATAGATGTTGTGTTGGTGAAGCTTTCTCAGTTTTAGCTTTAACTTTAGTAAATGTTTTGCAGCACTTGCAACACAATTGGGTCATATAAGCGCTGAAGATTAGAGGTGTTACAAGAGAGTAACAAACACAAAAAAAAGGAGAGATCAGGACGACAGATGTTTCATAGGAAAGAATGAGCAAACCACACCAGAGCATCCGCCAACCACCCATGTGGGGCAGTGTGCATTATGGTCGCTTTATGATGATGATGATGATGATGACAAAACTCCTGCAGTACCCTGTACAGAGTTGAAAGGAGAGTAAAACACACAAAACTTACAGGTCTTTGTAGAGGATAAACGTAGCCTTGACCTTGGTGGCTATGATGGGGTCGGCAAGGACGTTGGAGAATTCTTCCCGAAGCTTCATTGGGTCAACGATGTTCACCTGAGGAAATACACACACACAAACTTTTCAACGTTGTTGGTTTTTATTTAATATTTAAAATTTTTATTTTATATAAGAGGCAGAAAAAAAATGACATACTGAATAACTAAACACGTTCTTCTTTTGTGTTAAATAAAATATCGACCTCTCCTCACCATCAGAGACCTTTGTTAATTTTTTAGTATGCATTTTATGACACTTGCAACACATTTAGGTCATACAAGTTCTGAAGGTTAGAGGTGTTACAAGAGAGTAACAAACACAAAAAAGAAGGACGGTAGATGTCAAATCTATAACAGGAAAAAGGTAAGGCAACATTATCATTATTCATATCATTATTCATATTCATATTATAATACTATTCACAATCTTCTTCTACTTCTTCTTCTTCTTCTTCTTCTTCTTCTTCTTCTTCTTCTTCTTCTTCTTCT
>NW_004797275.1:450563-456372 GCF_000002075.1 Aplysia californica
AAAGTGGAAATGAAAGCAGACAACAGAACATTGCTAGAGAGCAGGAAAGGAGGTGAAAGGAGACAATTTTAGAGAAGAAAATTTTTCGGTCGCTACCCACATTCGAACCCAGGACTTTTTAATGAGAGGCCAACACCTTAACCTCTAGGCCACGAGAGCCCCCGTTAAGAGTTTTACGACACTTTGGACACAAATAGGTCGTGTAAATGCAGAAGAATTAAAAATGCTACTAGACTTATGTTCAGTTTTACTCCGAGTTTTCCAGAACATGCAACAGAAATAGGTTGTACTGGTGCTGAAGATTAGAGGTGCTTCTAGAGTTTCATTTCGTTTTAGCAAGAGTTTTAATTTTATGGCACTTGCAACACAAATTGGTCATAAAAGATCCAAATATTAGAATATTATTAGAGAATAGTATACAAAGAAAAGGACAAGGAAGATAGATGTTTGACAGGAAAGAAGGTGCAAACCAAACCAAAGCACCTGCCAACCACCCTCATAGGGTCATTAATTGTAAGTGTTTTATACCCTCAAAAACGCAATTTAGATTATCATTCAGTTTGGGGGGATGCTGCTGTTACCTGCCTATCCTGACCAAAGTGGATTGAGTGGGGCACAAAATCGTAGTTGACAGACAGAGATACATGACAAAAAAACTTCCTAGTTTGTAATCAAACTCTCGTCTTCTGCGTACAACAGTGTAGAACCTGACTGCTACACCACAGGCACAGGTAAACTTAGCTGTGATCATGAGAACTTCTCTTGCTTTCGCACACGTATACATGCAGGCACGCACTCACCCATGCAGGCACGCACACATGCAGGCATGCACGCACACCTGCATGCACACACGCATACATGCAGGCACGCACGAATACATGCAGGCACGCACGCACACATGCACGCACGCGCACATGCATGCACAACTCCACCTCTCACTTCTCTACTTTTTATTCTACAAAAGAGCAACACACCACAATCCCCGCTTAAAAACACCATGTACCCCCTGACAACTTCAACTGCAGAATCCTGATCCCTTCAGTAAGCTAAACTATCACTAAAAACACGTCACTGACACACACACACACACACACACACACACACACACACACACACACACACACACACACACAGCATTCGTCCTTCACCTCGTTGCTGAAAGTGATGAGTGCGACGCGACGGTGCGGGAAAGTCTGCCACATTTCTCCCAGCTGGTGGTCCACGGCAGCCTGCATGGCCTGTAGCCGCGACACGTAGGTCACGTCACGCATGCGTTGTGACGGCAGCCACTGGGCCTCCCTCGTCTCGTTGAATGACTGCAGTCGCTTCAGCTGTGCCGTGCCGCGCAGCTTGACCTTCCCGTTGATCTGTGGTTTGCACGAAGGAAGGAAGGAAGGAAGGAAGGAGGAGGGGAGGGAGGAAGGAAGGAAGGAGGAGGGGAGGAGAAAATAAATTTTTATTTAAAAATAGCTGGGTACCCGTTCGATGAACGGACTTAAATGAATCGATCGTCAAGTCATTGTTGGACCAATCCTCACTCCTTGTGAACAGAAGCCTCACTTGTTTTACAATGGCGTCCAAGAAGACGGACGATCCCAAGATAAGATCTAAACAAAACTAAAGAAAAACTGAAAATTAAACTGCATTGACTTCAGACTCCTTAATATAACTGTGCACCCTTTAAATGATTCTGAACCACCTTTAAACTAATTTTTTCAAATTCAAAAGTGAAGTGGTTCGGAAGTTTTAGGCGACCAAAGTGACGAACTTTCACAAATATACTATATATAAATGAACTATCAATTCCTGATTGTAGTTCCCACACATTCGTATACATTTACTCGCTAACCGAGTCACTCTCTCTGTCTCTCCTTCCCTCTATCCACCTCTCTCTCTCTCTAACATACACACACACACACTCACATGACATATACACAAATACACACACATTCACTCAAACACACAAAAAATAAAGACATTCAAAACTACACAGGTAAATACAGCTGAACCTGTCCAAGACAAACTACCCATTCTCGAGGAGAACAATGGTCTCATCTTACGCAGGGTTGAAGCCCACCTCCTAAATGATCCAAATGTGTCGATGTTTGTTTGTTTGTTTGAATAAAGAGAAACACAAAGACACACTAATGGCCTTTTAGTGTAGAGGAAAGAGTAAGACACAGTCTGTTTGAGACACACTAATGGCCTTTTGGTGTAGAGGAAAGAGTAAGACACAGTCTGTTTGAGAAGGTGTTTTACGGCATTATTGACTCCGATTAAATGTGTCAATAGGGACGTACAAAAAGCACCTACATTTGTTTGTTTTTTGAGTAGGTGTTTTACGGCATTATTGACTCAGATAAAATGTGCCGATAGGGGCATTTAAAAAACACCTACATTCATTTTTTAAAAACCAAAAAAACCAAAACACACTGACCTCTGTGGTGACGCACATACTGCCAGAGGTGTCCACACAGAAAATGACCAGCGACTGGTCCAGGCCAGACATGGAGCTGTGGGACGTGGTCATGGCCGGACGCAGCAAGTAGGTCACATCCTCCACCTTGGGGACTTCCTCTTCCTCTACATCCACAACGTTCGCCTCGTCGCAGAACTCGCACACCCAGGTCTACAGAGAGAAATCATTCCCATCAACTTTCAATTTAGATTTAGTAAAAGTTTTACGGCACTTGCAACACAATAAGGTCAAAGAGGTGCCGAAGAAAAGATGTGCTACAAGAGAGCAACAAACACGAAAAAGGAGGAGAGAGAAGGACGATAATTTTTGATAGGATGGAAGAAGCAAACCATACCAGAGCACCCTTCAACCACCCACATCAATTTTCATGTGTGTGGAAACTTCAGAACTAACAACAACAACAACAAAATTCCTTTCTGTTTTATTTCTGCTCAATGGTTTAACCAAATGTTCGCAGCGTGAGATAGAACAATCACCACTGAAAAAAAAAAAATACCGAAAAGATTGTTAGAGTTAAATAAATCAAAGTCTTTGTGAATCTCCTTACCTAGCTATCTATCAAAGCATCAGCCACTATAATGCCATATAGTAGAGTGTAGAAATCAAACTAAGTCAATAACAATTATATTTGGAATAACCGGAAATTTCAAGCCTTCATTCTGACGATTTGTGGATTCATTTTCAAACAAGTAACAAAAATATTGGTATCTGCACAATAAAATATGTCACAACGTGGTGGAATCAGGCGCTCGTCAATTTTTGGGCATATGGAGTTTAGTTACTCGTAGAATCGTAAAGCTTGTTTGTCTTTCTTTCAGTGGAAAAAAATACCCATTTATCTTGAATAGAACTAAAGATCTTTGCGATTAAAGGAGATGAAAGTAGCCTATTTTCTGAGGTAAAATTTGTGAGAAAATGTCCGCCAAAGTTTGGAAACTTCTGTAGCTTTAGAGTCTTTGAAAATAAAAAATAAACATATTTTGTGCCATTAATCAATGTTTTTCAGTAAAATTCACAAGGAAATGTATCTTTATAAGGACATAAAAGGGGTTGAGCCAAAAAAAACAGAAATTCAACAAAAATTGCTAAACTGGAAGAAAAATGCCTGTTTCTTCGATTTCATTATTTTGATGAGCACCTGATTTTACCACGATTTCTCACAAAAAACATTTAATATAAATGTGACAGAACAGTCTCCTACGCAACAACATTTTGCAACAGAGAAAAACAAACAAACAAACAAACAAAGAGACAAAGAGAGTAGCAATCCTTTATCAAGCAGCACCATCCTCACCTTCTGCTCCTCTCCCTCCACGGTGGTCTTGCTAACGTGTGAGAGAATCGCGCCACACTTCTGACACACCACCGGGTCCCCGGCGTGCATGTTGCCCGGGGACAGAAGCGTGTTAAAGTTTACCGACACCACATTTGTGTCCGCTCGACGGAACCAGCGTTTGCCGCGAGCCTCAGCGGCAGCCCGGGCAGCAGCACCGGCTGGAGCTTGATCTACGGAGAGGAAAGAAATGTTTGTTTGTTTTTAGTTTTTGTAAGTTTTTAATTTAAAAATTTTTTTTTTTTAGTAAAAGTTTTACGGCGCTCGCAACAGCATAAAGTCATATTAGCGCGCTAAAAAAAGTTGGTTCTATTCGCAACAACTCACTGCAGAGCCCAATTCTGGTCAACACCTCTACAAGAATGCTAAAATACTAAAAATTTGATGTAAATAAATTCTTAATTTGAAATAACTTTTTAAATAACATGTAAAATTTTAAAACATGTCATTTACAATTCTTTATAAAAATCAATGTCATTGTTCCATGCCGGGACAGAAATCAGATGACAAATAAAAACAACTCATATATGAAGAAAAACTGTTTCTGTTTGTTCGTTTGTTTGAAATGCAGTGGAGTCCAGAAGTCCAGAGACCTGTTTGGTGTGAAACAAAATATTCAACACTGAAAATAGGATGCCTAAGTAGAGAACCTTGTGCTGAGACAGAGAAGCTCACCTTTAAAAACAGACCATTACGTTAAAATACTTCAGCTCCAGTTCCTAGAGTCACAGCTTGATGAAATACAGGGTGCCCACTACAGGTGGGATCGGCGGGTCAGGTCGATCGCCCGACTCGGTCGCCATGAATACAAACATGTTTGCGATAGCACAGACTCAAAAACAAATGCGTTTGTTTTCAGGCAACTGAGTTGGGCGATTGGCCCGACCCGACCTGCCGTAATGGGCAGCCCGTATAACCCGCCAACGAGAGCCGACTTACCACTAGCAGTACGTTGACGCTTCTCCGCAGACTCACTGGACACAGCCTTAGAGCCACTTTTCCAGTGGTGCGAACTTTTCGTCTTCATTTTCGGTTTCTTCTTCGGGCTCCTAAGGGCTGGAGGAGGTCATAGGAAAAATACACAGCAAATTTCAACAACCAAAAAAAATAATCCAGCAAAAATCAATCACAAGTAAAGCAATCCCAGCTTACAAAAGCTTTTAATAACAGTTAATTAACTTAATGTGGGTGGCTCTACAGTGACTGGAGAGCTTCCATTGCAAATAGCCACCTCCTAAGAATTACATGGGTGTTCTGCCCTGGTCACGCCGGGGTGCACGGAAATGAGCGTGTTGATGAACTTGCCGGCAAAGCAGCACCCAATGGCCTAAACATGCTCGACCCACCAATGGAGATCGCCAGATGCAAGGAGAGCCTTCACAACCAAGAGGAGACAGACTCCCATACACTCAGCGCAATAAAAGAAAAGGGTGTGCGGGGCACAGCGAAAAAAAGTTTGCTCTGAGGAGTGGTCAGGCGTGTCTCAAACCAGCTCCTCATGGAGACAATTAGCAGGAAGACCCTGAGGTGGACGCTCAAAGGGAGAGATGAGCAGCTATGGACATGTGCCGCCTGCTATGATTCTAGCTCTGGATCCAAGATAACTTAGTGATCCTGTAGCATACTCTACGATATCAAATAAGCGTCACCCCCGCTTATTAATTTTCTATTTTTTTGCGCACCCCCCACCGCTCCTTATTCCATACCCCCACTTTATTATTTTCCAGCTTCCTACGACCTACGATCATGTGAAACATTATATCTAGAATCGAGATATCTGAATGAAACTTCTATTATTTTTTGTTGTTGTAAATGGCAAATTACCCTCAGTATTTGAAATCAGTACCAGATTGGCTACCTCTATTTTCTGTGCTTTTTAAAAAACTTTTGTTCTTTGGTTTATATTTTTTAATGAAACTGGTTTGTTCCTAAATGGGAAAAGTTGTCACTGTGACTTACTAAAATCACAAAAATGTCACAATCTCTTGTTCTTTTAT
>NW_004797275.1:456933-462988 GCF_000002075.1 Aplysia californica
GTAGGGATAGGGTAAGGGTTAGGGGTAGGGATAGGGTAAGGATTAGGGGTTGGGTCAGGGTTAGGGTTAGGGGTTGGGTTAGGGGAAGGGGAAGGGGAAGGGGAAGGGGAAGGGGTAATGGTTGGGGTAGGGATAGGGGAAGGGTTAGGGGTTGGGTCAGGGTCAGGGCTCTTCTTTATTGTGTTTGTTGGGGTGGTCACTCGTTATCGAAGTCCTTCCAAAGATAAGATAACAAATCAAGGCGCATCAATTTCTGCTATTATTGCCAGTTTGACATAACCGGGTGTTTGGCATCTTTTCTTGGCAACAAGTTTGTTTATGTTTTAACCCTTCCATCCCCAGCCATTTTTGAGCACTCCCTACCACCAGTCCCAGCCAATACTTGAATGCAGCAGTATTTCAGAAAAAGAGGCATGCATTCTAAAAAATAATGCAGTATCTTTGTAATGAGGTTTACGTAATAACATATAACAATGTTTAAAGGTAAATGAACAAATTTTATGAAAATCAAATTTTAGTTAGGTTTGTTAATTGGTGAAAAATGCTCATATTTGGTAAAAAAAACAACAACCCCGAAACAGAACATTCGCTCTTGGGACGGAGGGAGGTACAAGTGCTGCTGAAAATATTCGTGCATGGAGTTAGAAAAGGTTCTGTGTTGTGGACATTCTCAAGATGGAATATCTAAACTTATCTTGCGAGCCAGATCGAAAAAAAATTATCCGTTCCGGTCACCTGGCACAGTTCTACGTCAGGCCCAAGAAGTCCGTTGCAGTCCCTCTTCTGGCTGGGTGACCAGAAGGGGTATTTTGTACTGCTGGCTGTGTGACTGCAAGTGTTAATTGTTTGTCTGCAGGTCCGAGTTTGACAACTGTGCTCTCAAGGCAAGGTGCTTGGTCTCATTGTAAAGCATTTAATCTTATGAGTTCAAGCCCACATGGTCAGTAGACAACTATTGTGATCTTGACTAATTTCTTTAAAGACATTAAGAAAGATTAAAGCTAAGATGCTGAGAAAAATTTATCAACTGGTAGCAAATCTAAAGTAGTTCCTTTCTTTCTAAACTTTATCTGGAAACCCTGGACTAATTCAAGTGCATCGTGATTTCCAGGTCATGTCACATAATAAATAATACATTTCTCAAAAAAGTTAATTCTCTACTGAGATTTAAAGGATGCTACTCACCTCTCTCTCTGCCTTCGGCTTGATTAGGAGCACAATCTGCCTCCTCATCGCTGGAATCAGAGTCGCTGAAAGAAAAAAAATAGCAAAGATACTGTACACGCATGTGATATATATATATATATATTCGCTGAAAGAAAAAAAATAGCAAAGATGCTATGCACACATCTGTTTATATATATATATATATATATATATATATATATATATATATATATATATATATATATATATATATATAGATCTATATATTTATATTTATGTACTCATAAACCACCAAGGTGCAAGCAATGTCTTCTACATTTCTAGCATTGGTAGTATAATGTTCTGGCTGCAAAGGGACTCTAACGTCACAAACTGTTTTCTGCTTTCTTGTTTCAAGGTACCAAAAAAAAGTTCTTTTTAACTGCTAAAATATTGCTACCCAACTTCAGCATGGGAATGTTCAAATTTCTACGGGAATTAAAAGTCTTATTTTTAAACTTACGTGCTGTGACGTACTTGACACTAATCCAGCAGCAAATATAGAGAAAATTATAAGGTACAGCAAGATGGTCATGCTGAAATATTTCTTTTAAAATCCTAAACCTTACCTGACGCTCATTCCTCTATCAAACTCGTCATCCGACACACACTCATATTCAACATCAGGCACAGCTAAAATGTAGTCCGATGCAAACTCCATTATTGTATCTTTTTTGAAAGATCTGAAAGAACAAAAGGGGAGACATTCCGTAATGAGCAGCCACTGTGAAATAGATAAGCGTATAGAATAGAGGGTTATTTAGGGTTAGGACTGTACGGTTAGGGTTTGGGTTAGGCTTTGAGCTTGGGTTAGGGTTAGGGGTAGGGTCAGGGTTAGGGTTAGGTCTCTTCTTTATTGTGTTTGTTGGGGTGGTCGCTTGTTACGGAAGACTTTCCAACTAAAGCATTTCTTACCATTTATTTACTTTTTATTTCAATACGAGCACTTGCCATGAAGTTCATGTTGGTTGATAAAGGTCTGCCATAAAACAAGAGAACAACAGGTTATGCAAAGATCTTTTGAATGTAAAACCACCTTTAGAAAAGTTTAGATGAAGATAGTTCAGTCAGGCACTCGTCTGACAAATTTTAATCTGATAGGAACAATAAACTTGGTGCTCAAAGTATCCAGATCTAAAACCTAGTTCAGTTTAGGGTGAATATAGCAAGCTCTTTGCTGAAATTTAAAAAATGAAAACAAATTTTCTTATGTTGTGCTCCAAGAAGTAACAACAGTCACAGCAGTCAATTGTGGGATCTTGTTTCCCTGTTTTAAACATCCCCTTGTTTTTCATTTGAATGGACAATGAGCAATGAATTCTAGTGTGGCGCACTTCTCGAGAGTATAAATAGATAATGATATTCGGACAAAATTTGATACTCGCTTCTCTTTCTATCTGTCTATTTATCCATCTACCAAAAGTTTGTGAGAATCTGTCCGCTTGTTGACTGATATATATTTATAGGCCTACAGTATAACATAACATGGATAGGTTGAACACAGAAGACTGGAAATCACGCATCTGTCAAACTGTGCCTGCAGCGCCCTGCGGTCTCGTTTTTTTCTTCTTCTTTATCTTTGTAAGATATCCCTCGAACTACGGATCCCTCGAACTACCAAGGCCGGTCATGACAAATTCGAGCTATCCGCGTACTGTATATCTCCTTAGCTGTAATCCATCATTAGTTCGCTTGATGGACACCAATATTGAAAGGATGGTTCCCTCTAAGGATCGTGAGAGAGATTCTCTCAAACAGTCATTTTGTTTCCCTGGGATCTCCAGCAGCATTTGCCAACCGATAGCCGACTTTGTGAAGGAACTGGGTTGTCAGGGAGATAGGGATGCTGGACTTTTCTAAGGCGACCTTGACAAAATTTTGGAAGTCAGTGAGACCAGCAAATTTTCTGATTTTGGCTTCTTATTTTGCTTTCTTTGGAATACTGCCAGTGGTGGAAGCTGAGGAGGTGACTGACGACAAGGACGAATTTAAGAACACTACGGCGTCCCATCCAAGGCATTTAATTGCCATCCTTGATCAGATTAAGAAGGTGTAATACCATAATATGGACTTTTTCTGTCCTCTGTTCAAAGCTGGAGGTTTTGAGGATGTGATGTAAGCCGACTGCATCGAGCTCTTGCTTTGGAAGGAGTTCTGCAGAGGGCCGGCCGGCAGACCAACAACACACAAAAGAGGGGATATTTTAAGCGGGGTATACCCTACCCTAACCCTTGTACAGTTCGCACAGTGGACCTTGTCACAGTACGTAAGTGCCAGCCCTCTGCAGAACTCCTCCCCTTGCTTCACTATGATGTTGAGGGCCTTCAGCAGATGAACCCCACTTCGAAGACATAACAGTGGATGTTGGCTCGGCGAAGAAACAAAATAAACATACAGTAGAACATGGCTATAGCGGCACCCGCTACAGGGGGAACATCCCTACAGCGGGACCTTATCTGAACCCCCATTTTTTATCAGATGTAAACTCAATTACCTGTGCTTGGATTTAATGGGATAAGGAAAGGCTGAACTCAGAAACAGCGCGAGAGATCGAGCAAGGTTTAGCTAGGGGGAGCACTGTAGGCGGGCTAGGCAGTCAGCAGTGCAGCGTAGTGATTGGCCAGTCCAGTGATGAGTGAGGTGGGGCAGGCGGCAGAGAGAGATGGTGTGGAGAGACGCATTATGTGAGCCACTCCAAAAGTGATGTGCTGTAGCTTAGACGCTCAGTATGAGAGCGTATAGGTCATAGCTCTAGGCTAGACCAAAAGTAAAAGAAGAGGAGAGCTTGTTGTGTGTGATTCCTGATTAATTGAATTGCAATCGTTGATGCTCTTAGGCATACGCACGCATCCGCTTCACCAGTTCTACAGTAGGCCTACTGCTACGATAGACAGTACCCGAGGAAAAGATGGCTTCCAACAAAGACAAAAGGAAATGCTTCTCACTCGAATCAAAAGCTGAGATAATTACCAAGTTGACAAGAAAAGGAAGACTAATCTAAAGCACAAGTTTTATTGATGTGGAAGGCAGGTAATCATGTGGATTTTAAGAAATTTTTCGATAATTTCCCCTTTGCATTCCTATAGCGGGAACTTGCCTACAGCAGGATTTTTCTTCAGGAACCAAAAGTCCCGCCTTCGCCGTGTTCTACTTGCAGAAATAAACAAATGCCCAATCATATTACAAGTAAGGTTAAGAATGTAAGTTCATTTAATAAAACTGCGGTGCCACTTTATTTTAATCATTCTAGAATCTAGACTAGATCTAGACTACTAGAAGTTTTATGAATTCCTCCTTACTTGAACTTTAAGCACCACCAGTGCAAATGCATCTGTTGTGCAAGACTAGTTTGTCTGGAAGACTTCGGATACGATGTAGATTTTAGAAACGGAGATTGTCGTGAACACACGGACTTCAGTTAATAATATATAATTTATCATTTCCATTACATTAAAATTAAACTTCCAAGTCCAGGAAATATCTTACCAAAACGACAAAATGTTGCTGTTGTCCGAATGCTCGTCTCGGCGTTTTCAGACAGCTCAAAAGCAATACAAGCACCACGCCGCGAGAAATTGTACTAAAAGTGAGTAGTTAGCACTTGTTGTTCTTGTTGTTTTCATTGAGACCCTTCTTACTAGTGTTACTATTTTTACATTTTGTGTTGTGGGGAAATTGTCCCTTCCCAAAGTAGCAACTTTCGAAACTTCCTGTCTAGTGTCTAGATAAACGGTGCTCATACTGTTTTATTATCCCCAACACCATAATACCTGGACATTGTGCTGTAGTTGTATCACAAGAATTTTTTAAAGACTAGCTGTTAAAAACAAGTCAAATACTAAATACTACAAAATTGACCCATTGTGATATAGTTCGAAGAAAAATATCCATACATCTCATAAACTAATACTTTTCGGTGGATATATATAAAGTCAAAGTCCGTGCAAAGCAGAAAGACTAAGAATGACCCCCCCCCCCACAAAAACTTTAGATATCATGATACTGTTATGTCTGATTATAAGACAGGTCCATGAATAAAAAAAACAAACATTTTCCCTGATTCCATTTTGTCTATTTAACAATTAATGTGTCTTCAATCTGGCAGCCTTAATGGGTTTTGTTCACCAACAAATATACATTTTTCAGAGATTTGTTCTGTGAATAAGTGGGTAAGTGAGTAAATGGATGGATGAGAGTTGACTTTGACTAATCCCCGCGCCCCCTCCTCAACCAACTCCCAAACCAGGCATAGGCGTAGGATATAGATATACCACTAAAAAGTACCTATCGCCAGTATTGGCAGCAAATTGGTCACAAACTGTGAGGTTTCGAAGCTCCCCTGACCGTGGATACTGAAAGCTTTTGCTTGCTCATTAAAAAAACAGTACAGTGTGTATAAATTAATATATCGCGATTTCCGTTTATTTAGGAAAAAATATTGAGGTGTTCAATGAAACACTGACACCGTTTACACGGTGATGCATTCGAGGTAAAATCCGATATCAACGGGGAATCGAGCAATAGATTCTACTCGTCTATTGACGATAGTATTGAACTCTTGATAAATCGAATTAGGTAATTTGTTGTCTATGGACGTGGGCTCACGAGATAGTTCCCTGTCTTTTTTTTTAATCGTAAGAGCAAGACACGTACTAGTGTACTATTCACGATGTCGCCATCGACATCGAAAATAATAATGACAATGACAGTGACAATTTTTATATATATTCATCTCGCAGGGAAACATTTGTCTTGGTCGTTTACAATGGCAGTGGATGATACAAAGGTTAGGTCACTCACGTATACGCACAACAAAATACATGTCTCGCGTGCTGAAACAACCCCCCCC
>NW_004797275.1:463088-464262 GCF_000002075.1 Aplysia californica
CTCTCTCTCTCTCTCGCTCTCTCTGGTTCATTTGTAGCACTGTGTGTTCAGTAGCCTAACTGCATTTGGTACGAATGAATTTTTATAATGTATTATAATCTGTCTGTTCTTGCTTTTTAAAAATTTTTATTTCGTTTACTTCGGGTTAATAATTCAAATTCAGATGAAATCGTCTTTGGACGCAACCTACCCTCATTTCTGAGTCCCGCCCACATTTTGATCCTTCCAACGCGCGCCACTGTTTATTATAATCTTTATTTTTGTATCCAAGGGCCCATATTATGTGGGCTAGATTCTGTGCGTGTTTACAAATGACTTCACTTCACATAAAATGATTTATAAATCGCACAAAAACAAAGACACGTTTTCTTTTTTTCTGCTAGAAATCTCTCAAACAATAGTAGAAGACTGAGCTTAAAGCGTAACTCTAAAAGCAGCAAGGTTACCTTCTGTTTTGAAGGGTTGCGAGGGGGGTGATCAGTAGCTTGGGAGAAAGGGGGAGGGGTACGAGGTAAAGGGGGAGGGGGGGGAAGCCCGGGTGTCGGAGGGCGGAGGGTGTGAAGACACAGTCACTCTGTTGGTACATGTTGTAGTCAACGTCAAACAATTACCCGATACTTATTTCCCTAGATTACCAAATATTATTATTCGAGCAGATATCGAAGAATTGCATTACTCTGATACTCGATTAACCTTCGATTATTTGCACCGATCTATGCATATTCGATACTCGGAGGTGTGTCGTGGGTGTGTCCTGTCTGCCCTATCGTTGAGGGTGAAGGGTTTCGCAAAATTAATTATATGCTGCTGCTGCAACACAGCTAAAAAACGGAATGCCTTCATCCTCGTTTGTCGTGACAGCTTGCATTGTCACGTCTGGAAGCCTCAAACGACTATTCCTCAGCTGTCGGCCTATTTAGTTCGGTCCCAGCGGTTTTATGCAAAAAATAAAAAATAATAAAAAATGCTGAATATGCTGATCCCAAAAATGTGAAATTGTGCGATTCTGTTAATTTTAACAAAGAATGAAAAAGGAAAATAATCAGAAATTATAAAAATTGTTTTCAATTGTTTTTTTTCAAATTTTGCTAAATTACGCTGGGTGCATAAAACCCCGGGGACCGTCAGTTGAAACCGCGAAAGAACCACCCATCTTCTATTCCATATATATATA
>NW_004797275.1:465131-472367 GCF_000002075.1 Aplysia californica
AGAGGGGGGGGGAGCAGTCAGCCAGCCAGACGGAAAAAAAACCTTTAACGGCAGGTTTTAATGCATTTCTCTGATAAATTCGTTCTCCTCTCCCTTACCCCCAACTAAAACACACATGCTATCTTACTTTTTCCCCCTTTGATTTTGCAAAGAGAATATAAACGCAAACCAAATCTAGATTCTGGAAAATAGATGAGTTGTCGCGAGTCTTTGAAATCATAAGATTAAACCGCTGTTAAAAAAAAAATTCAACAGAGGCTAGGCGCGCACAGGGCAATTTTAGTTCCGCAACAGTTGCTGTTTCCGAGCAACTTATTTTACACTCTGCGCGCGCAGAGCCAAGCAACAACCAGGCAACAGCAGTAGGCTATCATCACTATTACTATTACTATTACACATTACTGACTTCCTCCTTTGACGTCATGGATTTCCATTATAATATAAAACGCAGTAGCCTACCTATTGTTGCGATAGTTGCACTTAGAAAAAAAAAAAGGAAAAAGCGGTTTTGGGTTCACTCTTTGACCAGTCAGAGGTTTTTAAAAGTAGGGCATGAAGTTTTGAGAGCATACCTTCCGAAGTTTTTAAAAACTATTATCGTAAGCTCCGATGGTTGTTATAGATCTAGATTATATCTGTCCCCGTTGTTATGCAAGAAAAATTCTGAAATTCTGAAAACTGAGCTTGAGAAATTATGCGACTCTGTAAATGTTAATAAAGAATGATAAAGTATCATACATGAATAGGAAAATAATTTTTAAAAAAAATGCTAACAATGAATTTTTTTGCTAAGTTATGTGGGGTGAATAAAACCACCCGGGACAGTGTAATTAACTTTTAACGTCTTGTGGGACCCTCAATTACGCAGCGAAACACCAACTGGAGGAGCAGCATTTTACTCCTTTAGCAGAGGAAAGGCCAGATCAGTAACACTGAGGTAGTGAATGTCTTTTGTCCTCTGAGAGAAACAATAATTTAGGGAAAGACAGAGGAAAAGTTTAATATATATGTACCATTACGTATCTTGTTTTGTCAGACACAAGAAAGATTCACCCGGGGCGATGCTTCTGATCACTGAAGTGTCTTTGGGCCATTCATAAGGGGGACATTAAACCATGTTCTTATGCACAGTAGAATTGTAAAGTTGTAAATGGGCAGATTCATCAATGTCATGCTCATAACTGTGCCTGAACTGCAACAGGGAACTGCTGCTTTTTCTTTCCTAATCCTTACACTTACTGTCGTCATTTTCCCTCTGCTGGTCTACTTCTTTTGTATGTTTTGTCACACTCTTGTAACCCGCTATTTTCCGGGTTGCCTTGATAGTCGAAGCAGACTTTGGGCTGTTGAAGCTAGAGAGGTGAGCAGAGTAAGTCTGATTCCCTGTAAGGACTTCTCTGTTGACATCTATATACCCCTTGGCGCTCATATGACCTTATGCAGTTGCGAGTGCCGCAAAACTTCTACTATAAAAAATAAAAAATTCAAAGAGAGAGGAGCAGACAGGAAAAAATCGTGGCCAGTTGCGTGCTCATGCCATACGCTACATGTAATATGTAGTTAGTTATAAAGGATACATTTTATGTACTTGTCTGTCCCCGCGGTTTCATGCAAAGCAAAGTCTGAAATTATGCAAACTGAGCCCAAAAATGTGAAATTATAAATGCGATTCTGTTAATTTTAACAAAGAATGATAAAGGAAAATAATCAGAACTTATGCAAAAAATGATCAAATTTTGCTAAATGCGGGGTGCATAAAACCATGGGGACAGACTTGTCACGGCGTATGGGGACGTACGACAGAGAACGACAAAAATAAAATACGTGAGATACAAATCCATTTGTATGAAATCAACTTCAACACTTTAATGGACGATGAAACGCAAAAAACGTTATATTGCAGCTTACATGGTTTCACAAAACGATAAAACAGGGATCAACAGTTTGAGTTAGGCTAAACTACAGAGCACAATAGAAGTTTAAATTTTGTACCGGAAAATTATTGCAATTGCAGGGTAAAGATCTCGCTGAAGCTGGTGACGATGGGCCCCTCTGGTTGGTAGCTGACAACTAGATCTACTTCTTCTAGAATGCAGTACTTGTAGAATTCATTGGGTCGGGGGCTGCCCAGTTTGTCAGAGGCCCAATATGTCACAATTTCATTATTTCAGTTTTGATGACCGTCATAGTTAATACAGCATTTTAACACTGTAATTGTAACTTAAGTTTTTTTATTCTCCACCTTCAAATTGGTGGTGTAGAGATAGTCTCTCTAAAATGTCCATTCAGCTTGTGTTGTTCAATATTTCTTCCTTTTTGTTTGCAAATCAAAGCAAATTACTCAGTAAAATTTCAACAATGAATATATTCTTTCGTAAAAAATAAAATTCAATTCATACAGTCAATCAATCATTCATACTCTCTTGGGGAGTATCAGTGATAACTTCCATCATGCAGGGCACAGTAAAGGCGGGGTGGGCCTGTGAATACAGCGCAGTTGCAATAGTAGCTAGTACTCGATTTCTTTGCGACTGATTCATGTAGCCATATCGACTGACGGGGGGTGAGTTCCTGACCAGCTTCTCCGACTGGTGACCTATTTTTTGACCGAGGGTTGAGAGTCCATAAATTGATATTTGTTAGTTATGCGAAGCATTTCAATTTTGGCTTCGCATTTGTGTTCTTCGCTTCTAATTCTTTTCATTGCTGGCAAAAGAGACAAAAGGAAAGACTTATCTTCATCTATCTCCTCATGCTTATCTCGTAAAATATTGAGAAGAGTCTCCTCGAAGGACACTTCTTGTCTCTTTTTAGAACGAGACGGACCTGGTTGAGAGAGCCGGTTTTGGATGGATTGGGCCTCATCTTCGTCGAGCACCTGCTGTTCGGCTTCAGTAGACCTAGTGGTTTCATGAACAGTTTCGTCCCTTTTTGTCTCTCTTCTATCTTCTATCGTGGGATGAAGAAACATCAGCCGCTCGAAGTAGATGTATTTGCGTCGCCTCTTCTTGGCTGCCTGGCCTGACACCCCTTTCGTCTGTGCCCTGAGCTCCCTCGCAAAGCATGTTCTCAGGTTCTTCCAACGCCCTTGTACTTCATTACCTGGAATTGAAAAAGAAAAGTAAATTTTAAATGAAATGTTTAGTAATGTAGCAACAGACCCAGCGGACTCATTAATTAACTCTATCCGTACGTCGTATTTAACTTGTATCCATACAACACGGGGAACTCTGTGCCCTCATTTTCCAAAGAGGAAATTTACTTGTTAATCCAATTCGGTCGCTTTGCATAGCAGTCAGTTAAAATGATTTTTTGAGAAATACTGAGAGTTTCAAAGAGATCCTCCCACTAGAAGTATTCTAAAATGTGAAGAATACAACCCCGGGGGTAAAAAATGAATCCAGGCGTATGGATATTGGGTTAATTAATTAATTTCATCATCATCATCACCCTCATGATAACTATTTGGTGAAGGGGGCATGGTGGTGATGTGGTTAAGATGCAGGCCACTCTCTTTCTCCCACCCGAGCGGCTCCAGTTTGTTCCTGTGTGGGCGAAAAATTTACCTCTTTTCGGGAAATTCACATCCCCTGGTCCTATGTAGGCAGGAACAAGCACCAGCAGTCCTATCGGAGATGGACTATAAACTCGAAGGTCCCGTGTATCTGTGATGCACGTTATCGATCCTTTGACAATTTAGACGGCAGTCTGGGCATAATTAAAGAAAATGTCTTACAAAATCCCCGATATCACCGTATTATAATGGAAGTGTGTTTATTCAATAAACAAACAAGCCAACTTTTTTGCGATGTTAACGTTAAATAATATTATTTTGATAATGTCCTTATTTTCTTCCATCATGTCCAGGTACTTGGCCACAGGAGGTAACTTCAATTCACTACATGGTAATTAATACTTGCTGGGTGCCACCACTATCCGCGAAATTGTCAGAGATACATGATGAGATGCACTTTGAACTTGCCTTACTCCGATATAATGCATGTCACCAAGAGACAAAAAGACATGGCTAAATATTGCAAACAGCTTCTACAAAATTACTGTTTTCAAACTGCATCGGAGCAGTTGACGGAAAGCATTATATCAGGGTCATAAAGCCAGTTGGAAGTGAGTCTTTGTTCTTCAACACCAAAAGATTTTTCTCAATCGTTCTCTTGGCTGTTGAATACTGCTTCATATCAGTAGACATTGGCTCACGGAAACTGCAGTTATTCACAAGAGGTCGATATTTGGTGAGAAACGGGAAAGCGATCAACTGAGCATTCCTGAAAATGCCAAGCTACCTGATGATGACTGAATTGCAATGCCCTTTGTCCTGGTTGGTGACAAGGCCTTGATCGCTTTGTCAGAACACATTCTACGTCCCAACCCACGAAGGAACTTAGGTAGCATACAAGTGAAGAATCTTCAACCTGACTCATGCAAGGAAAATGTTTGAATGTTCCTTTTGGGGTTCTCTCAAAAAAATGGAGAATTCTTCTTTGAGCCCCGCATGTCCATGATGAGTTTTGTGACAGCATAATAAAAGGTGTGTTGTGTACTTCACAACTTTGTCTGCAAAAGAGACGGTGTGACATTCAAAGTCACGCTCTCTGATTGCCCTCTATAACAGAGCATGAACACCACAATTAATGTGCATGCTTCCACAACTGCAGCAGCAAGAAGAGACTATTTCGCAATGTACTTTACTTTTTCCCAAGGATCAGCAGTCCCAGCAATATACGGTATATGAAAAACCATGAATGTACCAGAGCAGTCACGCCAATTTATTTTACAATGACTTTTTTCCTTTACAGTTTAGCCAAAGATCTATCCCTTGACAAGATTGCATTCAAAATAATGTATAGCCTAGATCTCTATTTGGCTTGAATATCCATCTGAAAATAAAATTATAATGTATTTTTCATGTAGATATTTTATTTTTTAATATATTATACATATATATATATATATATTATATATAGTTTGGTCTGGGCAGTAACTGCTCTCCTTTCCTCATTAAGGGTTTAAATTCGTTTTCATGGCTTATTGGAAAGAAAATGTATACTCTGGACCTATACTCACCTTTGACTTGTCTTTCCTCTTGACTCAAATCTTCCCAGTTCTCAATCATAGCCTCACAAACCTCGACCCAAGCTTTCTTTTTCTTGTCTTTGTCAGCATACTCATCTGAGTTCTTGTTGTAGAGGACAGGCTTCTTTTCAATGAGAGAAATAAATTGTTCAATCCAAGTTGGATCGTAATCCATTTAGTTTTCTAGCAGAAGCGAAACAATGTAGACTCTATTGTTTGTGTGTACCTCTGCCAAGTCTGTTGCGCTGGGTAAAAACTGCGGGAAGTGGCGGGGCCTCGTCGAGTCCGGAGACTGTTTAGTTGCCTGTGCGCGCAATTGTGTTTCAGTTTGGTATGTAACACAGGAGAATTGAGCAACAGTTGCGTTGCCGGAAAGTTGTGACAAAGCACAAACTTTATAGTCACCATAAACCCGAGACGCCTGTGCCCGCGGTGCTTAGGCAATCTATTTCATAGTTTACATAATTTACTAAATGTGAAACAGTTGCGCAACTAAAGTTGTCCAGTGCGCGCCTGGGCCCCAAATATTCTCTGGACCCAAAACCGAAAGCGGGACTGTCCAAACCGGCAATACGGCTTAACGTCGGCCACCACCCCATTCCCTGCTCCCAGTTAGTCTGGTTTGTGTGTGTCTGTGTGTGTGTGTCGCGAGTAGCGGCTTTCTCACTGATCCACAAACGTGTTGCTCCCTCTCTCTCCCTCCCTCTCTCTTCTCTCTCGTTTTGTTTTGTGTGCCGATTCGTTCTGTTTTGCTTCAGTCACAGCGACAGAAACCGCGCTGCAAGGTAACCAAGTGGATAAGAAGGTAAGCGATGGTTGCTTGTTTTCTTGTTTTCTTGAAGCATGAAATGGTACTTTTCTGTCTTTCTGTGTTTTATTCTCTGACTTTAAAGAACTGTGTTTGTTCTTTGGCCTAATTTACGGTACTTCACATGGCTAGGCCTAGCTTCTTCTGCGTTCACAAGGGACTTCGTTTTTTATTGACCTGCAACGGGAGAGTCCAAAGTCCATGAATCTGTTTAGCCATTATCGAGAAACTGGGTGAAGCATGGGATCTCCTAATTTTCCGCTCTTGTGAAAGGTTTGAGGCCTTATGGGGGTGATTAGTCTAGATCTAGATTAGATCTAGATAGAAATAGATCTAGATCTAGATCTAGATCTAGATCTAGATTCTAGAGAATCTTGATCATGGAAGTGAAGCATTTGCTTTGCATGCCGGTGTCATTGTTGTAAAATCATTGTTTTGTGTATAGATTCTAGATCTAGATATCTAGATATTTCTAGATCTAGATCTAGATCTAGG
This sequence comes from Aplysia californica, assembly GCF_000002075.1. Classification (NCBI taxonomy): domain Eukaryota; kingdom Metazoa; phylum Mollusca; class Gastropoda; order Aplysiida; family Aplysiidae; genus Aplysia; species Aplysia californica. Next base: position 471,526 of record NW_004797275.1, read on the forward strand.
CCTATCCAGAGTCTAGGTAGATCTAGATTTCCAGATCTAAAGATCTAGGTCTAGAGTTAGAGTCTAAATTCTAGTCCTTTTGAATTATTACATTTCTGTACAAATTATGAGGTCACTCGAACTCATAAAATACTCATGATTGCCATTGTCGGTTTGGTGCGTTGAATTCACTGATGACTGATGTATTCTACTCTTACTTAATTAATTATGATTATGAATATAGCTCTCTTATCTTTTCCTTTTCAGGTTCAATTCATTTATTGTGATTTGTAAAGTGAGCTCATAAATTATGTTGAACATTATTCATGGTTGACATATGATATGATAGGAGACTTACCACAGTCAGCTGACTTTGACTTTATGTTTTCTGACTGATCTGATCGCCGTGCGATGCCCATTTGTTTGTGCTGAAATTAGATTAATAGAACTTTTATGATCGTGTTAAGTACAATTTATAACGCTTTTGTTTGATTTGTCATTTGAATTTAAATAGCCTGCTATACAGGGAAAAGCTAAGAGTGAAAAGTCTGCTTGATCAGGACAAGAAAATAGACGTAGATCAAGGTTCATATGTATAATAATGTGTGTAGCTTTCATGATCATTCCAGTTTGGTGGGGAAAGAAGTGCAGAGTGTGTGACCTTGGACTTTGACAGTGGCGGAAAATTGAGTCCTGAACTATCTACTTACTTTCAAAATCTGAATTGACTTGAACATAATGGATTATGTAGGAGATTCTAAATTGACTTGACATTATAATGAGATTCTGACTCTGTCTCCAGGCATGAAGTATTAAGAAGACTTAAATAAAATAGCTCTAGCAGTGGTGCTGATATCCGTATA
>NW_004797275.1:474683-475914 GCF_000002075.1 Aplysia californica
GGGGGGGTGTTGTGTCGTCTGTTGTTATCTGCCAGCCTGCCGCCTGCTGCACAAATCGGGCACTGGATGGGTCCAAAGTCCAGCTGCTACGTCCCCCGATAAGCCACCGCCGCTCCGCCAATAGGTCAGTCAATGGAATGACGAGCGAAACGAACGAACGAACGACACCGTTTTTGTTTCTCTAGTTAAGTTAAAAGTTTCACTGCGTTGCTGTGGTATTACTGTTATTGTGTGTGTGTGCACTTAGTGCTGAGTGAGGCTGTGGTGTATGTAAAGCGCTGCTGCTGCTGCTACAGTCATAGCGGGAAGAGAAAGTTGTCGACGAAGATAATAATTATTATTAGTTCAGGTAGTTGGCACGAGTCTGAAAGTTCACTCTTTGTCGCGTGCCGGTGAGGACTTATAGATCAGATAGGACACTTGCTGTTTTTCTTTTCGGCGTCGACTTTTACTTTCCAGGAAAGGGCACCGGTGATTTTTTTTTTTTCGGTTCTGTTCGCTTTTTGTGTTGGCATTGGTGCATTTCCAGAAAATGATGCAGGTAAGAAGAAAAAAAAGAGATATATGTGTGTGTTTTTTAAAAATAGTTTGAATAGATCGAAAGTGAAAGAATTTGAAAAAAAAAGTTTTAGCGAGAGTCTTGCGGCAACACAATTACGTCATATAAGGGTCGAAGGTACGAAGTGTTAGCAGAGGTAGTAATGACCATAGATGAAGATGTTTATCAGGAAAGGAGGAGCAAACCACAACAGAGCGCCTGCCAACCACTAACCGCCCCCGATAGTGAACTAAATCGGGCTGTACTGTTAGTAACAGGTCTGCCCGCTTCCCCAGAGCACTCGTCACTTGATTGAGCCACTTGTAACCGGTAACGAGCGTCCCGATTCGCGTTCCATGTACGGGTATTATGATCGACATTGTTTACGTGAGTGGCTCGTGTCTGGGCTCTGGGGTCATTGACTGGGAAGTACACGATGTGTAATGTACTAGAGTTCAGTACAGTCAGTTCAGTGTTCACTTACTCAGATCCATTGCCATGGGGGAGTTACGAGGTTAGGGGAAAAACCGCCCAGTAAAAATAATAGACAGATCTAGAATCTACATCTACATCTCTATTTTTTAATCTGTGATTTTTTTTTTCATTTTAGAAATCTCGCGTGGTTTTGCTGTTTTTGTGACTTTCAGGTTTTTTTCCCCAATAAAATAAAAACATCCACACAAAATAACCCCC
>NW_004797275.1:476014-478642 GCF_000002075.1 Aplysia californica
ACCCCCCCCCCCCCAACAAAGTAACCCCCCCCAAAAACACACACAAAAACAAACAAACAAAGCAACCCCGAACACTCAAACTACAAAAATGTTCGTATAAATTGTATGATCGTTTCATTGGTAATGCATTGCTCCGAGCACCGATTCAGAGAAAGTTTGCGTTTTGGGGCAAATATAACTTAACAATACATCTGTACCTGTGAAGTTAGGACTGTGATTTTTAAAATAATATAGTTGGAAGGAGAAATAGTCCAGTCCTTGGCGTGTGGATGGTTGGTGGGTGCTCTGGTGTGGTTTGCTCCTCCTTGCCTGATAAACATCTATCTTCACTTCTCTATCTCCCCTCCTCCTTTTTTATGTTTGTTACTTCCTTGTAACACCTCTAATCTTCTGGCGCTCATATGACCTTATGCAGTTGCAAGCGCCGTAAAACCTCTACTAAAACTATACTAAAGACCATGGCGTTTGTATGGAACTTTGTACATGTACTAGACTTGTCTTTTGTGGTCCGTCCGGTGGTCAGATGAGCATCCTCAGAGACTAATGTACTATGTCGGCCACGAGTTCAGCAGGATCTTAATTGAACGGACGTCTGGGTTGAAGAGATCATAATACAAATTATGTACATAAAACTGTAGTATAATTACCGGCGACTGTGGTGTTGCGGTCAGGCCTAGACTTTCTCAGTCAGTCCAGGGTCATGCGCCTCTCCTTCTACCGTCCTCATTTCCCCTTCTTTTTTAAATGTTTTGTTACTCTCTTGTAACACTTCGAATCTTCTGGCGCTCATATGACGTCATGCAGTTGCGGGCGCAGTAAAACCTCTACTTAAAAAACATTTAAAAAAAACAAACTTACTTTCTTGTAACACCTAATCAACACCTCTAATCTTCGGCACTTATATGACCTTATTGTGTTGGCAGTGCCGTAAAGCACTTGCTAAAACAGAACATTTATGTGTGGGATGAAGCGCAGAGAGTTGCCGGGGGTAGCTTGAGTTGACTGACTGACTGAACGCCCCCTCTAACGCCCCGGAGCGCGAGCAGAAAATAGTAACTCTTTTGATTGTCGACGCGATAGCGATGGAAGACGGTGCCCAGAATGTACTCTTTTGTTTTCGATGTTCAGTTGTGGTTGAGTCGAAAACCTCCAACATGTTATTATGATATATATATTCGCAACCTCAGTGTTTTTTTTGGGTCTTGTCTCCATTTTTAAAAACATTGACTTCTTCTTTAGCTCGCTCTTTGTTATGAACTGTTTTCACTGTTACTGTTATTGAAAATGGAGATAGGACAAGAAAGCACTGAGGTCGCTGTATGTTTGCCTCAGTTCTGTTAACGAGTGGAGTTCAGTGGTTCGAGATGAAATTTAACGCTTGATGACAGAATCTAAGAAAATTTGTATTGATGAGCGGGTTCAACGGTTTGAGAGAAAACCTCCAACATTTGATGATGTATGTTCGCCTCGTCTTTATTGATGAGTGGAGTTCAGCGGTTTGAGGCGAAACTTCCAACCATTGATAACGATATATATATATATGTTTGCCCTATCTCTATTGACGAGTGGGTTCAAAATCCATAGTTCGAGATTAAACTTAACACTTGATTGTCGAAGCTCAGAAAATGTCTTTTGACGAGCGGGTTAAATGGTTTAAGATACAATTTCTAACGTTGGATGATGCATGTTCGCCTCATCTCTATTGACGAGTGGAGTTCAGTGGTTTGAGGTGAAACCTCCCAACGTCAAGACTTTGATTATTATGTGTGTTTGCCTCATTTCTATGGACGAGCGGGTTCAATGGTTCGAGATTCGAGATGAAACTTACAACTTGATGAAAGAAGCTCGGAAACTTTCTATTGACGAGCGGGTTAAACGGTTTGAGATATAACCTCCAACATTTGATGATGTACTATGTTCGCCTCATCTCTATTGATGAGTGGAGTTCAGTGGTTTGAGGCGAAACTTCCCAACGTTAAGACTTGATTATGTATGTTTGCCTCAACTCATTTCTATTGACGACCTGGTTCAATCGTTTGAGGCGAGACTTCTACCATTTGATGATGTATGCTCACCTCATTATCTATTTATCTATTGACGACGAGCGGGTTCTGTGGTTTGAGACGAAACTTTCTACACTTAAGGCTAAGCACTCGATGATGTATGTTCGTGTCATTCCCACTAATGATTGGGTTCAAATGGTTGAGGCGAAATTTTTAATGTTACGTCTTGATGATGTCCGACCCTTTACCTTTTTTTCTATTGACGAGCAGCAGAGAAAAAAAAGTGGCTGCGGTAAGCACGTGAGCGTCTATATCTAAAAAAGAAGGGCGTGGCACGGTCTATAGTCTAGGTTAAAAAGCAGACGTGACACGTGAATACCGATCTCTGTGGTCTATAAATAGCTGTGTGGTAAGCCATGTTGCTCAAGTCGTCGTGATGCGCCGTGTTGAGTGCGCGCGGTAGTGGCTGGTGTAGCATGACCAGGATGTCGGGGAAGTTTGAGAACGTGTTGAATGTTACATTGTTACAACAAGCGAGGCTTAGTTAATTTAAGTGAGAGGTTGTTTCGTCATTATTCCGACGATTAATTTAATATGTAACCGGGTTACCTCCGCTCTGTCTACC
>NW_004797275.1:480148-483788 GCF_000002075.1 Aplysia californica
CTTCCCCGCCCTCTCTCCCTCTTTCTTTCTCTGTCTTGCGCTCAGACGCCGTGATTTATTATAGAGGTTGCAACATAAGGAATGTATGTCCCAAGTCCCAGCTTTACCACTACATAGCCTTATACGTCACGACAGATTTTCCCCGGCGGCCGGGCCAGGGATCTCTCAGTCTCAGCTAGGCGTACGTACGTACACGCGTACCTGTCGTCTGTGCCTACTGGTCATTTTGGCTGACCACTGGCCCCTGGTCATTTGGCTTACCACTGGCCGTGTCCGGACTGACCTCAAGCGTAACCGTGGGTGGTTAGCGGGTGCTCTGGTGTGGTTTGCTTCTTCTTTCCTATCAAACATCTATCACTATCGTCTTTATCCCCCTTCCTTCTTTTTTATGTTTGTTACTCTCTTGTAACACCTCTATTCTTCTGGCGCTCATATGGCCTTAGGCAGTTGCGAGCGCCGTAAAACTCTTTTACCAAAACTACAGCACCCCCCCCAAAAAAAGAAAAAAAAACAAAAAAAAAAACAAAGAAAAAAAACAAACGTAACCCGCTGGTCTCCATGAGGTGCTGATACTGCTTCTCCTTAGTTCTTCAACTTGACCACAGACGTCACATTATGCAGCCTTGTTCGTGTTCTCTTTCGTTTAGTGGGTGGTTGGCGGGTGCTCTGGTGTGGTTTGCTTTTTCTGTCCTATCAAACATCTATCACTATCGTCTTTATCCCCCTTCCTTCTTTTTTTATGTTTGTTACTCTCTTGTAACACCTCTATTCTTCTGGCGCTCATATGGCCTTAGGCAGTTGCGAGCGCCGTAAAACTCTTTTACCAAAACTACAGCACCCCCCCCAAAAAAAGAAAAAAAACAAAAAAAAAAACAAAGAAAAAAAACAAGCGTAACCCGCTGGTCTCCATGAGGTGCTGATACTGCTTCTCCTTAGTTCTTCAACTTGACCACAGACGTCACATTATGCGGCCGTGTTCGTGTTCTCTTTCGTTTGGCTCCCTTTTGACTTGGGCGATGATGCCTTTGCCGCTTGTCATGTACATGTACACTACACGTAGGTGGTGTTAACTGTTTAGTCCTACTTCGTTACTGTTCCACCTAAACTGAGGATTCTGTCTGCTTCTTTTCATCGCTTTGTGTAGGTTTTGGGGTGGTGTCGGTAGCCTAGTGGTTAGGCTACCGGACTCGTAATCGTGAGATTGCGGGTTCGGGGGTTCGAGCCTCAGCTCGGTACGACGTTGTGTCCTTGGGAAAGGCACTTTACACGAACTTCCCACTTGGCTCGGTCCTATCGGAGACGGACGTTAAACTAAGAGGTCCCGCCCTTTAAATAACATATTAGTGTTATTGTGTCGATAGTGCCGTAAAACATTGCCCAATCAAAATCATAATAGTGTTGATAGGGGCGTTAAACCCATACCATTTCACCATTAAGTCGTGTGGGTTTTAAAACAAAACGACAATAATTTTGATGGGCGCCGACTGTAGGTGCCACACCTTTAGATCTAATTGTGGTTGTATAGGGCCTATATTGTGTGTAATTTTTTTCTTTGCTGTGTCAGATTTGGCTGCGTCCAGGGAGGCTTTCGTACTTATATAACCTGGGCTACGGCCTGTCCCCGCCCGCGTGCTGGTTTGGTTTTTTCTTTTCTTTCCCGCTTGTCATATTGCCAAGTGCTCCCTGGTTAGAAATTACCTTTTTTTTCGCTTGGAGGAGTGGTAAGCTTGTTGAAAAGGCAATTACTTTCCCCCCTCTGTGCTCTGCCATCAAGGGGCCAATATTGTGCTGAAGTGCTTTCCCTCCCGTTTTTTTAAAGACCGACTCAAAGGAACCATAATAGACACGTACCGGTATATATAATTAATAAATTTGCTGCAGCAGCTTTCTACTGTGCAGACGGCTTTTCAAGCCTACAGAAGGGAGCAGGTCGTTCATGCGTGTCGACAATATGACGTGAAGTATTGCCCGGTTGTCGAGATGCCCCAGGGCTGTTAATCAAATCAAGATGCTGCTGGTGGGGTTTGCAAGGGGTTTCTTTGGCCTTCAGTTGCTTTTCTCGGGTGCTTTTTTTTTTTTTTAAATGTTTTTCTTTTTCCTCTGGGCGTGGATTGTTGGTAGGGGATTTGCCCCTTCTTCCATGATAATATCTGGCATCCTTATCATTCCCCCTTTTCTCTGTGTAATACTCTTTTGTAGCACCTAAAATCATCCGCATCGGCACTTATGTTGCCTGTTGCAAAATTAAAACTCTTACTGAAAATGAGATTCCGAGGGGTGTTCAAGATGCTGCTGGTTTTGCTGGTGGGTTTTTTTAATTCGACACCGGTACCTTTTCTCGTGTGTTTTCTACCCCCCTCGGCCAGGGTTCCTAGGTTGGTTATATAATCATTTTGTTATCGGTAACTGTTTTGAGCTTGTCACTTTGTCACACACGCATCGATAGCACTTAGCGGCGTTTTGTTGGTTCTAATCAAGGAGGTTATGTAGAGAGTTCTAATGTCCTTTGGGGTAATGCTGGGCTATTGGTTGTGGTGTAATCTTTTGTGCGGGTGAATGGACGGAGGGCGCTACTGGCAAGTCCCGCCTGCTTAATTTCTTCTTTTCCACTTTTATTTCTTTCTGTCGGTGTTTCTTTTTCCCCGCACTAAATGACCGGTTTGTTGTCGATGTGTCTCTCTTTACTCTCAAACGAACAACCAAATTTAAGAAAAAATCTTTTGGTTCCTTAAGTTTTGATCTAAAGTACGTACAATACAAGTACAGCCGAAACTGTTCTAGACGACCACCTATTGTCTTAGACGAGTGGACAAATTGGACAGTGTTGTTACGACGTCCTGTTTTTTACTATCGTATCCAGGCGACGTGGAGAACTCTGTGCCACCACTTTCGGAGAGAACATATTCTCGTTAATCCGATCCGTACGCTCTGCATAGCAATAGCAGTCTGTCAACACGGTAGTATGAGAAATACTGAAAGTTTCAAAGAGATCTTCGTACTAGAAGTATTCTAAAATATGAAGAATTATGGAATACCTCCCAGGGGGTTACAAAATGACGCCAGGGCGTACGGATAGGGTTAAAATCACAAGGGGAAGTGGTCATGTGTACTGGTGATCGTGTCTTGGACGGGTGTCGCGTTAGACTAGAGCAGGTTCGGCTGTATTCCTGTCTCTTTCTCTCGTCCTCGCTATCTCTGGCCGGCACAGTGACCAGCGGCGAATAGATCTAGCACGTCACGCTCTCCCGGGGGTCTCCTGACGCGGTCAGCCGTGTGGCCGTGCTGCTGACCTTGCTAGCTGGACAAAGGTCACCGTGCTGGTTTGTGGTCTCGTGACCAGCTGTAGTTTACATTGTGCCAGCAACTGAGCAAGCGAGGCGCGGAATGGCCCTTTCCAGGCTTGGGGGTGGGGGGTGGGGTGAATGAATGGAGGAGAGCGGAGAGCTAAAAGTGTGAACGTTGCTTTTAAACCTTGCGAACGCACTATGATAGAATGATGTAGTTGATGTATTAGGGCAAGGCGTGGAATGGGCCAATCCAGGCTGGCGGGAGGTTGGAAGGTTCTACATGTACTTCTTTACTTTCCCTCTGTTACGAGTATTTCTGTCTGTCTGTCTGCCTGCCTGTGTTATGACCAGTA
>NW_004797275.1:484280-487635 GCF_000002075.1 Aplysia californica
GGGTTGCTGGGCTTTTTCCATGTCGAGGTTTTATGTTGAAAGAAGAGGCTTTGGGGAGGGGGTGGGGGGAGACCTCGGCCCCCTACTTTTCGTTCGACCTTCGGGAAATTGGAAGTGATCATCTATTTCCCTCGGAATTACGACCGGATAATTATCTAATGTCTTTGTTCTGTTGAGAAACTCCTCCCAAAATAGGTGCCTACTTGTCGACTATCTAGCCCTGGGTGTTTCTGCGAGTCAAATAAAGGTTAAATGTGCAGTATAAAGGGATAATTATGTAGCAGTTTCATTTGTTCAGCAATTCATGATGGAAAATAATGGGTTGTAGGGCGCCTCAGTAATGTCCTAGACAGACAAACATACGCGAATGTCCCCGGTCATGCATTATTAATTTCTCCCCCCAAAATGACGCGGTGTAATGTGTGATTTGTCATTGTAAAGCCGGACTCGCCTGGAGAGGTTTGTCTGACGGCGAGGTAATACGGGTCTTGTGCGTCCTGTGTCGGTAACACCTGGGCTTTTTCCGTGGTATCAGGACAGGATTACTGGCGTTTGTGGTGTAACGGCAGAGAGTTTACTACAGTAACACCAAAGATTGTCTACTATAGTGGTAGAAAATCGTTGGTAACGCTGGTGTAAAAGTCTCTTCTCTTTTAACGGTTAGGTGTTTCGCTGTCGCACGCAGGAGGAGCAGAATTGATTTCCGAGTGTGGACTTAAAAAATAAGAATTGGTAAGTGTTTTACGGCGCTTGCAACTGCTTAAGGCCATTTGAGCGCTTGGGACGCACTAAACATATTCAGTTGATAGGAAATTTTGAATTTTTCCCGAGTGGTGGCCGAAGCCCTCTCATCGATTTTAGACCACCAAGGGATCTTTAACGTGAGCAGCAAACTTGCACACTGGGCATTTTTATCGAGCATTTCTGTTCTTCAGGAATGTAGTATCCCCTCCCAGTCCAGCCCAGGTAAGATGGCAAGATTGTGTTCTTTCAGATTTACATTACATTGTATTGGGTTATTTCTCTTGTCCCCTGGTTGTTTGGAGTTGCCTATTGGCTTCCCTTCTATTCTATTCCTTATGCAGTGGCGAGCGCCGTAAAACTCTTCTAACTAAACTAAAACTCCCCTTCTGTTCACCCATTGGTCATAGTTGTTAAGGTTTCCGTGTGCTTTTTTTTTTCCTTCATATTTCGAGCTGGTGGTCGGAGCGTGCCATTGGTAGGTCCTACTTTTTTACTGTCCCTCTTACTTTTTTGTTTATGTTTGCCTCGTTTCAACCGTTTAACCCTTGCCTATCACTATTATGATAGATATGGTGTCGGTGTGCTTCTCTTTACGTGGGTGGTTGGCGGGTGCTCTGGTGTGGTTTGCTTCTTTTTTTTCCATCAAACATATATCGTCCTTATCTCCCATTCTTTTTTATGTTTGTTACTCTCTTGTAACACCTGTAATCTTCTGGTGCTCATATGACCTTATGCAGTTGGGAGCATCGTAAAGCCTCTACAAAAAAAAAAAACGAACAACAAAAAACTTATCTTTACTCAAACAGGCCGTGACACAAATTTGTAACTCGAAACAAAGGTCATCACATGCATGGTTCCGTCACCTAATGTGTTTGCAGTGTAAGACTTCTTATATAGCGGGTGGTTGGCGGGTGCTCTGGTGTGATTTGCTTCTTTTTTCCTATCAAACATCTATCTTCCTTATCTCCCGTTCTTCTTTTTAATGTTCGTTACTCTCTTGTTACACCTACCAAATCTTCGGCACTTATATATGACCGTATTGTGTTGCAAGTGCTGTAAACACACTTACTAAAACGATTACTCTAACAACAGTGAAATAAATATCCAACTGGGAACAAAGGTCTTTATTGTTCCGTGGAATATTGTGTTTGCAGTACAAGTAACAATGTATATGACTTCTTATTATGTACAAGTGTCTGCTTTTGTTCTCGGTATTTTTGTTCCGGGTCTTATCATGCTCCTTCAGAGTTCCAGTTAACTCTGCGTTGGTTTAACGGGAACTATTGTGTCGTCGAGTAGCTAGCTCTCTCTCTCTCTCTCTCTCTCTCTCTCTCTCTCTCTCTCTCTCTCTCTCTCTCTCTCTCTCTCTCTCTCTCTCTCTTTCATAGTCTCTTCGTGTCATTCCACACCACCTCTGCCTTTCTCTCTCCATCCCCCCCCTCTCTCTCTCTGTCTCTCTCTCTCTCTGTCTCTCTCTCTCTCTCTCTCCTCTCTCTGTCCCTCCCCTCCCTCCCCCTCTCTATCGTCCCCTCTCTCTCCCTCTGTCTCCGTCTCTCGACGTTTGCCTTTGTTTACCTCCCCCTCCTCTGAAAGCATGAAAAAGTTATCTTTGTCTTCCTTTTTTGTCTGAGCAGGATGTTATCTTCCTTGGCAGCATAGTCTAAAAAATCTAACTCAGACTGAGCACTCCAAACTTCTTTGTGAGTATGTAGTACAACAACGATGTACGCGAGCGTTCCTGTTGTTACTTGTACGTGTACTTTCCAGTTCTGCCAGACTAGCCTGTACGTACGTACACGCCGCCCCATCATCGCCGTACTTGTACTTAGACTGTACCAATCTCCGAGACGTCATTGCCTGCAGATTCCAGAACGACGACCACACACTTTGTTCTCCATCCTGACATGGTCATTTTGTACCAAAGGAGTCGATTTTCCGGATACTATATCCGGACATCCGGATTTCTGAAAATGTCCGGATTTAATTGATGCCTGCTTATACATTTGTTCTTATTTTAGTCTCTCTTGGTATGTTGTACTGCACTTTGTATGAAAATGGTCTTGATAAAAATGCATTAGGTAATATGATCCGTCATTTCTGAGTCCCTGTACTCACGTTTCCATTTGTTCCGAAAAGTTGAGGATTCTTTTTTCGTAGCCAGGGTCAGTTCTCGGTAGGAAATGAACCCATTGTTTCACTTGCGATGCCTCATTATCTTAACCCCTCCCCCCCCTGGTTCCCCATGAGAAAGAAAATTGACCAAAATAAGCGTTGGCGTGCATGCCACATTTTCTCCCGGTTTTGTTTTTTCATTGCTGCACTCTGAAAACGTTCGTTTTGCTTATTTTTATACATTGTTTGGTTTCATTATGTGTGCCGACCCGGGGAAAATAAGAGAGAATTCGGAGAGGCGCTGACGGCATGCACCCTGAAGTTATTCTTTTTCTAGCGTTCTAGTAGTTGTAGTAATTAATCAGGAAATTTCCTTTACCTGCTAAATAAATATTACCTGTAAAAAACAACAAACCACACCCCCCCAAAAAAAAATTAAAAAATTAGTAACAACAACAAAAAGAAGCGATTCATATTTCTCTCTCTCTCTCTCTCTCTC
>NW_004797275.1:487735-489103 GCF_000002075.1 Aplysia californica
TGTGTGTGTGTGTGTGTTTAAAATATAATTGGTGTATGTGTGGGTGGGTGGCGGGTGCTCTGGTAGGGTTTGCTCCATCTTTCCTATGAAACATCTATCATCCTCATCTCTCTCCTCCTTTTTTGTGTTTGCTACTCTCTTGTAACACCTCTAATCTTCGGAACTTATATGACGTTATTGTGTTGCAAGTGCCGTAAAACTCTTACTAAAACTACAACTAAAACCTCTGGTCTTCGGGACTTTTATATGACGATATTGTGTTGCAAGTGCCGTAAAAGTCTTATTAAAACTTTTTTAAAAAGGGTGTATGTGTGTGTGTCCCTACACGCCCCCAGTCTTAAGCCATGTCATTGGTCTAATTCCCGAATAGAGGTCTCCTAGATTGTGGTCAATTGTCTTGAGATCGGGTCCAGCGTCCAAGGGTCTTTGGCGAAATGACTGGGTCAAACCTGTTGACCTGCTCCCCTGACAGCTGATGGAGATTAATGCTCTACTTATCTGATGATCTGCCCGTCTGTCCTTGGGTGTTGTGGTGCGCCACTCGACATTCTGAACTGTGTCCGACACTGTCAGCTGTTGTGTGACGTTTGAGTTTGACCGACTCTGACTATCTATGAGGATCTGATCTGCCTGCTGTCTTATCAGATCTGTTTTTGGGTGCATCTTGTTTGTTTGTCTGTTTCTGTGCATCTTGTTGTTTGTCTGTTTCTGTGCATCTTGTTGTTTGTTAGACACTCATTATTTTGGGGTGGTTGGCGCGGGTGATCTGGTGTGGTTTGCTTCTTCTTCTTTCCTGTCAAACGTCTATCGTCCTTTTATTTAACTTTAACCTTATCTGTCCTTCGTTTGTGTTATGTTACTCTCTTGGTAACACAACTTATCCTCGGTACTTACAATATTTGTGACCTAATAATGTTGCAAGTGCCGTAAAACGCTTATAAATTTAAATAGATGTGTAGGTGCTTGACGGGTGTTCTAGTGGGATTTTTCTTCTTCTTTTTTCCCCTTTCTAACATCTGTTGTCCGTATCTCTGGGCTCTCCTCCCTTTTATTTTAATGTAACTATCTAGTAACAACTGTTATCTTCGGCACATTATGACCTAATTGTGCTGCAGATCGTCTAAACTCGCTCTAAAACTAAACCAGCAGTGTTATTATGTTCGCGGTTTGTAGTTTTGTGGCCGGGTCGATCTCTATTAAGTGAAAGTTAACCTCTCTCATTGTTGCCTGGATCGATGGGGTGGTTGGTTGGACGGCGCCACTGGTAGGTCTTACTTCTTTTCTCTGCTGTTTCTTTCAGTGCGTCTTCCTTTTTCCCCCCAGCTGGGTCAGTTAATGACCAGTAATGTGTTAATGTTCCTTTTATTA
>NW_004797275.1:490845-491966 GCF_000002075.1 Aplysia californica
CCCCAACCGCTTAATGACCGTTATCATCATGTCAATGTGCTTCTTCTGTTCTCTCCTCCCGCTGAAATGATGTTACCGACTTAAGTGTTCGGGGCCTTGAGCGATCCCAACAACAGTGGTGAGGTCGAGGGAGTCCTAAAAGGGGGGCAAAAACTGTTGTTATCTCTGCCGGTCGTCTTGTGACCGTCGTCATGACTGTGTCCACCTGCTACTTCATAGCATGAGAGAAAAAACAAAAAGCAAAAATCGTAACTGTAGATACCCTCACCCCACCCCCTTTCCACTGTTTTTTTTGTTGGTCAGTCTATCTTGGTGGCGTCGGTAGCCTAGTGGTTAGGCTACGGGACTCGTAATCGTGAGATTACGGGTTCGGGGGTTCGAGCCTCAGCTCGGTCCGACGTTTTGCCCTTGGGAAAGGCACTTTACACGGACTTCCCACTTGGCTGGGTCCTATCGGAGACGGACGTTAAACTAGGGGGTCCCGCCTCTTAAATAACCTTATAGTGTTTATAGGGGCGCTAAACCCATACCGTTTTTTCAGTCTGTCTTGCTTTTCCCCAGCGCTAAGTGGGTGGTTGGCGGGTGCTTTAGTGAGGTTTGCTCTTTCTTTCCTATCAAATGTCTATCATCCTTAAATCTCTCCTCCTCCTTTTTTGTGTCTTTAACTCTCTTGTAACACCTCTATTCTTCGGCACTTATATGACCTAATTGTGTTGCAAGTGCTGTAAAACTCCTTTTAGAACTAAGACAACTTCCCTTCACCGGGGACTTTATTGTGCTGTGCTTCTCTATACCTATCTCTGCTCCTTTTGTGTGTGTTGTTCTCTTGTTGCACCTCTAATCTTGGGCACTTATATGACCTAGAAATCAACTGTGTTGCAAGTGCCGTAAAACTCTTTAAACTATAATAAAAACCGATTATCATTATTGAGTGTGGAAGGGCGTCAATCGTCAACCGCAGTGTACGGTGGTGGCCGTAGGAGGGGTCATTGGGGGGTCAAACTGGTGGTCCATTGTTTAACGGTATAACGGTCATAGATCGATCGATTGACTTTATCACAGAGGACTTTATGAGAGAGAGAGAGAGAGAGAGAGAGAGAGAGAGAGAGAGAGAGAGGGAG
>NW_004797275.1:492257-494707 GCF_000002075.1 Aplysia californica
GTGTTTTCACTTATCTCCCACTACTGATAACCCAGCCAGGGTTGATATTACTCTTATTCCGGACATAGTTCTCGTTCAATGGGCTTGTGGGGCTGGCGTTTGTAGTGGCAGTTTGAGTAGATCCAGCAGCGAGCGACTCCGCGATTAGACAGGGGAAGGACTGAAGGTCAGCGGATCACGTGTTGGGTTCGGATGAACTGGTTATGTCACATGGACAGGTATTGCGTGTGTGGAGTATGTGTAGTAAGATACAATAATCTATTATCTATTTGTGGTGGCCGATTTTTGCTATTCAAAAGGCTTTTTAATGGCTGCATCTATCGACATGCGGTTTTCGCCAAAAGATTCCTTAAAATATTCTCTAGATCATGGCACCCTTCGTTTTTTCAGTTTTGAAACAGTTTTGCTGCAAAAATCTAAATTTCTTTATTTCGCCGATCGCTTTTATAGGCCGACGCTTCTGTCTCTGTAATTTTAGAAATTCTGGTGCGGAAGTGATATATTGCGAGGCGCATTTGTTTTGAGAGTATAGATCTAGATCTAGACCTTCTAATTTTTTGCATCTCTCAAGATGTATTGCTCCATTCCAGTAGAGTGTAAATATAGTAAGCCAATGACTTTCAGTTGATGTTAATGCACCGATCATTCCTTTCATTGAAAGGGGGCCCAGCTAGTGTGATATAATGTCGCTAACCGAGAAGTACGACGTGTTATCTGCCCAGTACACGTACCTACCTCGTTTTGAGAAATTTGGCGTTTAAAATTTCAAGTTTCACGACTTATCGAGTGGGTAGTTGGAGGGCGCCACTGGTAGGTCCTACTTCTTTACTTTCCCTCTAGTTTCTGTCTGTCGGTGTTATCTCCCCCCAAGCACTAAATGGCTAGTGTATAGACGGTTTTATGATCGCCAAGGCTAGTGTAGATGTGCTTCTCTTTACTCAAACAAACATGCTCCTCGCTCTAGTTACACACGTCTTACCTTTTGCACTTATATGACCTATTTGTATCGCAAGTGCCGCAGAACTAGGGCTGGGCAATGAATCGTTTTAGCAAAAATCCGGATAACATGTTAGTGCACCTCTTCGACAAATAATATGACATGAACTGCTTCGGCAAATGGGTTAGAACCGCTTTAACCAACGGGTTAGCAATACTTCAACACATTGGTGCTCCCACTTCGGCGAACGG
The DNA here is from genome assembly GCF_000002075.1 of Aplysia californica. NCBI lineage: Eukaryota > Metazoa > Mollusca > Gastropoda > Aplysiida > Aplysiidae > Aplysia > Aplysia californica. The sequence goes on from NW_004797275.1 coordinate 493,446, forward strand.
GTCAGGCAAGAAAGTGAAAGAGTCTGAATTCGGATAATGTTTCATTGAGAATTATCCGGTTATCCATAGATTATCCGGATTTTGCCCACCTCTACGCAAAACCCTCTTTTTATTTGATACCAATCGTAAATGAAAAGTGACTCAGGGTTTTTTTTAAAGCCTCGCGTGGGGTAGAGGACGGGACAGTGTGTGTGTTGTAGGTCGTGTATCTTTGTCACCTCACACTAAGTTGTGTCTGTCTGTCTGTCTGTCTGTCTGTCTGTCTGTCTAGCTGCTCTCACTTTTTCAGTGGGTGGTTGGCGGGTGCTCTGGTGTGGTTTGCTTCTTCTTTCCTATCACACATCTGTCGTCCTGATCTCCCCTTCTTCTTTTTTGTTTGTTACTCTCTTGTAACACCTCTAATCTTCTGGTGTTCAGATGACCTTATGCAGTTGTGAGCGCTGCAAAACCTCTACTAAAACAATCACCTTTTCATCAGTCATTGTAATTGTAAATGGGCTCATTCATCAATGTCGTTTGTAAATGGGCTGGTTCATCAATGTCATGCTCACAACTGTGCCTGAACTGTAACAGGGAACTGCTGTTTTTTCTTTCGGAATCCTTACTTACTATTGTCATTTTCCCTCTACTTCTTTTGTATGTTTGTCACACTCTTGTGCCCCGTTATTTCCGGGGTGCCTTGATAGTCGAAGCAGACACTTTGTGCTGATGAGGCTAGAGAGGTGAGCAGAGTAAGACTGATTCCCTGTAAGGACTTCTCTGTTGACATCTACCCCTGGCGCTCATATTATGACCTTATGCAGTTGTGAGCGCCGTAAAACCTCTACTAAAACAAACAGTCATTGTAAGTTTGTTATGATATCTTAGGTACGTGGTTCTCTTTTAGTCCTATATAAGAACCTGGCCCGCATCCAAATAACGCATTCGCTTTGTCACAAACCAGACGACAGAACATTGTTAGGGAGCAGGAAAGGATGTGAAAGGAGAGAAATTTCAAACAAATTTTCCCCTCTCTACCCGAATTCGAACCCGGGACCTTTGATTGAGAGGCGAACACCTTAACCTCTAGGCCACGAGGGCGGGGACTGTGTAGTAGGCCGTGTTTGTCTTTTTTTATCACTCCCCACTAAGTTGTGTTTGGCTGTCTGGCTGGTGTTACTTTTTCATCGCAGTCGTTGTAAGTCAGTTATCATCTTAGTTGTGTGGTTAGTGGGCGTCGGTAGCCTTGTGGTTAGGCTACCGGATAATAATAATAATAATAA
>NW_004797275.1:498382-499603 GCF_000002075.1 Aplysia californica
CCCTCCCCTTTTTACTTTTATACTGAAAGTGCACCTGGGCATGGATTGCGGGTTCCTCTATAAATGATTTATTAATGGTTTATCTTGTTAATATTAAATTGCAGCCGTGTTGTTGATGCGTACTCTTCTGTATTTAAATCAAACTAAAAGACATCCATTGTTGAGGTTAGGATGTGTTGTGTATGCTGCTTTATATAGCCTGTCAGTCTGTAGTGGACTGCATGGAAGTCACAAATAGGTGACCAGTGTCTAAGATACAATGCTTAGGCTCTTATTCTTATACAACAGATGGCAGTTCGATTCGATTCCCAGCAGGGAAAGGCATTTTTTCTTCATGATTAAAAAAACCGCGTGAAGAATCGCCATCCATCTTTCTGCAAGGATGCTGCGTCTCACTCTGCTTTTATGCTAACCCGGCCAAGCAAGGTTGAAGCAGCCAGTGTCCGAACTGATAAAAGTTGTGTTGAGTTCTTGTTTAGAACATTCTCACGGATTACGAATGGACCCACTTGAGAGCAAAATTGCGGGTCACTTGTGAACTTGAGACTTCTTATATATATGGCAAGTATGCTTTTGGCTTCTGAGGTATACTTTTACCACAATTTCTAATGTGGTCCTCTCAATGTGTATTGCGTTTCTGCCTCCGTCTGTTGGCATGGTGGTTGGCGGGTGCTCTGGTGTGGTTTGCTCCTTCTTTCCTATGAAATATCTATCTCCTTATCTGCTTCTCTCCTTCTTTTGGTGTTTGTTACTCTCTTGTAACACCTAATCTTCGGCACTTAATTACTTTTTGCATGCTTCAAGTGCCGTAAAACTCTTACTAAAACTAACAGAGAAAGTTAACACCTTTCTCTCCAGGAGTCTGCCGTGCACAACCCCCCCCATCCCCTCCAACGTTATGCAGGTTTTTTTGTCATCATTGTCTTCATCATCATAACTGTTTTTCTATTTTCCCAACAAGCTGAGTACAGTTACAGTATGTCTGTCATTTCACACCCAGGCTAGTGGTAATGCCATCTGTGGGGGTGGTTTTGTGGAGGTGTCGGTGGCAAAATTTGCGGTTTAGGTGACAAAAGTTGCAGCAGCTGTCCCAGATGGTGTGAAGTGAGGATGGGAATTCTCTGTGTCTATGTCTGTCTGTCTGTCTGTCTGTCTGTCTGTCTGTCTGTATGTCTGTATGTCTCTGTCTGTCTCTCTTTCTCATTCTCTCTCACTCTCTCC
>NW_004797275.1:499730-503058 GCF_000002075.1 Aplysia californica
CTCTCTCTGTCACTCTCGCTCTCTCTCTCTCTCACTATCTCTATCTCTCTCTCTCTCTCTCTCTCTCTCTCTCTCTCTCTCTGTTTGTGCATGTATGTATAATACATTGTATATGCTGAGGAGTGTGCCACGCCCACCCACCTACCCTCACCAAACACGTGTCTGCTTACCTCGATGACACCTATCCAGTTTAGGGCGAGCATAATTTATGAAGGAACATGTAATATGCCAGACTAGTAGTATCATTATCAGGCTTTGTGTGCAGTGTAAGGTAGTAAGAGTAAGTAAGGCGATGAGGGAGTGGGAAAGCTCTGCTTAATTCTACAACATACACTGATGCTTTTCCTAGTGGATAAGTTGAGGACGCCACACTGGTAGGTCCTACTTCTTTTCTGCCATTTGTTTCTGTCTGTTTATCTTGTCCTTTATCTTGCTTCTTCTTTCCTATCAAACATCTATCGTCTTTATCTCCCCCTCCTTCTTTTTTGTGTTTGTTACTCTCTTGTAACACCTCTAATCTTCGGCACTTATATGACCTTATTGTGTTGCAAGTGCCGTAAAACTCTTACTTAAGCTAAAGCTGTCCTTTTTCACCAGCGCTGCAAGGCCGTTTTATTTGGATTTGCTTCTCTACTGAAACAAAAAAAACATTTTTCCTAGTCCTTTTCAGTATTTCTGTGCTTGGGGGGTTGGTGGGTGCTTTGGTGTGGTCTGCTCCTTCTTTCCTATCAAACATCTATCTTCCTGATCTCCCCTCCTTTTTTTGTGTTTGTTACTCTCCTGTAACACCTCTAATCTTCGGTCACTTGTATGACCTTATTCTGTTGCAAGTGCCGAAAAACTCCTACTAAAACTAAAAAGTCTTTGCATGTTTCATAATGTCGGCAGCGTGTTCATAATTTGTTTTTTCTTCTTTCTCCTTCAGATCTGATCACCACAGAATCAACAAAGGTGTAGTAGCGGTTCTTCTTTGTGGGGCTTTACCGACATCTCAAGTCCCTTGAGAGACTGAGTGAGCCTCTGATCTCCACCATTGTCTTCTAATAAGAAACAAGGTCATACAGTGCGTTGTTGGGATCTGCTCGTAGCAGCACCACCCTCTGTCCACCCTCCCCAGCTGACCACTACCAGTCGGAGCAGCAGTGCGCGTGTCGGTCACTCGCTGCGGCAGTCATGGCAGAAGCACACGCGGCCGTCGCCTTCTCCTTCACAGTGACGCCCGATGGCTACGACGTCAACATCAACCATGAGGCCATCAAGGCTGTGTGGGAGAGCGGGGTGCTCTCCTGGAAGAAGAGAATGGGCCGTCTCAAGGTGAGGGGAAAGCTCTTACTTATACCCTTTGGTTATTATATGAGTGGTGTGTGGGCATGTATATGGGACAGTGGGGTGTGAGGCATGGGTGGTAGAAGTGTTATTTCCTGGAAAAAGCGAATGGGCCGTCTCAAGATGAGGGGAATCTCCTACTTTATACTCTTTGGTTATTATATGGTCGCTTTTAAAGACAAGCGGGCTAACACAGTTTTCGGGGGTTTCCAGAAATCTTGACCGTCACCAAAAGTGGGCGTTGCTCTTCCTATAGGAGAAGTTTGGTTTTAGTGGTGTGTGTATTTGTTTGGTTACAGAGAAAACTCTCCTTGTCGTTCAAAGAAACTTAACAAAGGGCAAAGACTTTACCTTTGATTTTTTCAAAACAGTGTTTTTCTGGATAGCCCCTTTGTGCTTAAAAGCGATCATAATGAGTGATGTGTTGGCATGTATATGGGACTGGGGCGTGAGGCATGGGTGGTAGAGTGGCGTTATTTGCTGGAAGAAGAGAATGGGCCGTCTCAAGATGAGGGGAAAGCTTTTACTTATACCCTTTGAGTATTGCATGAGTGATGTGTGGGCATGTGGGGCCTGAGGCATGGGTGGTAGAGTGGCGTTTTTTCCTAGAAGAAGAGATTTCTTGATAACGACTCGTAATATCCTTACAATTTTGGTGGAGCAAATAGAGCATTTGTTTTCTGACCTCAAAATGGCCAAAAATGTCAGGTAGAACTTTTGTAATTCTGAGGTAGCGATTCATGTATTGCAAATTCCCGCTCAACAGCAAGCTGTATGTACTTTACGATCTATACTATGTTACCTCAACAGACCTGGTAGCTTTCTGAAACAATACAATCTCAACTTTCTGGAAAGCATACCGTGCAACTGCCATTTTATAGGCGCTAAAACACTAACATACTGACAAGATCTTTCGCTTTCTATGGCTGGGTACCCATTCCCACCCGTGTGAAGTCAGAAAAATTTGTGTAAAGTGCCTTTCCCAAGGACACAACGTCGGGCCTGCGGCTCGAACCCCTGAACCCGCAACATCACAGTTACGAGTCCATTAACCTAACCATTAGCTTACTGACACAACTTTGGTTAAGTAAGTGTTGGGCTAGTTCGTATATATATATATATAGGGTGGAAGATAAGGGTGGGGTATTTGTGGAGAAGGATATGTTTTCCTGGAAGATGAGAATGGTTGGTTTCAAGGTAAGGGAAATCTCATACTGTACCCTTTGGTTAAATGAATGCTGTGTTGCTATGTATATATATATATACATATATATATATACATACATAGTGGGGGGTGGGGGTGGAGGCAGGGGTAGGACACATCATGTTGGAGACGGAAATGCGTTTCCAGAAGAAGTGTTTCTGAGTGTTATAAATAGGATCTTCTAGGGTATTCATAGTTGAAAAACATATAAGACATGCTGTAGAATATGGATATATATACTTGCAAGATCAATGCAATTATTATTATTATTATTAATGTACATATTTTTTATATAGAATAAGTGTCTTTGATTGTCCCAAGTTATAATATATATAATTATTGTTATTTTTGTTTTAATAAAAGATTATTTTTATTATTATTATTAATTATTAATGTACATGTTTCCCTGAGTGCCTGTCTTTGGTTGTCCCCAGAACAACGTGCGCAATGGTGTGTTCCCTGCTTCCATGACCTCCTGGCTCTTTGTGGTCACACTCATCCTGGGCATTCGTCTGGCCGGGTTTGACCCGTCGTTTGGCTCCATCTCCCTTATACACTCCACCATGCCGGGGTAAGCTAGCTCACTTGGTTGCTCGCTCTCTTTCTTTCTGTGTCTTTCTTTCTTTCTTTCTTACTCTCTCTCTGTTTCTGTCTCTGTATGTCTCTCTCTCTCTCTAGTTTATCAGTCTCTGCCTCTTTCTCTATTTGTCTCTCTCTGTCTGTGTCTGTCTCTGTCTGTCTCTGTCTGTCTCTGTCTGTCTCTGTCTCTCTCTGTCTCTCTCTCTCTCTCTCTCTTTC
>NW_004797275.1:503264-505615 GCF_000002075.1 Aplysia californica
CCCCACCACCACCACCATCACCAGTATGCCCCCACCATCTTTTATTAGCTTACCTGAAACCATGAACTGTCCTCGTCAGTATGTTGATGTGCCCGCCAACATCACTCGGGGACGGTGAAATGAGGCCGTGGGAACTCGGTGCATTAGCATAAAACAACAGTCTTTGGGAGGTCAGCACATTAGCATAGAGCAGCTATCTTTGGGAACGGGGCACATTACATTAGCATCATGAGGCAATAATCTTTATGTCATTACTCATTTGTTTGGGTGGTCGAGTTATTCTACTAATCTACGCTCTCCTCAAATGTCTGTGGTCGGGTCATTCTACCCACTCCTCAAATGTCCATTTGTAAAACAAGTTAAATTTTAATGGGTACTTGTCGTCCCCTTCAATTTCCTTTGTTGCTGAGCTGAATTTAGGACGGTTCTTTATCCTACTGTTGGTCATTGTCAGACATTGATGGAGGAGCTGTTATTATTCCACTGTTAGGAAAAACTATCGAGGAGTAGATTAACCCCCCGGGGCGATGCTACTGACTGAAGTGTCTTTAGGCCATTCCCAGGGGGGGGGAGGACGTTAACATCTTGAGTTCATATGTAGAGTAGAATTGGAATTGTAAATAATGGGCTGATTCATCAATGTCATGCTCATAACTGTACCTGAACTGCAACAGGGAACTGCTGCTTTTTCTTTCCTAATGTAAACCCTCTACTAAAACAAAACAAACTAAAGAGTAGATTAGTTATTCCACATTGTTCTTGTCTCTCTTTACCTGTCCAATCTTGGTGTCTGTTGTGTAATGGCTTCACCCCCCGGGGCAGTGCCACTGACTATAGTGTATTTAGGCCATTCCCAAAGGGGGGGACATTTCTCCTTCAAGCACAGTAGAATTGTAAATGGGCTGATTCATCATGTCACGCTCATAACTGTGCCTGATCTGCAACAGGAAACCGCTGCCTTTTCTTTCCTAATCCTTACTATTGTCATTTTCCTCTACTTCTTTTGTATGTTTGTCACTCTCTTGTGACCTGCTATTTCCGGGGTGCCTTGATAGTCGAAGCAGACCTTGTGCTGTTGATGCTAGAGAGGTGAGCAGTGTAAGTCTGATTCCCTGTAAGGACTTCTCTGTTGACATCCACCCCTTGGCGCTCATATGACCTTATGCAGTTGCGAGCGCCGTAAAACCCTCTACTAAATAAAAATAAAATAATGGTTTCACTCTTTGCTGTTGACTGCAGAAGGCGTGAGTTTTGATTCTCAGAAGGGGAAGACTTTTTTTTATCGTGGGTGTTTGGCAGGTGCTGTGTTGTGGTTCGCTCCTTCTTATTTCCTATCAAACAATTATCGTTCTTATCTCTCTTCTTCCTTTTTTTTGTGTTTGTTACTCCCTTGTAACACCTAATCTTTGGCACTTCTGTGACCTAATTGTGTTGCAAGTGCCGTAAAACTCTTACTAAAACATGAAACAAGAAATGATGTCAAGTACCCCCTTCTGTCTGCTGGGGTGCAGTATCACCTACCCAGACAGGGCCAAGGGCCGAAGCCACCTGACTCCTTAGAGATCCAGATTGTGTGGAATGTATGTGTGTGTATGTGTGTGTGTGTGTGTGTATGTGTGTATATGTGTGTGTATGTGTGTGTATGTGTGTGTATGTGTGTGTATGTGTGTGTGGGGGGTGGTGGCATAGAAAGGCCCCCCCCAAAAAACAACAACAAAAAAACAAAACAAAACCAAAAACAAAACAAAACTGGAAGGAAAGCCTTTGTCCAAGGTCAGTTAACCTTGGTTTTTGGTTTTATTACTTTTTTTTCTCTCTTCCCGACTCATTTGAGATTTGATATGACACAACCAGTAGTGTACTTAACACGGTTATCTGAGCAAGGCAGAAAAAATTTCCAGTTGTGGAAAAAGATATTGCCAAAAAGTTGGTGGTCTCTTGTCAGCTGAATGTCCAAATCCAAAGCAATGTGCTTTTTTTGTTTGTTTGGTGGTTGTATTTTTACCTTCAAGAACCAGTAGTATGAGAACTTTCTCCTATTTTTACTGACTCGGCAACATCTGTTATCTTCGACCTTCAACTGAGAGGGGGCAAAGTCCAACCCTAGATTCTTTCCTTCGTGTCATGAACTTCGAATTCCTCGATCATAGTATGTCATTGTTTATCTGCTTGTTATTGTTTTGTCTGCACTGGTGGGTAGGACTTACTGTTGGGTCACTGCCCCAAGTGGAAAATTTACGTGATGTTGTTTTCTGGGTCATGTGGTGAGAGAAATTGAGTCATGAAATAACTTTTGTACTATTTGGAGAGGGAGGGAGGGAGGGAGAGAGAGAGGGAGAGAGAGAGAGAGA
>NW_004797275.1:506792-507706 GCF_000002075.1 Aplysia californica
CTCCCCCTCCTCTCCCCCCTCCCCAACAGCTTGCAGTCAGCCTCCTACTCTGTGGGCCTGTACTGCAGCACCATAGTGTTTGGCACGGTGCTGTGGATCGTCAAGTTCCTGCTGCTCAAGTACATGCTCAAGCTGCTGCTCACCTACCACAACTGGATGTACGAGGTCCGCGGCAAGATGTCGCTCAAGACCAAGCTCTGGTTTGTAAGTACACACGCGTGGGTGGTTTGCTCCTTCTTTCCTATCAAACGTCTATGGTTTTGCAAGTGCTGTAATACTCTTACTAAAACTAAAAAGATCTGTCATCCTTCTCTCCCCTCCTTGTATTTTGTGTTTGTTACTCTCTTGTAACACCTCTAACTTTCAGCTCTTATATGACCTTAATTTTGTTGCAAGAGCCGTAAATCTCTTACTAAAATTAAATTTAGATTAAGTACATGCTCACAGCAATTATGACCAGTTCAACTGCTAGGTGTAAGACTGTGTCCTGCGCATAGATGTACACTATAGTCACTAGATACCGTACGCCCCTCTCTCGCCTTGCTGCGCGATGGCCACATTTGACAGCGGCGTCCGCCATGTTTCGGTGGGCGAGTTGTGTGAAGGAATTCAAGCTAAAGCAATACGCCAGGCATGTTTTCTCTCCCTCCTACGCGATAGGCGATCGGCTTGGTCCTTGTTAACTTTTTTTTTTTTACGTGGGCGCCGTGGCGTACTTTCTAGGTTACTAAATAGCAATAACACAGCGTTCTTTTTACTACTAGATCTACAGACAAATGTATTATTAAATAGATAGAGATAGAGATATAGGCTTAAAAATGGAACCCCCCAAAAAAACTTTATTTCTTCATCAGCGCTATATCTACGAAGTGGTTTATTTCTTATTGACTGAATCAAAGCGTAGATCTATAGGG
>NW_004797275.1:509920-512824 GCF_000002075.1 Aplysia californica
TATACACACACACACACACACATATTTTTATGGGTCTCTGCCAATACAGCTCACTTGTGTACTCTAGCAAGGCATAGATTTGTCTGTTACATACCCTGCAAGTAGAAGTGATAATGATTATACTGATAATAATGTTTTTTAAAAAGAATTAATGTGTTTCTGTTTTGAGAATGCTTAGTGCTTTTTACAGCGAAGGTTACATGAACCTACACACACTAATTCATGAATAGTAAAAAATGTGAGGCATGCTGTCAAAATGTCAAAAATTAGTTACTCCTCACCATCCAAGAATGCGAATATCTGAACAAACATGGTGGGTGCCAGAGAATGATAATTGCAATACCTGTAATGGGAGGATGGACAATCTGGGCTCTTTTGTGTGGGTTTGTTTTGTGTGTGCAAATTTTAACCCTGACTTCCTTCTAAGTCCTACTTGACAAAATTTTGTTGATAGCGCCACCACGTAACTGTCCTTACCCTGGCCTAAATTTTATCCTCAAATTTCTTTCTCTGACCCGTCGGTTATCTTGATCTGTGTTGTTCAGACATTCCACATGATATAATAGTGTCAGTGATGCTGTAACGTTCTCAGTTTTTGTGACCTCAAACCGCCGGGTCCTGTATGCAACCCAGACAGGACCAGAGCAGCCTGGTTCTTCTCTTCTCTCTTGATAATCTTAATAAATAGGTCATGAAATGTACGAAAGTATGTAGGTCACGTGATGTAGTGATTTATCCCTTCAGAGGTCGTTACACTTTGGCTCTTTTGTATCAAGCGACATTGCCTTTAGTGGATGCACCCTTTTCACCGAGTTACAGTTACAGGGTTGGTTTGTTGGCGGGTACTATTGTGTGGTTTGCTTCTTCTTTCCCATCAAACATCTATCGTCCTCATATCTCCCCCTCCTTTTTTGTGTTTGTTACTCCCTTGTTGTAACACCTCTAATCTTCGGCGCTTAAATGACCTTATTGTGTTGCAAGTGCCATAAAACACTTACTAAAACTAAAACTTTGTGGATGCACCCTTTTCACCGAGTTACAGTGACAGCTGGGTCACTGATTTGCAGCGGCATCAGGTTTCCAGCCAAAAGTTCTTTTATTGTTAATGAAAGGACAAAATGGGCGGGCAAAAATTCAGAACATTTTGTAGAAACAAACAAAACATGCCTCAAACAATTATGATTGGTCTGCCTTGTGAAAGGAGATTATTAAGTGAGAAAAGAACAAAAAGACATAGTAATCCTCGGCTTTCTCTGTTAGCCATTTATTCAACGAACAATCTGGACTAACATTCTATATGTTATTATAATCTTTTATTTGAACTGTGTGAGAAGGGCCGGCAAGCTGATAAAACTGATCAATGTCCGTGAGGATACTGTTGCTTTTCAACCCAACCTCACCCCCTGAATTTATGACTTGTAAGGAGTCAAAGCGCCCTCCTACCATCTGCCCCACGACTTTTACTCATGTTCTCTCCTACCTATTGACAGACAGCCCACAGTGGTATTGGATCTTGCCTGTTGGGCTCTTGTGAAGAGAGGGGGGGGGGGCATTGAGTTGCAATTCCCCTAGATGATGTAAGTTGTGTTGATGACATAGCTTAGAACATTAAGAATTAGGCCTATTGTGACATCTTCTGTTTCTGTTTGTGGGTGGTTGGCGGATGCTCTAGTGTGGTTTGCTCCTTCTTTCCTATCAAACATCTATTGTCCTTATCCCTCCTCCTTTTTTTGTTTGCTACTCTCTTGTAACAGCTCTATTCTTTGGCACTTGTATGACCTTTATTGTGTTGCAAGTGCCATAAAATGCTAACTGAAACAATTCTCAACCACACTCTCTTACCTCTTGATAGACAACACAATGGTATTGGTCTTGCCTGTTGGGCTCTTGTGAAAGGGGCAACATTGAGTTCCAAACCCCTTAGATGATCTAAGTTGTGTTGATGACATTACATAAAACATGAAAAATTAGGCCTATTGTAAATGTGATAAGTTTTAAATTTGTTGGACCATTGTGTGTAATCGTCATGGTTTGTTTCTGTTCCCCCACAGATGCTGATCCGCCTGTACGGAGGACGCAAACCTCTCCTCATGAGTTACCAGGCCTCTCTGCCCAAGCTGCCTGTCCCCGGACTCAGGGAATCTGTCAACAACGTGAGTTTGTTGCTGTTGCTGGTTTTTTTGTTCCTTGATTTTGTTTTCATACTGGTAGTAAAGTTTTAGTGTCATTTTGAAGCTGCCATTAAGCCAGTGGTTGCAATCGAATTGTAGATCTCTACTGCTTTTTAAAATGAGGTATGAGATTATGACAGATCAAATTCAGTGTCAATCTTTTCTATATCTAGCCTTTGTCATGTAAGATGAGGTTTTCTTCAGACCCTCAATCGCCCTCTCCTCGAAAGCACTATGTCACCGTCGTCCAAATGTAACGTTGATATTTTTTATCAGCTTATGAAATTCCCCATATACATCCTGTTAACTGATTTCGCTTGTTTTGGGTAGCTAAGAAAACAGTACTATTTTTTCCACCGTGTCTCACTGTCTCTTAATGTACACACCTGATTTCTGCTTCCAACACAAGTTTCCTCACGTTATCTCCCTTTATCTTTTCTCTGTCTCCCCACTCACGTGTCCAGTACCTTCACTCGATCCACCACCTCATGTCTGACGAGCGCTACGAGGAGATGAAGAAACTGTCTGAGGAGTTCTGCTCGGGCGTGGGCCACCGGCTACAGCGGTACCTCATCCTCAAGTCTTGGTGGGCCACCAATTATGTGAGTACTGGGAGACTGTTATCTCGTTTTGTTGTTGTTGTTGTGTGTGTGTGTGTGTGTGTGTGTGTGTGTGTGAGTGAGAGTGAGTGAGACAGTGAGAGAGAGAGAGTTCTACTCGGGCCTGGTTCACT
>NW_004797275.1:513631-514977 GCF_000002075.1 Aplysia californica
GCCCCAACAAACAAAACAAAAAAAACTGTCCCACTGTTGTTTCTGTGTTTCTTGTTTTACTCTTTCCAGTTATTGTGCCTATGTGCTTCACTTTAAAGAAAAACACAAAACCCCTAAACCGTGCTACAAGTTTTCTCTCCCTTACGCTTGTGGTCAGGATTGATGTAATGTACCTTTAAGATGGGATGTGCTGTAGAAAATGTTTCAGACGTTCAATTTTGTCCCGTTTTTGCCCCCTCCCCAGGTGTCTGACTGGTGGGAGCAGTACGTCTACCTGAGAGGTCGCTCCCCCATCATGGTCAACAGCAACTACTACGGAGTGGTACGTATAGCTGACCTTTCCTACCTCTCGTGTTTTGTTGTGGTTATGCACATGAGTATAAGATAAAACAAGATAAAGTAAGATAAGATAATACTTTATCATCCCAGAGGAAAATTTTTCTTGGCTGTACAGGACCGTAAAGACACATGCAGGTGTACATACAATTTTAAATTCTCATATTAAAAATATTACTCTCATGAAAATTCAATAAGAAAAGAAAAGTAAGTATATCGCGATTTCAGTGCTTTCTTGTCGTATCTCCATTTTTTTAAAGAGTGAAAATGTGACATCTTAAGCTCACTCTTTGTTATGAACTGTTTTCAGTTATTAAGAATGGAAATACAGCAAGAAAGCAGTGGGGTCGCGATATGACGAGGTGAAGTTGTGAAAAGTCCTACTACTTCTGTTCTGTCTCTCCTTTGTTTCTGTCCAACCGTCTTACTTTTTCATTACACTGAATGACAGCGGGTGGTTGGAGGGTGTGATTGGTAGGTCATACTTCAGTGATGACTTCTTTTCTTTCCTCTTGGTTGTTTCTCTCTGTGTGGATGGTTGGAGGGTGCTGTGGTGAGGTTTGCTCCTTCTTTCCTATCAAACATCTATGGTCCTCATCTCTCCTACGTCTTTTTTGTGTATGTTTTTCTCTTGTAAAACATTTATTCTTCGACACTTATATGACCTTATTGCGTTGCAAGTGCCGTAAAACTCTTAAAGAAAACGAAAGTTCTTTCTGTTACTCTTTTTTTGATAGTTTTAGTAAAAGTTTTACGGCACTTGCAACACAATAAGGTCATATAAGTGCCGTCTGTTAGTCTTACTTCCCCCCCCCAACACTAAATAACTCTACTGTCATTGTGGTGGTTCATGTATTTTTCACTTTATTCCAACTAAACAAACTCTCTCTCTCTTGCCCTTTTTCCCTCCCAGTAGAGCACAGGCCATCGACAGCATTACTCCAACGAAGCCTGTCCTGAGCATCCTTTTCTATCTACTAAACAAACTAAATGATCATTTTTCTTCCCCC
>NW_004797275.1:515467-516686 GCF_000002075.1 Aplysia californica
AGGCTATGAGAATAAAGACAAAAGAAAACAAAACCAAAGGAACATAATATAAGGAAATACATGAACTGTTGTTTCCCCATTTTACACTGAGGAAATAATAATAAAAAAATTAATAGCATTTGTATAGCGGATATCCCCGCTCAACAGCAGGCTCTATGCGCTTTACACTATATTATTACCCCAGCAGACCATAGAACACCCCGAAACATTCTCAGCTTCCTGGGAAGCATACAGTGCGAGCAGCCGAAGGCCACCGACGCCACTATGGGAAGCTCATAACTCTGTACTAGTGTCTTGTATTTTGTCTTCCCTCAGATTCTCATAAACCATGTGGTACCCCTGTGCTCCGCCCAGTACGAGCGCCAGTTCAACACCACCCGCATTCCTGGACTTGAAACTGGTATGTTTTCTGTTTCTTTTTAAAAAAAAGAATGAATGGTAAAGGGCTAATAAATATAATAATTTTAAAATGTTCTATGCGCCCGAATGAGTATCTTGCAGTGGGTGGTTGGCGGGTGCTCTGGTGTGGTTTGCTTCTTCTTTCCTATCAAACGTCTGTCGTCCTTATTCCTCCTCTTTCTTTTTTGTGTATGTTACTCTCTTGTAACACATCTATTCTTCGGCACTTCTATGACCTGATTGTGTCGCTAGTGCTGTAAAACTCTTACTAAACTAACTCCTTTTTTTGTGCTCGTCTCTCCTCTTCTATCACCCTTGGCACTTCTGTGCACTAATTATGTTGCACATGGCGTAATGCTTTTATTTAAACAAACAAAACATGAAAGTTCTGAACTATCCGTGATCCTTTAACATTTTGTAGTCACACAGCCAGCAGTACAAAAAAACCTATCTGGTCACCCAGCCAGGAGAGTGACTGCAACGGACTTCTCAGGCCTGTCGCAGAAGTGCGTCAAGAGACCAGAACGGATAATTTTTACCTTTACATTAATAATAATAATAATAAATAATAGCGGTACATATTATTATACATAATATATTATAATTATACCCATACCACTTCTTGCTATAGCATTCCCCTTTCTCTGGTCTTTCCGATTTGTGTTTATCGCACTTATTGGCACTGTGACGTAGATGCGCACACTTTGGTTACTATAGCTAGTGTGGCCATTAGAATCTAGACCTTACATTAATTTTGTATGTTCCTGATGAAGCCAGTGGTCGGGCGAAACGCTGAACCTTTACAAAATTTTCCTGGAAA
>NW_004797275.1:516851-523031 GCF_000002075.1 Aplysia californica
AGATCTTTCGCTGTCTTTAGCCGGGTACCCATTCCCACCTGGGTGAAGTGAGGAAAATTCGTGTAAAGTGCCTTTTCCAAGGACACAATAATAAATTGCATTTAAATTGCATTAAATTGCACAATGTCGGGGCCACAATAATAAATTGCATTTAAATTGCATTAAATTGCACAATGTCGGGGCCACAATAATAAATTGCATTTAAATTGCATTAAATTGCACAATGTCGGGGCCCCTGACGGAATTCTAACCCACGACCTTGCAAGTTACCGCAAAGCGTTAAATGTTGATCTGTAGTGAGTCAATGTTGTGTGCGTCTGGTTCCCGCAGACCACCTGGTTCACCTGAAGGACAGCAACCACATCACGGTGTACCACAAGGGCCGCTACTACAAGGTCTACATCAGGCACAAGAGGAGGATGCTCAAGCCCTGCGAGCTCGAAGTGTAAGGTTTTGTGAGATCAATTGAAGCGTATGGTGGGAGATAGAAATATATGACTGAAATATTGGACTGTGCGAGACTGAGGTGTTGGATTGCATGAGATGGAATTGTAGGATTATGCAAGATTGGAGGTGGGATTGTACGATATGGAAAAGTAAAATTGTGCTAGACTGAAGTGTAAGATTGTACAGAACGATTTTAACAGATTGGAACTTTAAAAAATTTGTGTGAGATAGAAGAATAAGATTGAACTGGATCAGCGAATACGATTTTCTTTATTGTTAAATAAGATTGTCCCCTGCTACTTCCTAATCTGTTGCATCTTACACTTTGTAAAGTGGGTAAGAGTGAAGAAAGGAGAGAAATCTTGAACCCAAAAATATTTCCTTTTTTGGGTGAAGGAAATTTGTTTTAAATAATTTATAATCAATAAAGTTTGTGTGTTTATTTGTTTGTTTGTTTGTTTGTTTGTTTGATCAGAATGCTGCAGAAGATTGTGGATGACGAGAGCGAGCCTGCGGAGGGCGAGGAACACCTGGCAGCATTGACGGCCGGCGAGAGAGTGCCGTGGGCCAAGGCACGCAAGGAGTTTTTCAGCAAGGGCAAGAACAAGGCCTCACTGGACGCTATTGAGAAGGTCAGGAGAGGGGTCGTTGTTGATTGTTTGTCTCTGTAAGCTACGTTGGGGGAGAGGGGGGGGGAGGAGAGAGAGAGAGAGAGAGAGAGAGAGAGAGAGAGAGAGAGAGAGAGAGAGAGAGAGAGAGAGAGAGAGAGAGAGAGAGAGAGAGAGAGGGAGAGAGAGAGAGAGAGAAAGGGTGAGAGAGAGAGGGTGAGAGGGGGGGGGGTGATTTGCATTAAGTGCAAATGGAATAAGACATGTAATAATGGGGTTAGTCTGGTCATCTATAGGTCAAAGTGTCTCTCTCTGTTGTGGGTTCATGAAGGTAACATCTAGGGATAGGAAGGGAATGTCACAGGCAGTATTGCATACAGACGTAAGTCAGCCTTTGATATACGTCTGTATGCAATACTGCCCGCGTGGTGACACAGTGGATGAAAATAAAAAATGAGCGTAGTTGTGTCCAGCTTATGGTTGAGTTGAGTCGCTGGGTAAGGAGGAAGGCTTGTCAAAAGTGCAGGTCAAATAAAGGTGAGGTGAAGATGGTGTGAGATTTGGGCTATTTCTCTGATGTGTTCATTGAAACAAGGAATCTAGAAATATCTCGTACATTCTCCCAATTTCATGTACACAGCTTACGTGAAATGGTAAAATTGGCATGCCATTGCTAATGTGTAGAAACTTGTTTTTAATATGAATCACAAGTTTAATGGCATTCTTTCTTTCTGTTTTCAGGCTGCATTCTGTGTGACTCTGGACTCTGAAGATCAAGATTACGATCCCGTGAGTGTGTGATTGGGAACCTGCACCAAAGACTGGTCCTGTCCGCGGGTCTCTTGTTTTGTACCAGGAAAAATAATGACTGAATCTTTTTTAATCAGACATGTTTTTCTCATACATATAACTCACATTTACTTTGCACTTTGCAAGCAGGAAAGGAAGCTTGCTAGAAATATAAAATGTGAAGTAAAAGGTGTGGGATTTTTGCAAGCAGGAAGGGGGGGTTATTAGAAATATAAAACCGGAAGGAAAACGTGACATTTCTCTTGAACAGCTGGTCTCCCCTTAATGATCCCCCTGTGTTGATGTGGATGGTTGGTGGGTGCTCTGGTGTGGTCTGCTGTTTCTATCCTACCAAATATCTGTCGTATTTATCTACCCTCCTTCTTTTTTGTGTTTGTTACTTCCTTGTAGCACCTAATCTTCGGCGCTTATATGGCCTTATTTTTTTGCAAATGCCATAAAACACTTGCTAAAACCAAAAACTGTGTTGATGGGGGTGTAAGACTTATATAATTCACTAATACTGACCTCTGTACTTTCTATTTCCTACAGAATGACCCCACCAAGCTGGACAAGTACGGCAAGGCCATGCTGCACGGAAAAGGTCACGATCGCTGGTTTGACAAATCCTTCACCTTCGTCGTCTGTTCAAACGGAAGAGTGAGTCAAATAGCTCAGTTAGTTGTGGTGTTGTGTGTATGGTGTGCTTGTGTAAAAAGGGCTTGTGTAGACACGGGTGATTGGAGGGTACCACTGGTAGATCTTACTTCTTTTCTTTCTGTCTGTTACTCTTACTTTTTCCTAGTGTTAAATTTACCATCATTGGGTTGATGTGCTTCTCTTTTAACAATTTTAAGACTTGTGTAGTCCTCCATAATATTCTGATTCAGGTCATTGGGCTCATGAACAGGAGGAGGCCCTATTGGGTAGGTGGATTATCAGTGACGGGCCATGGCAGCGTATGGCTCCATTTTCTAGAATTACTGATGAATTGTTTGTTTTAGTAGAGGTTTTACGGCGCTCGCAACTGCATAAGGTCATATGAGCGCCATTACTGACAAATGTTTTCTTGGGGGGGCAACAAACAACAAGAGGTCGGAAGTCACTCTGTCCTCGTTGTCCTGAGCCTTCGGGACCCGTGCATTTGAGTGTCGTTGGGTCGGCTTTAAGATTTGCACCACACCACCCTGATTCTTTTACTAGTTGAAGCTGTGGCTTGGAAGAGAGAAAAATAAGTTTAAAGCTAAATGAAAATTAAAAGACAATTTCTCTGAGGGAAAGAATTTGCAGTTTTAGTACACTGAAAATATTTTTTAGACTGATTAAGCTTGTGCCAGTTAGCGAAAAAAATATAAATAATGATGAATTGAGTGTTTTCACAGACATTATGTGTCCCTTTCAGATTGGATTCAATGCTGAACATTCCTGGTAAGCTCTTTTCCATTTTTAGACATCTAGAATAATAAGAATTGCAAATCCTGACTGATTTCTTTGTTCTTCGTATTCAGTTTTTGTTAAAGGAAGCTGTAGTAGACATTTATAAGTTTTAATGCTTTCTTAAAGAACTTTGAATCTTAATGAATTTACGTATCGTCTCAAATGTTACTGGATTGTCTGCATTTATTTGAGTTATTGCGTTCAGTCTTCAAGAGGTTATGTGAAGTTGATGTCCCTGGCACAACATGTTTGTAGGTCTGAGTTCGAGCCCCTTTGCTTCATTTAGAACTTGATAGTATAGAGAATTTTAGAGGCTGTGCTTTGTGAGGCAAGCCTGTTCTGCCCATGAAATACTTCTACTGTGTGCAGTAAGGGGCGCATAAAGAACGTCATCTCTGTGTTTATTGTTGCATTAATTCACTGATTTTTACAAATAGAATTTGTAGTGTTATTTATTGTTTGCACATTTTGTTACTTTCGTGTTAGTGATTAGCTTGTTTATGAATATTTATGAAAATTTGAAAATGCTGTGTAAGACTTAACTCAGCTGGGGGGCACTTGATGGGTGTGCTTAGATGTGGTCTGCTACTTGTTCCTCAGTGTTGTTGTTGTCCTTGTTTCGCTTTCAGACACTGATTTCCCTTTGGCTATGTCCCATAAACGTCTCAACACTTGTTCCAGGTTACTCATACAGACAGCTGATGAGGTCTCATCTTGGATCTTTATCGAAGTAACGAAAGTTACTTTCTTATTCAGTGTTACTTTTTCAGATCATATCTTCCTTCTTTTCTTCTGACCTCTGTGAAGACACGGGACACCTGCAAATACTAACAGTTTATTTCTCTCTGCGTTTTCAGATTGCGAAAGCAGTAATTAGTAATTAGTAATGAACATTTCTGTATATGTGTGTGGATTGAGTGTCTGTGAGGGTTTCACGTTCATGCAGAAGGTGGTGAACTCTTTTCTCTTTCTTTTCACGGTCTTCTCTCTACGTCTTTCTGTATCACAGCATCATGTTTGTTTTTTTTGTGTCCAGTTTTGTGTTCTTCACCGTTTTGTTCTTTCGTTCAAGCTGTCTGTGACTTTCTCACAACGTGACCTCTGTCCTAAATTCTTCCTCTTTGGCTGTCTCTTGGTGGTTGAATTACGACTCAAAGTACGACCGTGTCGGCTGTGACCCCGTGATGACCGTGATGATAACCCCGGCATGATTGATTGTCATCTGACTGAGGCAATTACCGAGTACTCTCTTTTTCTCTCTCTCTCCCCCTCTCTCTTTTTCATTCCCTCTCTCTTGCTCTTTCTCTCTATTTTTAACAAACTTGTGGTGATGGTGACCGTTGTTTCTTCAGCTCTCTCCGTGACCTGAAATAGCATGATAGTATGAAGCTCATGTATTATTGTTCATGGACTATGTATAGACACCTCAGTGTATTTTGTCTTTGATACGAAAAACAATTTCTCTCTGGTGCCTGTGTACTACTATAAAGACACTTTTGTAATGTTTTGGCTTTGTTTTGAAAAAAGAATTTGCTTGCAGACTGTCGGTAAAAACGCCTTCGCGTTTCTTGTTTGTTTTGTTTTAGTCTTTGGTATGAAAAAGAAAACAGGGCTATCTGTGCCTGTGCTGTTATTTGTCTTCTGTTGGCCAGCGCTCATTGCTTTGATGGCTGTTTAAAAAAGGGCACGCTCAGCGCTCGCTGCCTCCAGCTAGTTAGATTGTCTAGCATGTTGAAACATGCATGGTGGGGAAAAACAACGGGTCCTTTCTTGCTCGTGTGGTCAGAAAAACACTGGCTCAGACAGAAGCAGGTTGATAGAGAGTAGAGAGTGTTGAATAAATTTGTATATGTTTTGTGAAGCGGTAGGTACAAAATATGCACAAGTTATTTCTGCCCTCCCCCCTTGTTTTTCTTTTGTGTATTTGGTAGAAGATATTTTCCTCGCTAGATGTGTACCTGGGAGCGGTTTTGCACAATGTTAACCCGGGGTTCTTTCACAGTGGGCAGGGACTAATAATATTATGTGAATGGGGGAGAGATGACACTTGGAAGGGACTGACTAAAGGAAAGAGTTACCGGCCGGGTTGAGGGGATTTTGTCAGTGCACGGGCTACGCTGTTCTGCACATGTAATTGGTTGCAGGAAAAAAATGTTCATTGTTGTTTTTTCCTTCCCCTCCATTTATTACAACTTTTGTTTCTGCCAAAATGGTAAATGTTGCTGACTGAAAGTGAGTGGAATAGGTTATGTAGCTAGGACAAGGATAGCCAGGGAGGTACCATTTTTTGGACTGTCGACATAGAATGTATAACTTCCCAGCTTTTATGAGTTTAAGGAATGCAACAAGAAAACAAAGACATCCTGGGACACTGTGGGGGTTAGTGAGTAGAGGGAAATGAAGCTCTGGGGATAGAGAGGGGTTAAAGAGTTGTGAAAGGTCCAGGGGTAAAGAGGGATTACGGAATAGAGGTAAACGTCTTGGTATATAAAGTAGTTAGACAGTTGATGTTAAAGTCCTGGGTATAAAGAGGGGTTAAAGTCAAGGTAAAGATCCAGAGATAAAGAGGGGTTAAGAAGTAGAAGTTAAAGTCTAGGGATAAAGAGAGGTTAAGAAGTACAAGTTAAGGTCAAGGGTTAAAAAGTTGAAGTTAAGGTTAAGAGGTTAAGGTCTTGGGGATAAAAGGGGGTCAAGAAGTTAAAGTTAAGGTTAAGAACTTAAGGTCCAGGGGATAAAGGGGGTTAGAGAATTTGAGATGACAAAAATTGTGCTCACTCATGGACTAACTTGTCAGCGGCCGCTGCGGCCATTGCTTGTTTCAGGGCGGACGCTCCCATCATGGCTCATATGTGGGAGTACGTGGTCACCGAGGACGTGGCCACATACGGGTACACACCTC
>NW_004797275.1:523200-524302 GCF_000002075.1 Aplysia californica
GGGGTCGCTGTGCACTACTCTGCCTTGCGCGGCTGGTGGCACCAACTTGTGGGCTGTGCGCGTGTTGTGTGTCGTCGTCTTTGTTTGCGCTGCTTGGCTCAGGGGCGCCTTTGTGGTCCTTTCTCTGCTGCCACCGCTGCTGCTGCTGCATGGTTCTGGCTGTTGTTGTCGTCGTCGTCATTGTTGTGTGTTTTGTATTTTGTTGTTTACTAGCGGTGCACGCTGCCTCAGGTGGGGGCGACGGCTGGCATGACTCTCTGAGCACGGCTGGATGCTTCTTTCTGATTCCTTGTTGGAGGTTGGGGGTCGGTTAGCAGGCGGAGGGTTTTCCTGATGGGTTAGCAGGCAGAGGGTTTTCTTGATCGGTTAGCAGGCGATGGGTTTTCCTCATGCTTGCGCTTCATTGCCGAAGCTCTATTCTCTTGCATTTTGAGTTCTCCTTTTATTTTCCCTTCTGGCTTGGCGGATAACGTGCATTTTGAACGCACAGACTTGATGTGTCTCCAGCCGTGTTTAGGAGTAGCTCATGACACGTAGTATAGAGGGTTTTTTTTTTCTTGGACATTTTTAGCATGTCGTTTTTTTGTTACAATTTTGAGGGTTTGAAGGATGAGACGTGTTCTGAAACTGAAATAATGTTGCAGGCATTGTCAATCTGGGTGTTTGTAATGAATGGATGTTTCAGTGAGACACTGAGGTCATAGGTTCTGATTGCGGTTTGACATGAGGAGGTTATCTCGTCGTCCTTCTTGCATGCTTCCAGCTTTCCCTGGATCTGTTTGTTCTAACTAACAAGGGAATGGCACACGCAGACAGAGCTTACTGCTGGGGCCTGAATGTTGTCAGTAGCCGAGATATACCAGCGTCTGTGTGTAGTGGTTAAGTACTTCTTTGTTGCTCGCTAAAGACTTGATTGAGTCCCAATTCCCTTGTGTGGGGAGAATTTTTAATGAGTATCTCAGTCGATCTGCTGGGATGTTGTATCCCTCTCAGCCTGGTTTTGCCATGACAGATAGGTTCAAAACCAAAACCAGCTTCTTAAATGACCTAAATTGTGTCTATCGGGGACGTAAAAACACCTACTTTTAAAAAGTAAACCCGC
>NW_004797275.1:525631-529701 GCF_000002075.1 Aplysia californica
ACTGTGTGCCATTGACTGACGAAGGTTTCAGTGATGTGGTCATGACTTTGTACCATTGACTGACGAAGGTTTCAGTGATGTGGTCATGACTTTGTACCATTGACTGACGAAGGTTTCAGTGATGTGGTCATGACTGTGTGCCATTGACTGACGAAGGTTTCAGTGATGTGGTCATGACTGTAATATGTTGACTGACGAAGGTTTCAGTGATGTGGTCATGACTGTAATATGTTGACTGACGAAGGTTTCAGTGATGTGGTCATGACTGTGTGCCATTGACTGACGAAGGTTTCAGTGATGTGGTCATGACTGTAATATGTTGACTGACGAAGGTTTCAGTGATGTGGTCATGACTGTAATATGTTGACTGACGAAGGTTTCAGTGATGTGGTGGTGAGGGTGCTTGGCTCACAACCGAAAGGTCGTGGGTTCGAATGTCGTCAGAAGCCCGCCGTTGTGTCTTTGGGAAAAGCACTTTACACAAATGTTCCTCTCTTCGCCCAGGTGGGAATGGGCACCCGGCTATAGACGGCGAAAGATCATTGTCAGTTGGTCAGTGTGTGAGCGCGTACAATCCACAGTTTGCACTTTATGCATCAGTGAAGCTGAGAATGTTTCTGAATGATTTCGGGTCTGCTGGGGTAATGTAATAGTTTAAGGTGTTCACCTCTCATTCAAAGGTCTCGGGTTCGAATCTGGGAAGCGACGAAAAATAATTCTCAAAAATTGTCTCCTTTCACCTCCTTTCCTGCTCTCTAGCAATATTCTGTCATCTGTTTTCGTCTCCACTCCCCCCCCCCCCTCTCCCCTTTCCCCCCTTCCCACCCTCACTCTCATTCGTCACTCTCACTTTTATCTCCTCCATTTCTCTAGTACAATAAGCCATCTTTCTCCTCCCCCTCCTCCTCTTCAGCCAGTGTGGGTGTGGCACATCCTGACTCTTTCGTCTCTCTGATCAAACACTGTGTGGCCTTATCGTAGACCTGGCAACCCCTAGCACGCTAGACAAGTGTTTCCTCTCTCTCCCCTTCACTGTGATACTTTTTTCCATCCCGTCTTTCTCTGGGCATGATAAGCCCCCTCCTCTTCTTTTCTTTATTTCGCGAGAGAAAATTGAAAAGTCAATGAACATGTCACAACTCACAACATGTCATATGTGTAAGGTTTACTTCCACTGCAACTCGTATTTACCAAATTTGAAAGTTTCAAAATGTGATAATACTTCAAAATATACTGAAAAGTCTCTTCTTATTTTTTTGGACCGATAATTAATACAGAAGAAATTGATAAATCGAATAGTATGTGCATAAAATGCCTTTTACTCTCTGAAGTCAGTGGTGCAGATAAATCTAGATTTCTGAAATTGTTGGCATATTGCACTTTATGTAAAATTGTCTTGGTACAAGACAAGATGTATTATCTCTGTAAATATTGAGTCCCTGTGCACGTGTTTCCTTTGGGTGCAAAAAGTTCAGGTTATTTTTTTTCCAGAGCTATTTCGCTTTTCTGATAAGTACCGAATGAAATGAACTAATAGAAAAGGATCTATAAATTGATTTTCTATAAATCTACATGGGCGTAATGCTGCTCAGTTGGTTTTCAGCTCTGTCTGTGATAATTTCTGCTCTTGCACTCTGTTCCCCTACCCTGCGCACTGGATTGATCTCTTCACAAACACAAACACCCCCCCCCCTTCCATCCCAGTTTATCATGCTATTCTTGGGTCCACACATCACACTGGACATGGATGGCTGATGCCTCTATAAATAAATCATTGATGGTCAAGGACATCACGCGTGCCGCCAACCTTCAGTTCTTTTAGTCGATATCTGTGGTGTGATGGTTATTCGGTTAAAAGTGAAAGGATTTGCCATCGCACGTAAAAGACCAGATTTCAATTCCGGAGTGGGGACAATTTTGATTGAATATCTCAGTGTTTCGGCTGATACATGTTGTATCACTCTCTGCACGGGTTGGCCTTGATAGGTGGGGTTGAATCCTGCCTCCTACATGATACAACTTGTGTTGATGGGGGGCATAAAAACACCTACATTTATTTTTAAAAACCCAACAATTTCCAGGTCTTTTCTATTACTTTTCTTCCGTTGGACAATATTCTGTGGGAAGCCTTTAAACCTACCTGGACTCCTGTTCTCAAAACTGTCACCCAAATGTTCTCTCTGTATAGCCGACATATTAGCAGTGAAATCTCTCTGTCATACTTTTTGTCTGGTATCTATCTAAATATCTACATGTACTTTCTAACCTGTCATTTCATTACATTACAAACTCATGTTATCCCTGTCAGATGTATTTTTCTTTTTACGTATCTCTCATAACTCTTTAGTGAACCCTTTTGGCACACTGACCCTTCTCTGCACGGTTTTGTTTTCAGTTTTTTTCACGTAGAAGTATAGTTTGTACTGCCTCGGATGACAATCATTTTATAGTCTATTTTTAGACTTTAAAGACTTGAGAATAGTTTTCTGGAAGGTGGTTAGGGGTGCAGATGATCAACTGATCGGTTCTGTTCGCATTCTTGATTTTTCTGTAATTTTCCCACTTCCTTATAATTGTTTTGATACGATATTTAATTTATAAAACATTCACGGTGTTGTTTTTTCGCTGCGTCATGTTTTTCGTCAACGTCTTGTGATGGGTCAGAAGGATTTTTTAAAATCTCAAATCTTGACCGTTGTCCGTCGGCCAGTTTCTGTGACGTCACCCATCCTGTCAATCAAATACTTTGATGCTGAGCGAGCTTCTTTTCAGAATTCACAATTCACATTACTCCATTGCTATTTAGATTGAGTGGGTTTTTTATTTGTTTTTTTTGTTTTGTTTTTTGTATAGACTCAAGTTCCTTATTTGCGTATGTTTTTGGACAATTTTGAGGAATGCTGACTTTTGTCGTATGAACATGTTTGCTGTGTGTGTGTGTGTGCGCCATGTGATGACCTGTGAATTCTGTGTTTGTGTGTGTGTGTGTGTGTGAGCCATGTGATGCCTGTGAAGTCTGTGTGTGTGTGTGTGTGTGTGGGTGTGAGTGAGTGAACCTCGTGTTTGTTCACGCCATCACCCTCATCTCTCCTCCCTCTCCCCCTTCCCACCCCACCCCACTGGCTCATCTCCTTTGGTACACCTAGTCTTTGGTGGTGTCAGATCGGAGCTACCCTTGTGGTGCATGTCCCCCCTCACTCCACTCCTCACTCACCCCCTCACTCCACTCCTCACTCACATTCCTCTCCAGTCCACTCATTCACCGTCACTCTCACAGGAAGGTCAGAGGTCGCACGACCCATGGGCTGACCGTCTCGCCACACTGCATGGATGGCTGGGATCTTCCGTCACTTGATCATCATTTTTTCTGTTTTCTTCCTTGTGTATTATTATTTTGTGTAGTCTGTATGTTTTGTATTTATTATTTAATTAAAATTTGACGATAAATTAGACGTGTTATGTATGTTATCTCACCATTATTTTTCAGCACATTTTCGCAAAAGCAATTGCCCATTAATTTGGTCCCCCCCATGATTCTTGATGCAGTGTTTGATGTCATTCTCTCTACACATTATCTGGATAGAACATTTTCTTCCTTTTTATTTTTGTTTGTTTGTTACTCTTTAGAGTTGTAGTAGACTGATTGGCAGCTGGGAATCTGATATTGTTTTCTATACTTTGCCTCGTTTTGAAATTAAGCTTAAAGCGCTTTTCCTTGGGGCAGTAGTTTTTGTCTCTCACTTTTCCAAGTACATTCAGTGCAGTTTGGACTTAAATGGCAGGTTTAAGGGGGAGGTTGAAATATTTTATATTTTGTTGTTGTTGCCTTGAAAGCCAAGGAAATCAGCAACCTGTTAGGATTTTCTTATAACTTTTGGTGACTTATTTCTCTAACATTATTCTCATGTTAAATCTCTGTCCTTTTTGTTCAGCTTGTCTTTACCGGTATTTAAAAAACAAAATGCAGCCTCAGTTTTCTAATCATAAGTGTTTTGAACAAAAAAAGGGGCTTGTTTTAAAAAACGTGCGGTACATAGGTCAGGATTAAAACAAATTTACCCTGTTGCAGG
>NW_004797275.1:530709-531652 GCF_000002075.1 Aplysia californica
GGGGGAGACAACTATTCGGAACCAAATGAAGGGCAAAAAGGGAGAGGTTGCACACATACTCGACTATAGCGGGGCTAGTGTTTTTTTGCTCCTCATTTGTGTGTCTATGGTGTGCATTAGTGCACTCCATCAGTGCACTCCATCAGTGCATCCCAAAGTTTTTGTAAAAACAAAGAGTGGGTGCAATGACAGTGCGTGTTCTAGGATATTATAATTCAAGTCTGTGGTGTGTGGTTTGTAGTGGTGACTTCTTTGTTACCGCTGCTGCTGCTGTTGGTGTTGTTGTTGTTGCTGCTGGTGTTGTTGTTGCTGCTGGTGTTGTTGTTGTTGTCTTTATCACATGACCGATCCACGTCCCTGGCTTAGCACAAGTGTTGTCAGCTGTCCTGAGTTGAAAGGTCTGCAGGAGGGCTGATTTTCCGGATAGATCCAGAAGTCCAAATTTCTGTAATTGTCAGTTTCTGCCCGACTTCAGGCCGATGGAGTGAAATAAGTCTCTGTACAAGATGTATCAGATGATATGACCCGTAAATCTTGAGTCGAGTTGTGAGCGCCGTAAAACCTTTACTAAAACTAAAATCTTGAGTCGTTTGAATGGGGCCTGACTGTTATTTTTTTCGTAGCCATAGAGTCTGGGTTTCAACCTCTATGTTGTATACAGCTATGTGTCTATGGTACAGATGGTGAAGCCTTGTTACTTGTATCTTAGGGCCAGCCCCAGTCAGTAGCTCAAAGTCGCATCAGTGGTCATCAGAGGAGTGCTGCCATTCTATCTCATTACTGTCGAGTTGAGGCGACACCTGATGAATCGACAGTTTGTTCAAAAGAGGCATTGTAGGGCGGCCAGTCAAGTGTGAAACATTTGTTGACTTTAGATAGATTGAACATACAGTTTGTGGATGTAAACGGGTAGACCTGGAGGTGACTGTTGGGAGGTAATGAC
>NW_004797275.1:532174-541704 GCF_000002075.1 Aplysia californica
AAAAGCTGTTGAGAAAGCCCACATATAACCTGGTTTTGTGGCAGGGCAGATAGGATATTTTTGCTTTAGGGCCGGTGTTGGTCTCAGATGTATATACCCTCACAATGAAATAGTCTAATGTCTTGTGCACATTTTAAATTTTAGTCTGTTAACCCACACTCTAATAATAAGTTCCAATATTTTTAAGTCGTGAGACTCAACTCTTTCGAATCATGAATTAAGTTTCAGTTGATGAAGTAGAATTCTTTTAGTACATAAGGTATCCTTTGAAAGGGTCCTTGGTCTCAGTATTTTATCATAAGGTATCTTTTTTCCCCCATTTTTTTCTGCTTTGCAAAGATATTTGATTGACGGCTTAGGAGTCTTAAGTCTAAGGGTGTGTCCACACCGAGTGCAGGAGCTGTGGAGTGTGTCTTGTCTGCCCTGCCCAGTGCATGCCGCCCTAACCTTAACCTGTGTGGATGTTGGCTTCCTAACTCTGAGCCAGGGCTAGCTGTGTGTTTGTGTGAGATCTGTGAGTGAGTCTCGGGGATGGTGATTGTTCTCAACCACCCCACCTCTCCTCGCTCTTTTTTTGTTTTTATCTTTCTCTCTCTTCTCTCCCGTGCTCCTTTTTACAATTAAGTTGTGTGTAGATAGATCTGTCTTCTGTTCCTCTTCCTTCTCCTTCTCCTTCCCTCTCTTTCTCTCTTTCCTCTCTGTTCTCCTTTCCCCTCCCTCCCCCTCCTTTTTTACAAGGAAGTTTTGCGTAGATTAATCTGTCTGCTCCAGTGTTATATCATGTGTAGGCTATGTGTGGGCGTGTGTGTATGTGCACACCAAGTCTTGTGTTGTTCCTGTTATTGTGTACCTCGTGTGTGTGTGTGAGCAGAAGAAAGTGGTTGTCATTGTGTGTGTCGGGCGTCTCTTCTTGTTCCTCCATCACTCACCAAGGCTGCACGCTCCTTCTTTCTTTCTCTCTCTGCACGTTCACCCTTGAAATCCTGCAGCAGCTTTCTTTCACTCACTCTGTGCTGCAAACAGTCTTGAAGCTCTTGTCTCCTTTTCTTTTTTTTCTTTCTTTCTTTTCTTTCTTTCTTTTTTTTTTTCTCTTCTGTCAATTCAGTTTGAGCATCTCTTAGAGGATTTTGTTTTTCTTTCTTTCCCCTCTACATTCTTTCAATCTTTCTGTCTTTCTATTTTTTTCTTTGAATAAAGTCTGAACACACTCTCGTGAACACACACTCACGAACACACACTCGCGAACATACACAGGAACACAATCAGGTACACACATATGAACACACAAACACAAGCAACATTGAAAGGGGCATTAAACCCACACACTTTCTCACTGGACACAAACACATAGAGACATTCGTCAGTATAGATCTAGATCTGTAGAGCTGATAGACGTTCGTGCAATATATCATTCTGAAATAACCCCCCCATCTGTACAGTTCAACAAACGTAACCCATGGCAGTTGCTTGTTGCTTCATTTACTAATTGTTGTTTTTTTCTCTCTCCTCATGGTGCTGTTTTTTAAAATGTCCACAGTTGTTGCTTGGTGGCTGTTGTATTTTTTTGTGCTTCCCTCTTTCAGTTAGACGGTCACTCAGTGTTGCTTGTGTTGTCGGTCCCCCCCCCCTCCCTCCCCCCCTTTAGTGGTGTTCTTTTTTCACGTGGTAGCTCCTGTGCACCACCGTCTCTCTGCATGAACCACTCCCAGAGTTTTGTTGTTGTTTTGGCCTGGAAAGTAAGCTCCAGACCGGATTTTCATTGTTGCTGACTCAGAATTATTTGGGATGTGCTTTGTTTTATTGGTTCTTTTTTTGTTTTTTGTTTTTTTCTTTCTTTTTTTTAAAGGAATATTTTTTAAGGGCATATATAATTATATACTCTGTGTACTCGATAACCCAAACTTTATCTGCCTTGACTGCACTGCTTTGGTCAAGTGGTCGAGCTAGTTAATGACAACAACAGCCGGTCACAGATAATTTTTGTCTGTTGACCCCATTCTATGGCTGCCCTTCTTGTCAAGAAGTGAAGAAGAAGAAGAAGAAGAGGGTT
The DNA here is from genome assembly GCF_000002075.1 of Aplysia californica. Lineage (NCBI taxonomy): Eukaryota > Metazoa > Mollusca > Gastropoda > Aplysiida > Aplysiidae > Aplysia > Aplysia californica. Next base: position 534,225 of record NW_004797275.1, read on the forward strand.
ATAGTGGCCATTGCTGGTTGCCGTCATATTGTTCCCACCATTAGACAGGTTGTCCTTCCAGCTAGTGGGTGGTGGGATTTCTGTATCTCACCACCCCCACCCCCCACCCTAACCTACTGGTTCGGGTTGTTGGAGGATGCCACTGGAAAGTCCTACTTCTGGGGGGCTTTTTTGGTCTTTTTTTTTTTTTGGTTTCTATCCCGATTTCTTTTTCTTTTTTCTTTTTTTTTTGATCCCACACTAAAAATGACCACTATTATTTTATTGATGTGTTTCCTTATACTAGAAGAAAACAGGACTTGCCCGTGGTGTGTGGCATGCCCTTACTGTGGGCTCCTCCACGACCGTCTATCTGTGTATGATGCATGTATTACCAGCGTGTCTAAAGTGTGTTGCTCTCCCTCCCTCTCGCGTCTGTCTGTGGTGGTGGTGGTCACCTCTGTTGTGGCTCCCAGGGCCGACGCTCCAGTGATGGCCCAGCTGTGGGAGGTGGTGCAGCAGGATGAACACGTCCTAGGGTAACAACATCCCCCCTTTTGTCCTCGCCCCCATGCCCCATTCCCCCCCCCCCCGCGCTACGTCCTCAAATCGCCCCCTATCCCATCCCCAAATCGCCCCCCTCTCCCATCCCCAAATAGCCCCGTTCCCCCCTGCGCGCCATGTGTCTCTAAGTGTGTGTGTGTGCGCTGCGTGTGTGTGTGAGCGGATGATGTTTGTTTATGTGTTTTTGTACCTACTACTGCTACACCTGACTGAGTGCCAGGATCACACGCGTGAGTGCGTACCTGTGTGCGCGCGGGAGGAAGCTGCTGCTTGTACTACAGACTTGTACTACTTGTAGTGCTGGCGTGCTGTCCCGTGCGCACACATGTAAGCGTGTGTTCAAGCCCAGGGCCCACTCAGGCTGGCTGTAGGCGCTCTACCTACCTCTACTAACTCTACAGGGTTGTTTTTTTTCCCCCCTCACATACTCACTCACCACATGTTAACGACTTCCTTCCAATATTAATGTATTGCCACACAAAGTGACACTATCATTTAAAGGTTTGTTCACTCTTGTTTTCTTCCAGTGATAAAAAGTAAGATAGGACGAAATGTTTTCTTGAGATCTTTCTGCGTAGATTGGAAGCGGGTTTATAGCATAGAGATGTGGCGGAAAGGGGTGGTGGGGGGTGGGGGAGAGACAAAGCTTCCTAAGAAGATGTAGAGAGGCTGTGCAGCTCTTTATGTCGGCAAACCTCCAGGAGGAGTCTGTTTTACGGTGCACAACAGCATTGGCCAAACTGTTGACTAATGATAAAGAATTATAAATTCAAGATTTATGGAAGGGTTTTTGTGGATAATGACTGCAGAGATCAGTTTAGTTGTGAGGGTAGGGATCATGGAAGACTGACAAAACGCGCGTGCAGTCTTTTATCCAGAGCTAAATCTCGAAATTCGAAATGCGCACATACGGAGAAAGTTAGTCCAAGTTCATGGTTCGAAACCATCTTCTCTTTGGTGCCCTCTCTAATCTAAATCTGTTGTAGAAAGAGCTATTCCAGAGATACCTGGTCCCCCCCAGAGGAGTTACTATTTTTCCGTTTGAATTGAGCAATACAAATAAAACGCTCAACTTTTCCTTCCCCTAAATTGAATCGAGCCGCGCGCCCCCCTCTCCCCCCCTCCATTAGAGTTTCTGTCCTTCCTGTAGTTGTGAGGTTCTGAGTGTGTGAAACTTGCCGTGTTGTTTGTGTGCATCTGCGAATCGAAGTGTGTCTGGTTCTTTGCCTTTGTTTGCGCTTTCTTTACGGTTAACTGGCTTTCTGCCATTTATTTTTTTACAAAACTTTTATTATTCTTTACATTTTCTGGCAATGCAAAGCATATGATTGTAACCCCTTATTTAATTTTGAAATAATTATTTTATTCATTCACCCTTTTTATGGCTACCTTTGGTCTTTGCTTTGCGCTATGGGTTTGTAGGTAGCTCGTTTGAAACATTCCAGTTCTTTCTTAAAAACTTATCAAGACCACTTTGTTTCTTGCAACTTTTTCTCTTTTTGAGAGGTACAAAGTACACTCTGCGTTGGTTTCATCTTTGCTGTACGTCAGCCTCAACTTCAGGCTTGAAGTTCAAATAGGGTCCTGAGTTTTTTTCAGTTTCTTTCTCAGTCTAATGATCTACTGAGACCTTTGTCCATGAAAGTATTCCCGCTTTTGAAAAGACCAGCTTTCAATACTTTTGTTACTCCGACCGCCTTTAAAAAGCTTTTGCCATTTTTTTGTATTCTGCCTTTTAAAAGATCAAAAAAAATTCTGCCTTTAAAATGACCAGCTTTTGCTACTTTGTGTTCTGTGGTGGTGTGATGGGAATACTGAAATCCCATCCCCTTCTGCCATGCTGCTTTTGCCTGTCCCGTGTTTTTTTTTTTTTGGGGGGGGGGGGGGGGGGGGAGTTCCGTCAGAGAAGTGATTTTCCCAAGACTTACAGGGTTGTTCTGTGGCTTGCATCTGTCATTGTGCTGTACCTGGTGGGGACTCTCGACTTGTCTGTTGACTTGTCTGTTGACTTGTCTGTTGACTTGTCTGTTGACTTGTCTGTTGACTTGTCTGTTGACTTGTCTGTTGACTTGTCTGTTGACTTGTCTGTTGACTTGTCTGTTGACTTGTCTGTTGACTTGTCTGTTGACTTGTCTGTTGACTTGTCTGTTGACTTGTCTGTTGACTTGTCTGTTGACTTGTCTGTTGACTTGTCTGTTGACTTGTCTGTTGACTTGTCTGTTGACTTGTCTGTTGACTTGTCTGTTGACTTGTCTGTTGACTTGTCTATTGCTTCTGAGACTGCCTTTCTCAACACTGTGTAGAGGCTTCTCTCTTCTTTTCTCTTTTCTCTCTGTTTCTCCCACTCTCTCCCACTCTCTCCCTCTCCCACTCTCTCCCTCTCCCCCTCTTTCCCTCTCCCCCTCTTTCCCTCTTTTCTGTCCTTTTTTCTTATCTTCACTCTCTACCTATTTGCTCTCTCTTCTGTTCGTCATATCTCTCCCTCACCTTGCTCTTTCTCTCTCTCTTTTCTCCTTTTAATTTCTCCCGTGCCTCTATCATCTTTGTCTTCACTCCTGTCTCTTTGTCTTTTGGCCTCTCTCAATGTTTCATCGGAGAAAATTAAAATCCTGCCCTCTTTGAACCCCAAAATGTTCTGTGGCTGGTATGAAAAATATTCAAGCGAAGAAATCCTAGGATTTGAGAGATAAAGAATATTTTCTGAAGCAGATTACACTCTTGTGTCGATGAGAGGAATTTTACTGCTGAAGTTTTTTTTTTTTATACCAGACCGAAGTATTATACTATTACTATGATCTCTTGGGAAAAGAAGTGGACCAGAAGTCTTCTCCATTGTTTTACCCTCTCTGGAAGAGATAACCATAACCCATCGATTAATCTTTTTTCAATTGACACTTTGATTCTTTTTTTTTTGACTTTTTAATTTAATCTCTTTTGTTTTTATTAATTCGTCCTGAGAACTTTCATACATCTTACATTTCACATCTCATGGCTCTACATACGACCATTGACCATGTCGCTGACCAGTGCCAAGAGCTGACCAGAGTTTTGGTTTTGGATGCGAAGAGAACTGAATTTTTGTGCTTTTTAAAAAAGAAATATGATTTAAGCATTTACAGATACAGCAACTCTTTAAAGGTTGAGAACTTGCCAAAAAAGTCTGTCTTCGTACAAGAGACCTTTATCGTTGAAGCAGGTGGTTGAATCAAGGTTACTCTAGAGAGGAGGTGCTCACAAGTTTTGGGTAAACTGAATCCCAAGTTTGATTTTTAAAGCTTTTCTATTTCATTAAAATGTTTCTGGGCAGTGATTTCTTTCACTCGGTTTTGAAAAAGGGAAATTATAATTTTAGAAAATGTGACATAACATGGCAAGTTTACATAACACTCATGGTGTTTTTCTGGGGTCCTCTAGTCCAGTTGGCAGTATTCCTGGTCAGTTTCATCAGTCATGTCACACTATGGTTGTCATTCACATATATGCACTCATATATATATATATAACTTTTTTACTTAAGCTGCTGCACTGTCTAATTCTGATTACGTTTTGATCTCTGTTCATGTTTTGTACTGTTGAATCCATGTGTGAGTGTGTGTGTGAGTGTTTGTTTGTGTGTATTTCTTGTCCGATTTGTTTGAAGACTACGCTCACAGATGTACTGGGTGGAAGGAGTTTTGTGTGTACTCAGCTCACACTTAGTGGATAGACTCATCTTGTCACTGGCTCTTCTTTCCTTGTTCTCGGCCACTTCTTTTCATCTCTCTCATCATCATCTCTTCATAATAATATTGTCACATCTATCGCTGCTTTTCTGAGGAAAATGAGCAACTCCAAAATAATGTCTTTGGCACCCCGTAAAGCAGGGTCAGACAGAGTTTATCTTTTTTATGAAGAAGTGTGATATGTAATATGTATTTCAATTTCATCATATTATTTCCCTTTTCATAGCTCTGCTTTAATATACCGACTGTACTGGGTTTTTTTTTCCGTGTTGAAAAAATAAAGTTCTATAGAAAGTCTGTGATAGCTTGCGAAGTAAATATGCTTGGCAGAACATCAGCCTTTTGACTTGTATTGTACGATCACCATTGTTATTGCCACATTATTTTCATTGTTATTATTATTATATTATCATCATCATTATCATCATCATCATTATCATCATCATCATCATCATCATCATCATCACCATCATCATCATAATTGTCTTCTGGATAGAAGAAAAGAAATTAATGATCATAAAGAATAGAAAAAATGTAATGTTTGTTGTATCTGTTACAACAGCTCACAAGTTCAGAATATAACATAGTGTTCAGGGGTTTCCTGTTCCTCCTTATTCAGACTGTGAAATCTGATTCACAGATGACCATGTAGTCAACCGTAAACATCCCTCTGATGTCATTGTCTCCCCTGTGATTTTGTGTCCAGTGATAGTTATGTTTGGCTGAGATTAACTTTGTGGGAGAGTTTATAAATTAGGACAATACTATTTCAGCCATGTTAAAAGCTATCTGGAAGCAATGTCTTTTAAAAAGTTAAGTAAAAAAAGTAGTTAATTGCTTTGGTATTTGATTCTGTTTTATAAGTAAACTTTGTGGTTGCATCTGAAGAAAAAGAAAGACACAACTTGGCTTTGTTGTTAATAATGCTAAACTTTATTGTGTATTTTTTCATACAAAATGGTAATGGGTTGAATGCTATATTTACTAGTTTATTTCTGGTATACTCTACTCTGTCATAAGATTAGGTATTGGGGTTATAACTGGATAATGTATGTATTATATCGTATATCATTTCTTCATTTTCTGGCTTGTTCAAGTACACATACCCTTTTCAAGAAAAATCCAGTTAGATTATATCGTTGTTTTTCTTTTAAAAGCCGTTTGATTTTTTTAAACATTGGTATCTAACAGTACCACCTCTATGCGCTTGCCCTTTCTGTGCTGCTTCAGTGTGTGTCACTGTGTTGTGTTGTATGAGCTGGCCGTTGCGGTCATATGACTAACCTAATGTAGAGGACCTGGTGCCATGGCATCATCGCTTGTGTTACTGCCACTTTGTTAATTAAATTTATCCTTTCTTCGTTATTCTTAACGTGTAAAAATTAGTGTTTTTTAAATAGCGCTAATGCGTAAAAACTCTTCTTTTTTTCGTATTTCTCTTAGCATTTAATCGTTAGTTTATAGTATATTGCACCTAATGTTTAAACTTACATTTTTGCTTTGCTTTAATTTCCAGTGTGTACATATTAATTTATAGTTAATTGATTTTATTGTAATTCATAAAGTTTGATAAAAGTTGTCAGCGTATGTTGTTGGATGCAATGATTATGAATAATTAATTTAGTCTCATATTCTGTCCCTTGCTATGATGTAACATGAAACTTAATTTTATGGCTTATGACAGTAGAAGCCGTCTTGTAATTATTTATTGTAGTCTGTTGGGTGAAAGGGAAAAGTAATTGTCCCAAATAGCTTTTGACTGTAATAGATTCTTGTCTGTGCTGACGATGAACATAAGTGTAATTGTTAAATAAAAGTTTACGTGACTTTCTAATTTTGTTTTACCATTAAGTCATTAAGTTAAAAAGATTTTGAAAAGTTTTCATAAGTTCAGATTTGTTGCGTTCTATGTCACAGTCATGGTAGCTTTCACTCTCCAGTGTTTTTAATGCTTTTTGAGAAAGAAAGGTCTTGTGTACGTTGGTCGGGTCACTCCAGTCCCTCCTGACGTGTGTGCTTTTGTTTCCCTCCTGTGTCTAGATATGACAAGGATGGCCACACGCGAGGCACGCCCGAATGCCAGCCGCCCAATCCCATCAGGCTGGAGTGGGACCTCAACAAACAGGTGAGTGGGCCCAGGATAACATGTAGATTTACAGAAATGATCTACTTGAGACTCTTGTTCAATAAAGTGGGTCAAAATCTTCATCACAATAGGTGTACGATGTAATGGCTACCCCTCATTTTCACCTCTCAGAGAGTAGATCCTGGATGTGTGCTGTAAATCATGTCAGTTCCAAATGGGAGTGCATACCTTTACCAATTTACATGCCGCCACCAGAGTTTATTACCCGTAATTACTGTTAAGTTACATGTTTCATATCTTTGTCTACTACAGGGGCGGCGGGGCAGACATCTCGAGGGGCCACTGTTCTGTCCTCTTCTATTTCGTCCTGTCTACGATTCCTTTTTTTCCTTGTTGTAAATGGCAATTATTGTCATTATGCTTCTCTTTACTCCAATATATGCATGTCTCTTCTTTCTTGTCATTGTCTGGGTTTTAACCCGCCACTGTGTTTGTGGGTGGTTTTCGGGTGGTTTGCGGGTGCTTTGGTGTGGTTTGCTCCTTCTTTCCTATCAGACATCTATTGTCTTTATCTCCCCTCCTTTTTCTTTGGTGTGTTTATTACTCTCTTGTAACACCTCTAATCTTCTGGTGCTCATATGACCTTAAGCAGTAGTTGCGAGTTCCGTAAAACCTCTACTAAAACTAAACTAAAAACCTCTACTAACTAAAAAACTGTGTTTGCGATGAGTACCTCAACTTAATATTTAAATTTTGCCTTTGTTCTTTTCTCGCGTGCGCAGTGCCAGCAGGTGATCCAGTCGAGTCTCCAGGTGGCTCGCTCACTGCTCAACGACGTCGATCTACACATCATGATGTTCAACACGTTCGGCAAAGGCTTCGTCAAGACCTGCAAAGTCAGCCCCGACGCCTTCATCCAGACTGCCATACAGCTCACCTACTACAGGGTACGTTGTTAATGGCGTACACTGTTTGTGTGGGGATTTTGTTATTTTTTTCTCTCCCTTTTTGAGGAAGGGGATGTGATAACTGGTTTAATCAATCATCATCATCATCATTGCCTTTCTCACCCTGGATCAGGATATAGGCCACAAACAAACACTCTCCACCTTTCCCTATCCTGGGCTAG
>NW_004797275.1:543542-552347 GCF_000002075.1 Aplysia californica
ATTATTATTATTATTATTATTGTTATAATTATTTTATTTGTTTCAGTTGGAGAAACACTTTTGCCTGACCTACGAGTCCTCCATGACCCGGCTCTTCCGTGAGGGGAGGACAGAGACTGTGAGATCCTGCACGGCCGACGTTTGCAATTTTGTCCGATCCGTCTGTGAGGGAAAGCCTGTGAGTAACTCAGGAAGGCTGAACTTTGCTCTTACAACCACCTGTCCAATACAACCCTCCTTCCAATACTACAACCTGTCCAATACAACCACCTGTCCAATACTGCCACCTGTCCAATACAATCCCCTGTCCAATACAACCCCCTGTCCAATACAACCACCTGTCCAATACAACCACCCGTCCAATACAACCACCCGTCCAATACAATGACCTGTACAAACTATCGATTTCCAACCCCTCTCCCCCCTTTTGCATTAAAAAATATTTTTACTTTCTGAGGTGTCTACCTGTGTAAGACATACACTGATCTCCTTGACAATGAGTGACTGTTTCGGACGTTGATGTGCTCTTTTCTTTACTTAAATGAACCAACGTTTGTTCCCTCTGCGTTTCTGTCTGTCTGTTTGTCTTGCCTTTTTTCCTACACCTACTTTCTGTTATTGTCTTGATATGCAAACATTAAACAAACAGATAAACAACCATCTGTCCATAGCACTACAGTGTTCTGTTCTTCTATTTTTCAGGTGGTAGGTCCTTTCAAAAATTGTGGGTGGTTGGCGGGTGCTCTGGTGTGGTTTGCTCCTTCTTTCTTATCAAACATCTATCGGAACTTATATGACCTTATTGTGTTGCAAGTGCCGTAAAACTCTTACTAAAACTTTTCAAAAAATTAAAAAGAAATTTTTTTTTTTGGGAAGTTGTTAAGGGACTGCACAGTCCCGTTGCGCTACCCACTCGGGGACTGTGCAGACCCCTTGTGCTGCTTTGTGCACTGGGGGACTGCAAAAAAACTACCTTTGACCTTTGAATCGAGATCAACAAGTCATCATCGGACAGATCTAGATCCTACTGATACATAACTAGATCTAGGTCTAGTTAAGTTAATTAGTATGGTGGGAGAATCTAGATCTAGAGCCAAACACTGTTTGTTTAAGGCGAATTTATCATTTATGTCCACAGGTTTGATGATCTATCTAGATCTAGTAGTAGTAGTAGTAGTAGTAGTAGTAGTAGTACTAATGACATAGACTGTAGACTAGATCTATACTACATGGTAGGTCTACTCTTCTTCAATTTAAAAATTTGCAGTCTGTGTCTATAATGTCTAGGCCTATATCTAGACCTAGATCTAGATCTAGTTTAGATCTAGATCTAGGCCAAGTAGTAGGCCTAGTATCAGTATTACCAAAGATTCTCTACTTCCAAGGTACTACAATCCTTCTTTGGGCTTTCGGTGTGAGTATTCGCTTTCGGTGTGAGTATTCGCACCGTTGGTGAGAAAACTCCACGTATAATAGATCTATATTATTCTCAACCAGTTTTTTTCGTTTCCGCCCTTTTTAGATCTAGATCTAGATTCTAGATCTATTTTGTTTAGGTTTTGAGTTTTTGTACAGTCCCATAACAACTTCCATTGCAATATCTTGGTAGTAGAGAATCTTTGGTAATGCTAAACTAGATCTAGGCTCAGATTTTAGATATTATACACACAGACGATCATGTAGTGCTGTCTATACAGTCTTTTTTTTTTTGTTGTGTAAAGTGTTTTACGGCGCTCGCAACTGCAGAAGATCATATGAGCGCGCGGGACACTCCTAATATTTTCAGTTGGTAGGAAATTTTGAATTTTGCCCGGATGGCGGCCGAAGCCTACTCTTATCGGTTTTAGACCACCAAGGGATCTGTAATGACTTTAACGTGCGCAACTTGCACACGGGCCCTCCGAGATTTTTCACCCTTGTCCGAGAAGGCTAGGTGTAGATCTTTCCTTCCAGAAGATCAGGGGTGTGGTAGAAAGACAGCAGTAAGGAGGAGCCAAGGAGTAGCAGTAGGAAGGCTGCAGAAAGAGTCGGGAGCCCAGAGGAGGGGGCAAAGGAGGTGAGGGAGTGGGGGCAGAAAGTGGAAATGAAAGCAGGCAACAGAACATTGCTAGAGAGTAGGAAAGGAGGTGAAAGGAGACAATTTTAGAGATGAAAATTTTTCGGTCGCTACCCGGATTCGAACCCGGGACCTTTGAATGAGAGGCCAACACCTTAACCTCTAGGCCACGAGAGCCCCCGCTATACAGTCTACGTCATAAGTAGTTCTACTACTATATCTAGATCTAGATCTAATCTAGATAGATCCTATTCTTGATCAACAAACCTGTCGACATAAAAATATAAATTCGCCTTAAATAGTCTGTGTTTGGCTCTATATCTAGATTCTCCCACCACACTCATTAACTGAACAATTGCTAGATCTAGATCTATGTATCAGTAGGATCTAGATATAGATAGAGATAGATAGATTACGATCTAGATCTAGACCTACAATGTAAGAACTATTACAATATAGATCTATCTAGATCTAGTCTAGATCTAGACTACGCCAATTCTACTGGATCAACAAAACTTTCACCATTTGCCTTTCACAAAAAACAAAAAAAAGCAGTGGATGACTCTACCATAGGGCCTACCCATTAATTTTTAAAACAGAACATCATAGCTGCCAAAAACGTCGCCAGCAGTCAAATCATACAACATGTTGTCAATTTGTCATGGGAGAAAATTTAAATGTTGTTGTCTAATGATGGCTTAATTGTTGGCCTCGATCCAAAGGTCCAAGGTTGTTTTTTTTCAGTTCCCCAGTGCCAAAAGCAGTGCTACGGGACTGCACAGTCCCTGAGTGGGAAGCGCTACAGTCCCCTAACAACATCCTTTTTATTTTTACCTATCCCTATTTTCCCCCTCTCTGTCTAGCTCTTTCTCAGCACTTGATGACTGCTATGAAATGTTATTTTTCTCTTTAACCACTCCTCTTTTCCTATCAAACATCTATCGTCCTTATCTCCCCTTCTTCTTTTTTATGTTTGTTACTGTCTTGTAACACCTCTAATCTTCTGGCGCTCTTATGACCTTATGCAGTTGTGAGCGCCATAAAACCTCTACTAAAACTAAACTAACTCTTCTTTTGCATCAGTGCGGACAAGTGATTGCAAGGCGCGCTCATATGACCTTAGCAGTTGCGAGCGCCGTAAAACCCTATACTACACAAGCAAAGCTAAAACAAAATTTGTCCCCATTTTCCTGTTGCAGAAAGCGGACAGCATCAAGCTGCTGCGCAAGTCTGCCGACACCCACCAGAAGCTGTACCGCGACACTATGACGGGCGCCGGTGTGGACAGGCATCTCTTCTGTCTCTACGTGGTCTCCAAGTACCTGGGTGTGGACTCGCCCTTCCTGGCACAGGCTCTCAGCGAACCCTGGAAACTGTCTACCAGTCAGGTCAGTCCTGAGTTCCAGGGTTTCGAGCCTGAGCTCGGTCCGACGTTGTGTCCTTGGGAAAGGCACTTTACGCGAATTTCCCATTTGGCTCTGTCCTTTCGGAGATGACGTTATTACTCACTGACTGCCAGGCCCATGGAACCTCAATAGCGGTGATCTGCCGCGGTTTTTAGAGTGTTTTCAAAAATACGTAATTCAAAAGCTATTGTAGACCTGCATGTTTGACGACAATTGTCTGAAATTCGACAATCGCGACGCGACCTGTGAGCCGGCTGATGCTATCGCTAGGCCCACCTGTATCAGTCAATGTGCGAAGTGCGAGGCCTGGCCGACTGCCAGCGCCCCCTTTTTCTCCCGTTGGCTTTGTCAGCACTTTCGTTTTCGTGCCGGCTGCCGAAGTCAGCGTTTCCGACATAATTGTCGGAACCTGAGTAGAAATGCGAATACGAAAAAGGACAACGAACTAAATTATCTACTTTCAGTTTCGTGCGGGAGCGGCCATTTTGAATTTCGTTTGTTGACTAATTCATTGTTATGTGGATTCTTTCCAGTCCGACTCACCTGTTCTAATAGAATCTAGATTTATAGATCATTATAGACCTCAATGGAGGATTCATATTCAAATTCTATTTTGTTAAACCCTATCATAGGTTGTGCTGTAATATTATTGTTGGTAAAAAGCATTTCATCAGGTGCGTGAATTATTTATTTATTTAGAATCTAGATCTAGACTCAGCTGAGTCCCTCTGTTCGGAATTGGATGCATATTTCTAGATCTAGTTCAAGGCCTTGATCTATTCCTATTCACTTGTTCTACAAGATCTAGATTTATTTAGATTACTAGATCTATATGGAGGATTCATATTCCAATTCTTAGTACGAAGTGGCTAGCCGTACTTAAGTACGGCTAGACTGCCAGTCTAGCCGTACTTAGATCTAGGTTTGGCCCAATCGACTCAAGCCTGTTAAGTACACAGGTCTCATTAGATCTAGATCTAGTAATTATTCAGGTATATTCAGTATACATGCAAGTCAGTAAGGCACCTTTTGGTTTTGTCTGAAATACAAATACTTTAGGCATTGCAAACTAAAATTTTCATTTACAATTCAACCATCAATATTAAGTACGGCTAGACTGACAGTCTAGCCGTCCTTAAGTACGGCTAGCCTGGCTGTCTACCCGTACTTAAGTACGGCTAGACTGACAGTCTAGCCGTACTTATCTTAGGCCCTATTTACATTAGAAAACAGGAGGTTTAAAATACATGCACTGTCATTAAGGAACCTGGTTTTGTCTCAAATACAAATACTTTAGGTACTGCACACTAAAAATGTATATTTACAATTCAGTAGGCCTATTTTTTGTAAATGGTCAGTCTAGCCATCAGCTAGCCGTACTTTGCCAGTCTAGCCGTCATTAAGTACGGCTAGCCTCTTCCTTCTTCACACCGGATGTGCGAATAAGAAATAATTCTATTCGCACAGGGTCGAGCCTACGTTGAATTTGGACCTCGTTTGTCACACCCGGGTGTCCCACCTTTTGGCAAAGGCTTTAAATGTTCGAAGTGCATACAGACCCGGTAACCGGGAACAAAGTCACGAAGTATACAGACCCGGTAGAAGAACTCTTTTGTAATTTCGGAAAGTTTCAGCACCCAGACCCGTTAGTGTGTGTGTGTGTGTGTGTGTGAGTGTGTGTGAGTGTGTGTGTGAGTGAGTGAGAGTTAGAGAGAGAGAGAGAGAGAGAAAGGAGAGAGAGAGAGAAAGGAGAGAGAGAGAGAGAGAGCAGGGGGAAGTGCTAGCGAAATGTATATATATATGACATGCCCCAGTTGGCAGGAGGGAACGAGAGAAACAAGGAGTGGGAAATAGGGGGGAGAAAGAAAGACTGGGACAAACAAAGAAAAAGAGAATGTGAGCAATACACAGAGACAGAGGAGAGAGAGAGGGTGACTGCTCAATTGAAACCATAATGACATTGTTCTTTTCTTCAAACTGTGATTCCTCCAACTCCAAAACGGAGGAAAAACGATCGTTCATCGAAAAGACATCCACAATCTTCATTTAGTTTTAGATCTAGATCTAGGCTAGCCTCGAAACTAGATCAATGATTTATATCTGTCTGTCTAGATCTAGACCTAGGCCATAGATCTAGAAGAACCTATATCTAGTTCTACCCTGAGCCAAGAGGACGCTGAAATTTTCCGAAATCACAAAAGAGTTCCCCTACCGGGTCTGTATACTTTGTGACTTTGTTCCCGGGTTTGCGCTAAATTTTCAGACAATCTAGTTGAGGCTCACATGCAGGTCTACTATTGTACCTAGGGATTTGAAATTTTGTGTGCTGTGACATGCTTAAGTGTACTCATGCCAAATATCTTTTCAATATATGCAATAGTTTTTCTTCTACGAGTTTCTGGAAAATATTCAATTTAGTACTGGTAGATGTAGATCTAGATCGAGGATTAGGTCCTGGCACACTACTAGATCTAGCATTAGAATCAGGTAATCTTTGCCTTTTTTTAGCTTCCCGAACACAAAATGATGGGTCAGCATCCCTATCAACGTCTAATTCACCTATTTCAATGTCTGTTCCGACACCATGAAATGGCTCATCATCATTTTCGTCCGCTAACGCATCAAAAATATTGCTGTGCTTCTTGGATGCTATCGTTGTGAATTCACAACAGAACTGAGAATTGGCAGGCAATAGGTCTCTTGTGGAAAAAAATCACAACAATAAAACCGAAAGCGTAAGGCCGATTACTGTAGTCATTTATCACGTCGCAATGGCTTCCCTAACTGCTCTAAACTGCCAGACCCGGTTGCTGTCCGGGATGTATATGGAACAAAATTATAAAGTCCATACCGGAGAGCCTCCGGGTTCGGCAATTTTACTACGTAATCACGTCCCGGATACGCCCCAGTAACGGCAGTCAGTGAGTTGCATTTCATCATTTCATTTTTAGGTCAGTCCTTCCTCATGATTACTGCCTTTCTCACCCTTCACCAGGATACAGGCCACGAACAAACACTTTCTCCTTTCCCTATCCTGGGCTAACTTCTTGATATTTTTTCACAGTCACGTCTACTTTCTCAGTAAAACTTGGCTCTCGTGGGAACCTCTGTTCCTCCTGTATTCTCACTCAGCTGTCCAGATATGACAAACTAATGGTGTATTGTGTAAGAGTGGATATTTGCTGGTCAGATAGACCTAATATAAATGATGGTATCAGATCAGGTTGGGTAGGGAAATGGTGTAGGCTAGATCCTGAGTGAATGGTTGTTGGCAAGTTTGTGCTCACCAGTTCCTGAGTGAATGGCTGATTGGGAGGTTGGCCCTACTGGCCAGTTTGGAGCTGTGACAAACAGTTTTGTTTTCTCCTTTTTAAAATTTTCCTGACATCATTTCTCTGAAAATAAACCATGCTAACCAGGAAGAATGATTGGGTGTAGGTGCTTAAAGTGTTAGAGAGAGAAATATATTGTGTCAGTTGTAAAGAACATTTTCTGTCTTTATGGAAAATAGATCTAGACTTTGTAATGACTAGCGTGTTTGTGTTTTCCTTTGTATTCCAGACACCACACCAGCAGACAGACCGACTGGACCTCACCAAACACCCGGACCGCATCTGTGGAGGAGGCGGCTTTGGACCGGTAACTTTGTTTTTTTTCTTTTGTGAGGTGTGCTGACAAAATGAGTTACTTGTCGCAGTCCAAGAATTGAGATATCGGCCGAAAATCGACACTGGGGTCAGATTCACAAATTTTCAATTGATGCCATTTTCTTCAAGTTTACAGTGTCTTTTATTTTCCATACTTATAAATTGTACAAACTTCACCTATAAAGGTGCTGAATCAATTTCCATAAGGTTAAAATCCGAGAAGTAACTCATTTTGACAGCACACCTCTATTTTTGATCTTGTTCTTTCCGCCGTCTGTGGTGTAGCAGTTAGGGGCTTCAGTGTCACAAACAGAAGACCAGAGTTTAATTCCCGCATGCGGAGAATTTTTACAAAACATCTCGGTCTTTCCGCCGGGATGTTGTATCCACCCTTTCAGCTGGAGTTGACCCTGACAGGCCGGGTCAAAGCCGGTCTCCTAAATGAGATTTAAATTGTGTTGATGGGGACGTAGAAGACGTTCATTATAAAAGGACAAACACCCCCCCCCCCATAAAAAAAAACGTCCTTTTGTTTGTAAGTACATTTTGGGCTCTAAACTATGCGAGTTTATAAGTTCTGTCAGTGAGTGGTTGGCGGGTGCTGTGGTGTGGTTTGCTCCTGCTTTCCTATCAAACATCTGTCGTCTCTATCTCTCCTCCTCCTTCTTCTTTATGTTTGTTACTCTCTTTTGACTCCTCTAATCTTCGGCACTTATATGACATAATTGTATTGCAAGTGCCGTAAAACTCTTACTAAAAACTACACTCTTTCTAAAACTAAAAGAAATTGGTCTTATTGTGTCAATGTGCTCTGTTTACTCAAACAAACGAATAAATAAGTCATACTGGTGCTAACCCTCTGGGGGGATGCCACCGACTGAAGTGTCTTTAGGCTATTCCCAAAGGGGGGACATTGACATGTTCCTATGCACAGTAGAATTGTAAAGGGGCTGACTCATCGATGTCATGCTCATAACTGTGCCTGAACTGCGACACAGGGAACTGCTGCTTTTTCTTCCCTAATCCTTACTATCTTCATCTTTCCTTTACTTCTTTTGTATGTTTGTCACACTCTAGTGACCCGCTATTTCTGGGGTGCCTTGATAGTCGAAGCAGACTTTGTGCTGTTGAGGCTACAGAGGTGAGCAGAGTAAGTCTGATTCCCTGTAAGGACTTCTCTGTTGACATCCACCCCTTGGCGCTCATATGACCTTATGCAGTTGTGAGCGCTGTAAAAACCCTACTAAACCTAAACAAAATGAAATGGCCGTATTTGTGTCAATGTGCCTCTGTTAACTCAAAAAAAACGAACAAACAAGTCATATTATTGTCAGTGGGTGGTTGTCGGGTGCTCTGGTGTGGTTTGCTCCTTCTTTCCTATCAAACATCTATTGTCCTTATCTCCCCTTCTTCTTTTTTATGTTTGTTACTCTCTTGTAACACCTCTAATCTTTTGGCGCTCATATGACCTTATGCAGTTGCGAACGCCGTAAAACCTCTACTAAAACAACAAATAATATCGTTGCCATCTGCTGCACAGGTCTCTGACAACGGCTACGGAGTGTCGTACATGATCGCCGGCGAGGACACCATCTTCTTCCATATATCCTGCAAGCGTGCCTGTGGACACACAGTAAGTGACTCTGCATGTCTGTCTGTTCATTTGTCTGTCTGGCTGTCCGTTTGTGTGTCCCCC
>NW_004797275.1:552496-565210 GCF_000002075.1 Aplysia californica
CTCTCCCCCACTCTCTCTCTATTGCTCTCCCCCACTCTCTCTCTCTCTCTCTCTCTCCCTCTCCCTCCTCCCGCCCCACTGACTTCTGTCTACCTCCTCTCTCCTAGCTCTCATTACAGTCTTTATTGAACTGACCTGATTTATTTGCTGAATATTTAATGCAATCAGTGTAATTCTTTCAGTTGAATTACACCCCGTGTTTTTCTTGTACAGATATATTTTGAGTAGTCCAGAATGATTCTTACTCACTTTCCTTTGTAAGAAAAAGGTTCATGAAGCTGTTCTTTATATTTTTTGTACGGCAAAAGACATGAATATTTCTGCCAAGCAGCTTTAGTGGATAGGAAAGTGGGAGGGGTGGGGGGTGCTGGCTGTCTTCCCATCTTACTCTTTAACGCTTTGTCTCCAGTTCGTGTTATCTGCTGCTCTTGATACTGCTCAAAATTTCCTCCATTTTGTACTTCCAGTAGCCAAAAACTTTGATAGTCACAGAGAAAAATTGCTGAAGAAAGGAAAGAGAATCCTGAATCCTGTCTATTTTTAGCTGGCCATGTCCCAACCCATCATGTTATTTTTGGATGATTTACAAAACTGTCCAATGATGAAATGATGGATTTTTAGATATGGAATTGTGACTTGGCACAGTGTTTTTAAATGTGGTCAGTCTTTTAAATAAATGAAGTTTTATTTCTAAATTTCTTTGATTCAATATTATGTTTTTTCTTCTGTGGTGTTATGAAATTGTCTGCAATTTCCGTTCTCTGGGAAAAAATGTATCCTCTGCCAACCTTTTGGTAGTGGACATTGTTGTTAATAGTTAGAGCCTTAAAACCAGCCCAGAAATTTTTGTGAATTGGTTTGTTGTAGTGGTTCTGGTGAGAAGAATAGTTTATTTTATCTGTTGATCCCTATATTTGTATTTTGTTTATAATTGTAGGTCTATATTATAATGTAAAAATGTACAAATCTGATAAGGATCAGGATTCCACCATGGAATGCCTACTCATGAGATATGATGATGATGATGTTCTAACCATTGTTCAGTGTCCCTTTGTCATTATTTTTACAGCATTTACAAAATAGGCTTACTCATGAAAATGTTCCCATTGGCTGACTTTTCTTTGAAATATTTTCATTCATGTCTCACTCTCACTCTCTCTCTCTTTCATTTCCCCTACAGGACACGCACAAGTTTGGGGCGACTCTGCAGCAGTCTCTGTGTGATATGCGTGACTTGTTCTCGAAAGACTAGGCTTCAGGAGACTCTCCGTCCCCCCCCCCTCCCCACCACCTCGGCATCTGTCCTGACACCCACCCCTCCATCTGACCTCCACTTCACCTGCACGACTTCAGAACTTGAGCTGCTGTCTCGTGGAAGCTTTTTGAGTTGTTTTGTTTCTCGGAGTTCACATTCAACCTCTTTGTTTGGTCATCTGATTTAAGTTTGAAGCCGTTTTGAGATAGCAGTTTTCATTAACTTATTGACAAGACTTTGTCTTTAACTTATTGACAAGACTTTGTCTTTAACTTATTGACAAGACTTTGTCTCACCACAGTTGAATATACGTTGCATCTTCGTATAGATCTGCCTACATTCTCTCATTAGAGATTTCTTAACTGGGGAATAAAACTTTGTTAATTCGGTTGTTTTACAAGTTGTCACCTCTCAAATATCGCTCGTCTCAAGAGCCTGAGATGGTTCTCTCTTCATTCTGTTGCCCCTTGTTTGGACTTAACTGCGAATGTGCTGATCATGCTGAAATTGTCAAAGTTGAAACAAGCTCAAAAGTTAATTACAGCGTGGGCCGCAAGATTTGTTAGTGTTTGAGATAAGTCGCAGGCAAAATATTTTTAAAAAAATTCGCATGGAGGGTGGGGTCACTTGTGGTGAGGGCAGCAGAGCGAAGCGTCTGTCGTTGAAAAGTCTTGACTTATTCCACATATCAATGCAACGGTGATGGGTTACGAGCAAAAATAGAACAGAAAAAAGAAAGAAAAAAAAAAATCACATTTTCGTACAGCGTCTTAAGTCAAAGCTATGACCTTGTTCACTGTTGACTTGACGAGGACCGACCGACGTCTGTGTTGTTGTACTTCCTGTTCCAGATTTATGTCACCGGTTGATGACGATACATCTCGCTGATCTTTTTTAAATTTTAAATACCGTAAACCACTCGCATAAAGAGGCAGTAGACTACTAGCCTGTTGGCTCTGTGATCTCAGTGTCTAGTTGTGTTTATATCTTCATCATCGTCATCTTCATTATCCTCATCATCAATCATCATCAATCATTATAATCATCATCATCATATCTCATCTAGTGTCTAGAGTGCCTGTTGGTGGATGAGAGAGGCGAATGCAATGTGCTTTCCGCCGATTGTGTAAATGTTGGGAATTCTGCTCCGTGCAGCGATGTGAACTTTTGGTGTTGTGTGTTACGCACGCCAAAGAGTGGCTAGATCTTACGTACAGTACAGCATTGTAGACTGAAGTAATCAGCAGCCCTGTCCTAATGCAAGATGTTTTCTGTACGAAATGTAAGCATACATTTGAGGCAGATAGTTGATGTACTTGTGTACATTTGGCTCGGCCGTGCTGTTTTGTGTACCTATGTACATTTGAATCGTGGTTTTGTGTACCTTCGTACATTTGAATCTTGGTTTGGTGTACGTTAAATGCACATTTGACACAATTGTTTGGTGAACTTCTGTACATTTGTCGCAGATATACAACTTACTTTTGTACATTCGACTGTGTAGTTTTATGTACATTTGACTATTTTGACAGACCTGAAGAATAGTATAAAGGCACGTACATTGGTAGTAGAAAGGTAGGCGTGTACTTCATTTAGACAGGGGTGTCGGTTCACTCTGTCAGACATGTACATGCTCTGTGAGTCTGTGACAACAACAACATCATCATCAACATCAACAACAACAACAACATGTTGCATCTTCGGGGCTCCAAACATTTTAAGCGGATAGGCTACCGCACACACACACAACAACAACAGCAATAACAACTACTACAACGAGCAAGTGCAGCAGCTAGTGGTTTGTTCTATTTACGACTGTTGTACCTCGGTGCCGATTCTCATGATCTCGTGCTACTGTGGGTGTCTATAGTTTACTTCAGTCTGTTTTTGCTGTAACCGTCATCATCACTTTCATAGTATTTTGCTTTTACTGTCATCATTAACATCATAACTATCGTTGTCATAATTTTATGAGCTTCATTATTGTTATGTATATCGCTACTACCAAATTGTCTTATTATTTGTAATTGTTGTTCTTCATCGTCATTGTTTTTAATTGTTACTTTCATAAATGATGACGTTTGACGGTGACAATGATTTCACTCTTGCTGTTGTAGAGGTAAATAACGACTTGTATATCTAGAGGGAACAATTACGTTGCAAATTATGCTTCTTTTTCATCTCTTGTCAGTTTGAGTTTTTAACTCTCTCTCTCTCGTTTTTTTTTTTTTAATTTGAAAAAGCATCGTGTCTGCAGTGTCTCCTGTGGTGTGTGTTGCCACTTTGGATGTGTGTGACTCGCGTGGTTATCATCTATCTCATGTATATGTAAATAAATAAATAAATAAATAAAAATTGTATGTTATAATATGCACATCTGCTGGCACACGTCCACTACATAGGGGCTGTCTGTTGGCTCATTGTGACCTCAGTGCTTCCTTGTCGTATCTCCAGTTTTTTTAAACAGTGAAAACAGTTCATAACAGAGTGAGCTTAAGAAGAAGAAGTCACATTTTCACTGTTTAAAGTTTATTTTAAAAATGACAAGATACGACAAGAAAGCACTGAGGTCGCGTCATGCTAACTGGCCGACTCAATGAGTTTTGTTTTTGTGAAGCGGTTGACCGACCCACGTGCTCCATAGCCAAACGACGGAGCATCCTGGGAGGCTGCCTGTTTGGTAGATTCTCACACATCAATAAACATGAGATCTTTTTGACGTTTGAGCGCTCGGCTTGTTCTTTTGTGTGACCCGCTGGAATAAATACTGGCTTGTGGGTGGTTGGTGTGTGCTCTAGTGTAGTTTGCTACTTCTGTCCTATCAAGCAGCTTTCATATTTATCTTTTTCCTTCTTCCTTTTTTTTTTGTTTGTCACTCTCTAGTGACACCTCTAATCTTCAGCACTTTTACTTATATGACGTGTTACTATTACTATTTGTGTTTCAAGTCTAAGTGACGTAAAACGCTTACTACAAACTACAACAAAATCTAAACTACTGGCTATGTTTCAACTCTTGAGGAGACTGACGCCAAGGCCATAAAGTAGAACGATTTAGCTTAAATGGTTGTTTTACACTCTCACCAACACAATATAGATCATGTAGGAAGGGGGCTGCCTCAACCTTGCCTGGGGTCTCCTGATCAAGAGGATGTAAGTTGTAACGTCCTAGCAGACAGATGGAGATACTTGATGAAAAACCTTATCATATGGTATGGGAATCAAACTCATGTCCTCTGTGTGCTGCGGCAGGGTGTCTAACAGCTAGACCAGAGAGGGAGGCCCATAGTGTTGCTGTGGATGGTGAAAAAAATGTGAGAAATTGTATAGGTTAACACCTCTAGCAACACTGGCTGTACTGTAAGGTTATTTAAGAAGAGGCTAGATCTCTAAATCTAAAGTCCATCTACGACAGGAAAGACAGACCAAGAAAACCTGGTGGTTGGCAGTGGTTGGTGGGTGCCACAGGGTTTCAAGCAAGCTTTCTTCACGCATGATTTCACGGTGACCAGACGTTGGCCCACAGACTAGACGGTCAGGTATAGCCCACAGACTAGACAGTCAGGTATAGCCCACAGAGACTAGAAACCCCAGATCTGAGCTAAAAATAGGCGAAGTGCATACCGAACGGAGGGCCCCAAGTAAAAAAAAAATTCTGAAATTATGCAAACTGAGCCCTAAATGTGAAATTATGCTATTTTCATTTAGCAGAGGTTTTACGGAACTCGCAACTGCATAATGGAATGGAATATTTTCATCACACTAGCATTATTGCGGTAGTTTTAATTTTTTTTTAAAGTAGAGGTTTTTACGGCGCTCGCAACTGCATAAGGTCATATGAGCGCCAAGGGGTGGGTGTCAACAGAGAAGTCTTTACAGGGAATCGGACTTTGACTGCTCACCTCTCTAGCTTCAACGGCGCAAAGTCCCCTTCGACTATCAAGTCAAGGCACCCCGGAAATAATGTGTCACAAGAAAGTGACAAACATACAAAAGAAGTAGAGGAAAATGACAATAGGATTAGGAATTAGGAAAGAAAAAGCAGCAGTTCCCTGTTGTAGATCAGGCACAGTTATGAGTGTGACATTGATGAATCAGCCCATTTACAATTCTACTGTGCAAGGACGAGAAAAGTCCCCCCTTTGGGAATGGCCTAAAGACACTTCAGTCATTGATTATCCGATTCTGTTAATTTTAACAAAGAATGATAAAGTGATAAAGGAAAATAATCAGAAATTATGAATTTTTTTTCTTCAAATTTTGCCCAATATGCTGGGTGCGTAAAACTAACCACGGGGACAGGCTTTTGAACATAAGCGGGGAATCGAGTCTACGATTTTTAGAAGACGAATCGTTATGCAATTTCCAACAATACCTTGGCTAACGATTTCTGGAAAATCGACCGACCATTGCCATTTTGCTGTACCTGTAATCTGGCTTTGAAATCTAACACTTTATCTCCCACAGCCCACGAAGATCGTATCACTATCTTTTACTTCTAGCCTACTTTATTCCACGGCTCTTCCTGTTAAGATGAGGACTTTCTAAATTTCGATTTTGATTGCCCTTTTTTGATGAATAATGAATGCTATCGACAGGTCTATCTTGTTGTAGTGGTCGTCTTTATAGAGTTTTATTTCCATTTTTTGTTGTGGTTTTAGTTTCCAGTGCAGATTTGAAGAATTGTTCTATAGAAGTGCATGTATTAGAAGCCTTCATAGCAATCATAGTTTGGACATGGGACCAGGGATGTTTAGGAACATGATTCATGACACATATCTCATAAATGTTATCCTTAACCGTTTGGGTAAAAAATGTGTGTGTGTGTGTGTGTGTGTGTGTGTGTGTGTGTGTGTGTGTGTGTGTATGTTTGAGTGTGTGTGCGTGGTGTTGGTGGAAGGGGGGAGGGGGGAGGGGGTGCCGGTGGAGTGATCTTGTTGTTAACTTATTAGTGGTACCCCTAAGACTAAGATCGCCGACTAAGTGATACATAATATGTTAAAGGGAATACGTAAGTCAATAGTCCACCAATGACTGGCAAGATGGGACACACGTGATCGTCTTCTGGTAAAGATAATGGTTGTTAAGAAGATTGTACTGAGATGTGACAGGCTTTGATCGAGGATATATAATATGGAGCTGTAGTTAGAGGGTAAACAAACAGAATCTTTTTCTTACAAAAAACAAAAACAAAATAAAAACACCAAAAAACAAAGAAACAAAAAAAGCAAACCAAAACACAACAAACAATAGCAACAAAACAGAACAAAAACAAAACAAAACAGAAAAAAAGAACCAAAAGAACTCCCCCCCCCCCCCCCCCCCCACCAACAGCAACTACAAAATGAAAGAAACAAACAAAACACAAAAATACCCCCAAAAGAAAACAAACTCAAAACAAACAAAAAGAACAACAACAAACCACAATTGGGGGCTGTCGTTCCCCGACATTCTGTCGTCTGCTTTCGTCTCCACTCTCTGCCCCCACCCCCTCACCTCCTTCGCCCCCTCCTCTGGGCTCCTGACTCTTTCTGCAGCCTTTCTACAGCTACTCCTTGGCTCCTTCTTACTGCTGTCTTTCAGCCACGCCCCTGATCTTCTGGAAGGAAAGATCTACATCTTGCCTTCTCGGACAAGGGCGAAAAACCTCGGAGGTCCTGTGTGCAAGTTGCGCATATTAAAGATCCCTTGGTGGTCCAAAATCGATAAGAGTAGGCTTCAGCCGCCGCCCGGGCAAAATTCAAAATTTCCTACCAACTGATTAATGTGTACCGCGCACTCATATGACCTTATGCACGTGCGAGCGCTGAAAAACATTTACCGAAAAAACAATAACACCCCCCCCCCCAAATCCCCCCCCCAAAAAAACAAAAACAAACCCAACACAGAACGAAAAAGAAAACAAAAAAATCTACACAAATTCCGCGATGCACATTGTGCTTGTGTCAGAGAGATTTAATATCCTGCCTTTAATTTAAATTAGTCCGTTGGGTCCAATTTTCTCCGAAAGCATCTCATTCGAAATCTGCAGACAGCGACCTAAAAAGTGATTAAGCGAGCCGTTTAAATTAAAGTCCAGCAATTTCCTGTTCAATCGACGCGTTTATCTGTTCAAAGCTCTTCGTTAATAATACATTGTTACCTCATCCGCTTTTTATGGTTGCTCCACTGTTTTCAATACACATACCAGTATCGCCAAAGCACGAGTATCGAACTGAAGGGAGGTCATGGATACATCTGTGCCGTCTTATGACAAAAAAACGTATATGCGTAATTAGATGAAGTAGCGTTTTTATACAGGGGAGAAAAACCTTTTCATAAGGCGTGTCTTTCTATCTTGGTTTTATTTTTAATTGAAATAAAGGATGTTTTGGGCTTTTGAAAATAAACATTGTGACTTAATGAGATATCGATATTGTTTTGACAAAAGAGATTCCAATTAGGCGCTCCACAACTATTTGCTGTTTATCTCAGAAAATCAGACAAAAGTTAGACCGGTGTATGAATAGTGACATAAAATAATCAGAGTAGACCGATCAAATTTTAGTTAGTTTGAAACAGAAACAAAATGTAAAAAAATGTTTTTTGCCTCTCTTGTAAAATGTCATTTTTGGCATATACGTTTTTCTATCATAAAACGGCAGATTTAGCTGAAGTCTTTCTATATAAAAGTTAACATTCGGCAGTAGGTCCCTGATAAATAGCCAGGGTTTTATGTGTCTTGTGTCACAATCGGTTGAGACAGTGTAGGGAGACCATGTGTCGAATTTGATTTTACTTTTACTTTTAGTAGCATTGCTGAAGCCGAGCAGACATAACGTAGTATGTTGTTTTGAACAGAGACCTGTTTTGTCAGCACACAGTATAAATCTGTGTACGAAGCCAGAAAGCCAAACTTTTCAGGACATGAAAAAAAGTTTAATTCTTTTACTAGATCTAATTGTACTCACATTTTATTATTTTTTTCTTGCTTTTTTCAGCATGTAGAATTTGAAGTTCGACAAAATATTTTAGGCACATGGAACCAATACTAAATATTAAGAAACTGCAATAACTAATATTTTAAAAAGTATTAATTATATCTTTAAAAGTCAAAATTGTGAGCTTAATACAACTGAACATCTGGTCGACGTTTTGCCTGCAACAGGGCAAGGAAGTGAGACAATTAAAACTCCACGTAGACCAAACCAGTGCGGATTGTATTTGGATTTGAGCCACAACCACCCGCGTGCGCTCCCGTTCGTCTGCAACTGCACCACATTCACCCGCTGACTGAAATTTTCATTCCCCAAACTCAATAAACGCACTACAATGAGGCGCACCCTACCTGCGTTATTGAGGACAATTGTTGTTGTCGTGGTTGTTTCAACATCAGACGCCAGCTCTATGGTTGATGGGGATTATAACAAGCTCTGGGTTCCCGGTCAAACTTATCCACTCGACTTTCATAACGAATATTGCTCCCAGAATTGTCCGTCTGTTTCAACATCAACATCGGGTATGATTGACATTCTGTCTGCACCGTGCGCACCTTGCTCATGTCAGGATATTTGTGAACTGATTGGAGACTGTTGTCCATCTTACCGAATACTCTGGGCGCACAACATCTTTAGCGTCGTGGTCGAAAGTTTTAATCTTTTCCCAAACCCAGAGGAACAGGGTCGTCAACAAATCGTGCCAATCTCAGAGCAGGAAAACTTTTTTGACTTTTCATTCTTTGAGTGTGGACAA
Organism: Aplysia californica; assembly: GCF_000002075.1. Lineage (NCBI taxonomy): Eukaryota > Metazoa > Mollusca > Gastropoda > Aplysiida > Aplysiidae > Aplysia > Aplysia californica. The sequence goes on from NW_004797275.1 coordinate 561,482, forward strand.
TTCTGCTCCCATTCCGGCTGCCGACATTTCTTCGTTGTATCAAAGTGCCACGATGGTGAGGCAAATGTTACGTTGCGAAATCTTTGTGAAGCAAAACCGTGCGAAACGGTGCGTACCTGTACTCCAATAACTCACGTAAAGACAGGTGTAACCTACAAAAACTATTACTGTTTGATGTGCAACAGCTTAACCCGTGGCGAAGAGTCCACGGTTGTAGTGGGGGGCGAAAGAGACAACTGGAAGCCTCAACAACCAACCGAGGACGTAGCAGGTAACACAGACTTTAACAACACTGGCTACGTAAGCTGGATCCTAGAAATTAGCTGCCTTCACTATCAGACTTTGTACAGCGTCACAGATGAGGATGAGCTCCTGAGGGACGCACGAGACATCCCAGACGTGTGTTCTGTCTACGTGTTTCTCGAAGCATCTCTTAACAAAACCCCGTCACATTGCGATCCTCAATTCCCTATGCCGAGGCCTGACGACAGTCTCACAGAGTGCGTCATCGATGACCCGAGTCTCCTGTATTTTTGCAAGTATATCACGCATCCCGCGTTCAGAACCAGTGTCGGCGGACAGAACCTGTTTTGTCTCCTGTGCCGGGGGTTCTCCCTCCAGAAAGCTGGGCGCGCCCCTGACGAGCTGACGACGCAAGTCCCCACCACGACGTCCGACCCTTCCCACCACGACACCGACACCCAGACAGTAGCGCCTCTGTCTCTCCTACTGGGCATCACCAACAAGATTGTGTCCCGGGCTGCCTCTCGTGTCGTGTGCTCCAACAGCACGTGGAGAGAGGACCAGGTGAGTCTTTTCCCTCACTTGTCTTTTGCCTCTTTATCTATTGACTCTTTTATCTTTTTCCCTCACTTGTCTTTTGCCTCTTTATCTATTGACTCTTTTATCTTTTTCCCTCACTTGTCTTTTGCCTCAAATGTTTGTTGACTCTTTTGTCTTTTGTCTTTTCCCTCATTTGTCTTCTCCCTCATTAGTCTTCTCCCTCATTAGTCTTCTCCCTCATTAGTCTTTTCCCTCACTTGTCTTTTCTCGAACTTGTCTTTTCTCGAACTTGTCTTTTTTCCCCTCGCTTGTCTTTTGACGAATTTGCCTTTTCTCCGACTTTGTCATTATATAGAAACTACACATCATTTTTTTTTAAACCTGAAAGGGGGATGGGTGAGTGGGGAAGTGCTCGTCTGTAGATGTGATTATACTGTGAGTGGTCGCCAGAGAAGGTTCGTCTGTACGTGAATAAAATTTACATTCATCGCCCCTCCCCCCCCCCCATCCAAGTTACTAGAACTGTTGAACAGCTTATGCCAACCACGACAGGCTAAAAAGAACTCCAAACTAAACAGCATTCTTCTTCCTCTTTTCACTTTTCACAACGACAATTCTTGATCAATTGGGTCTACCGCTTTTTTCTTTCTTTTTTTGTTGTTCGTTCACAGGACAGTGAGTGTCAGCAGGCGTTGTGCTCTCTCGGGAAGGTGGCGACCCCTAGCGGTCTGTGTGCAAGCGCCGTGGATCAGATCCGAGGGCTCGGCTACGTTGTGTCAGTGACCCTGAAGCCAGACAAGTATATCTCATTTACCCAGAGCTTCAGCGAAGTCTTGAGGTACTGGATTTATAAAACAGTCGCATCTCATGCTTTGGAAATAGAAATGAACATTATCGCTACTGTTTATGTAAATAAATCAGATTCCGACAATGTTCCAATTCTGAAATCGGTTAGGCATACATCGTACATAATCAGCAATTCTTCCTTTCAAAGAGACCATATTGAGCAGAGTATCTTCAAAACGGCAAACCACACGTTTGTAGTGCGTCACGGAAAGAAGGGGAGAAGTACTACCTCCACATTGTTATCGCCAGTTGCTATAGGCCATGAACTGCATCAGATGTACATGTATACAAACTCCCAGTCTCTGTTGGACGAACACGACAGTCTAAATAGTGAAATGAAAAGGATTTTTGGGAAAGACACTAAATTTTTCAGTATAGAGCAGTTTCTGTACAGACCAGATTACGGTGCAGAAACAGCCGTGCTATATCCAGACATAGAGGTATCGGGGTACGAAGAGGAGGAAACGGTTCTTCTTAAAGTACACCCACACGTCAAGGTCAACAGAAAGCAATGGGCTCAAAAGGAAAACTTTATTGACCTGACAAGCACTTTTGTCTGTCCTTTCATGAATCTCAGTGTAGAGGAGAGCTATGTGTCCTGGTCTGGAGAGATGGTGTTCAAAGTTTCTCACGAGGACAGAACATCGAACGTTACCTACAACAAAGACGTGATGCGACTCAAAGAAGGCGTGATGTATTTGTGTATTGACGTATTCAAGAAGCTATTTCCGCCAGTCGCTGTACCAAGAGAGAAAAATGTGCCAAAGATACTGCAATTCTATTTTGAAGTTTTCTGTTTCAGTCTGTCGACGGCCTGCCTCGTCTTGTCTTTGCTAACGTATGGCCTCTTCTCATCTCTCCGTTCACTGCCCGGTATGAACAACATCGGTCTCTGTTACTCTTTGGCCGTTGCTCAGATCTCTCTACTAGTCTCAGCACAACACGGAGGCCGCGGAGAGCTTCCCAACATCGCCTGTGCCATCAACGCAGTGCTGCTTCACTTCAGCTGGTTGTCGGCCTTTGCTTGGATGAGCGTGTGTACAGTCCACATGTTCCGAGTGTTCAAGTGTACGGGAACTCAGTTCAGCCAAAATCTCAGGGAAGATCGAAGACGATACCGCACTTACCTCCTCTCCGCTCATGGGTTGGCTGCTGCTGTCGTTATCCTCACCGTTACAACTGAGCTTATCGTCTCCGAGGGACAGTCGTTTGGGTACAGTACACAGACGTGTTTTCTGGATACCTCCAAGTCCATCCTGACGTTTCTGCTTTTCCTGATGGCTCCGCTGTGCGCCATGATCCTCTGCAACGCCATCTTGTTTGTACTGACCGTCTGGGAGATCCGCTCGCTGACCAAACTCCAGGAGGCCCACCGTGCCCGAGAGAGAACTGGCCTGGTCACTTACGTCAAGTTGTCCACTCTCACCGGGGGATTCTGGGCTCTGGCCATCTTGGCCGTGCAGCTGGACAACGTTGTCTTGAATTTCGTCACGTCGTCGTTCATTGCTCTGCAAGGAGTTTACATCTTTCTCTCCTTCACGGCCAACAGACACGTACGTTTGCTTTACAAGGGGCTGATCAACACAAAGAAACATCCACGGGCACCTCTAACTGTGTCAGCCAATAAAAGCGGAAGGAACCAGAGGTCAAAGGACGTTGAGAGCTCAACTGAACATACACAAAGGTCTACCACTGTCTACACACTGTCTACTTAAGACACCGATTCTGGCAAAGGATCGGGGTAGATAAACTCTCCAAATCGAGATGCGAACCCTTTCTCAGAGAAGTAAAGGCCGCAACGTTAGACATCTTCATCTACCCTATCTATATATAACATTACGTGTGTGTGTGTGTGTGTGTGTGTGTATCTATGTATGTGTGTGTGTGTGTGTGTGTGTGTGTGTGTCTGTGTGTGTGTGTGTATGTGTGTGTATCTATATAACATTACGTGTGTGTGTGTGTGTATCTATGCATGTGTGTGTGTGTGTGTGTATGTGTGTGTATCTATGTATGTGTGTGTGTGTGTGTGTATGTGTGTGTATCTATGTATGTGTGTGTGTGTGTGTGTGTGTGTGTGTGTGTGTGTGTGTGTGTGTGTGT
>NW_004797275.1:565310-568850 GCF_000002075.1 Aplysia californica
TCGCTGACCAAACTCCAGGAGGCCCACCGTGCCCGAGAGAGAACTGGCCTGGTCACTTACGTCAAGTTGTCCACTCTCACCGGGGGATTCTGGGCTCTGGCCATCTTGGCCGTGCAGCTGGACAACGTTGTCTTGAATTTCGTCACGTCGTCGTTCATTGCTCTGCAAGGAGTTTACATCTTTCTCTCCTTCACGGCCAACAGACACGTACGTTTGCTTTACAAGGGGCTGATCAACACAAAGAAACATCCACGGGCACCTCTAACTGTGTCAACCAATAAAAGCGGAAGGAACCAGAGGTCAAAGGACGTTGAGAGCTCAACTGAACATACACAAAGGTCTACCACTGTCTACACACTGTCTACTTAAGACACCGATTCTGGCAAAGGATCGGGGTAGATAAACTCTCCAAATCGAGATGCGAACCCTTTCTCAGAGAAGTAAAGGCCGCAACGTTAGACATCTTCATCTACCCTATCTATATATAACATTACGTGTGTGTGTGTGTGTGTGTGTGTGTATCTATGTATGTGTGTGTGTGTGTGTGTGTGTGTGTGTGTCTGTGTGTGTGTGTGTATGTGTGTGTATCTATATAACATTACGTGTGTGTGTGTGTGTATCTATGCATGTGTGTGTGTGTGTGTGTATGTGTGTGTATCTATGTATGTGTGTGTGTGTGTGTGTATGTGTGTGTATCTATGTATGTGTGTGTGTGTGTGTGTATGTGTGTGTATGTGTGTGTGTGTTTGTGTATGTGTGTGTATCTATGTATGTGTGTGTGTGTGTGTGTGTGTGTGTGTGTGTGTGTGTGTGTGTGTATGTGTGTGTATGTGTATGTGTGTGTGTTTGTGTATGTGTATGTGTGTGTGTGTGTGTATGTGTGTGTGTGTGTTTGTGTGTGTGTGTGTGTGTGTGTGTGTGTATGTGTGTGTGTATTTGTCATTTTCCTGTCTCCTTGGCAAGCACTGAGCACAGCACACTAAAGTGTTGCTGTAAATTATCACCCTGACGCAATTATCATTGCTTGGATCAGCGTCTGTTCAACTGTACAATCCTCATCTTGAAAGTACTAATAAACACAACATGATAACTGCCCACTCTTTCCAGAGAACCTCAATTTTTCAAAAAAATGCATCGCAGACAGCCTTAGTGGGTGGTTGGCGAGTGCTCTGATGTGTTGTGGTTTACTTCTTCTTTCCTATCAAACATCTATCGTCCTTATCTCCCCTTTTTCTTTTTAATGTTTGCTACTCTCTTGTAACACCTATAATCTTCTGGCGCTCATATGGACTTATGCAGTTGCGTACGCCGTAAAACCTCTACTAAAACTAAAAGAGACAGCCTTATGCAAGAGTTTATCAAGTACAGTGCTTGACTACTTTACGCCAGTGACTAGGCTTACTGAGAGTACTATGGGTCTGTGTGCACCTATAGAGTACTATGGGTCTGTGTGCACCTATAGAGTACTATGGGTCTGTGTGCACCTATAGAGTACTATGGGTCTTTGTGCACCTATAGAGTACTATGGGTCTGTGTGCACCTATAGAGTACTATGGGTCTGTGTGCACCTATAGAGTACTATGGGTCTGTGTGCACCTATAGAGTACTATGGGTCTGTGTGCACCTATAGAGTACTATGGGTCTGTGTGCACCTATAGAGTACTATGGGTCTGTGTGCACCTATCATTCAGCAAGGACAAAAAATCTGCCGTCTTGTACCCAACGTCCAGTAAAATTATGTAGTGTAGGCCTTCCCAAAACATCCACGTCGTTCAATATGAAAAGGCATTTATACTATAATACATTCGATTATTTCTAACACTCCCCTCGGGTTACAAGGAATAATGAATTCCAGTAATTTATTATAATTTCTACAGTGAACGTTATTATCATGACAAATGAAAATCATGATATTTATTTATTTATTTATTTATTTATTTATTTATTTATTTATTTATTTATTTATAGTCAAACCTGGGTAAGACGGTCACCCATTGTCAGGTGAAAAGTGGCAGCTTATAACAGGTGGCCGTCTTAGGCAGGACTGATTAAATCTGTCCCCGTCGTTTTATGCAAGAACAATTCTGAAATTATGCAAACTGAGCCAAAAAATGTGAAAATATGCGTTTCTGTTAATTTTAACAAATAATGATAAAGGAGAATAATCAGAAATTAAAAAAGATCAAATTTTGCTAAATTAAGCGAGGTGCATAAAACCACGGGGACAGTTAAATCAAAGAAAACAAACCATTTCCTTCTGAGGTCCCAACCGGATGTGTTTACAGGCTTATTACTGCCGTAAGGGTAATTAAAATGTTGGGTTTTTTAAGTGTGTGCGTGTTTGGGGGAGGGGGGGGGGGGGGTAAGAAGGTTTTTGTTGTTGCTGTTGTTATTGTTTATGCTGCTGCTGTTTTTTTTTGTCTCGTTTTTTTAGGGGGGGGGGGGGGTTGTTTAAAAAAAAAACAGTCCTTGGTTCTCAACTGGATTTGGTTGCATGCTCAGGACTTGGGTTGCATTTCTACACTGATGCCGCCTTCATCAGCTGGATTTATTTGCCTGTCCTGTGGTTTTATGCACCCCGCATAAGTTAGCAAATTTTGATCATTTTTTGCATAATTTCTGATTATTTTCCTTAATCATTCTTTGTTAAAATTAACAGAATCGCATAATTTCACATTTTTGTGCTCAGTGTTCATAATTTCAATTTTTTTCTTGCATAAAACGACGGGGACAGATTTGCATGTGTGAAACGCTTTTTTTTGGTAAGCGTTTTACGGCGCTTGCAACTGCATAAGGTCATATGAGCCGAAGCCTACTCTTATCGATTTTAGACCACCAAGGGATCTTTAACGTGCGCAAATTGCACACAGGGTTTGTCCGAGAAGGCTAGGTGTAAATCTTTCCTACCAGAAGATCAGGGGTGTGGTTGAAAGACAGCAGTAAGAAGGAGCAAAGGAGCAACAGTAAAAAGGCTGCAGAAAGAGTCAGGAGCCCAGAGAAGGGGGGCAAAGGAGGTGAGAGGAAAGGGGACAGAAAGAGGACACGAAATTTTCGAGAAGAAAATTTTTGGGTCGCTACCTGGATTCGAACCTGGGACCTTTGAATGAGAGGCCAACACCCTAACCTCTTGGCCACGAGAGCCCCCTCGTTTTTGTTTGCACAGAGAGACAAAGTCTGTCGACTGCTGTAGTTCAAGTGTTAAATTAGTGTATCAAATTAAATGAGGAAGACAGTGTGCAAGGGTATAATAAAGGGTGACCTTATTTAGGCCACATATGGCCTAAATAAGCTAAACCCCCCTCCTTTACCTTATTTAGGCCACAGGTGGCCTAAATAAGCTAAACCCCCCTCCCTTACCTTATTTAGGCCACACCTGTGGCCTAAATAAGCTAGACCCCCCTCCCTTACCTTATTTAGGCCACACCTGTGGCCTAAATAAGCTAGACCCCCCTCCCTTACCTTATTTAGGCCACACCTGTGGCCTAAATAAGCTAGACCCCCCTCCCTTACCTTATTTAGGCCACACCTGTGGCCTAAATA
>NW_004797275.1:568950-571317 GCF_000002075.1 Aplysia californica
AACCCCCCTCCCTTACCTTATTTAGGCCATATGTGGCCTAAATAAGCACTCCCTATAATAAAACAAAATGTTTTAGACACGGAAGACAAAGTAAAATAACAACTGAGTCGCCACCACTCACAGAACGAGCGACGCTTCTGTCGTAAGTTCATGTTCACGTCCGTTGTTTTTTTTTTTGTAGTTGTTGTTTTTTTAAAAATTGCAAGTGTTTTACGACGCTTTCAATTGCATAGGGTCATATGAGCGCGTGGGTTACATTAAATATTTTCAGTTGGTAGGAAATTTTGAATTTTGCCCGGGTGGCGTTGAAGCCTATTCTTATCGGTTTTGGACCATCAAGGGATCTTTAACTTTAACGTGAGCAACTTGCACACGGAAGCTCTGAGATTGTTCGCCCTTGTTCGATAACTTTAAGGCTAGGTGTAGATCTTTCCTACCAGAAGATCAGGGGTGTGGCTGAAAGACAGCAGTAAGAAGGAGCCAAGGAGTAACAGTAGAAAGGCTGCAGAAAGAGTCAGGAGCCCAGAGGAGCAGGCAAAGGAGGTGCGGGGGTTTGGAGGGCAGAAAGTGGAGACGAAAGCAGACGACATAATATTACTTGAGAGCAGGAAAAGAGGTGAAAGGAGACAATTTAGAAAAGAAAAAGAAGTTCCGTCGCTATCCAGATTCGAAAGCGGGGCCTATTGAATGAGAGGCGAACACCTTAACCTCTAGGCCACGAGAGTCCCCGCGTCCATTGTGAAAGATTGGGTAAACAGTGACCGGTCACCTCACTAACAACTAACAATTTGTGTATGAGATGTGGGCGGGGCTTATAGGTCATGACGGACCACACGCTTCTCTCACCGTCAGCTGAAAATTTATTGTCACCGAGTGGTCAGTTTTTGTAAGCAATAGAGGGTAGGACCTCCTACCCAACATGGCTGGACATTGGAGGGACTAACAATAATAACGACAGGTGACAGGATTATGACGGCTCGTCCACAGCGTCAGGGGCCAATGCAATTTAAGATAATTCGTCCGGCGATAAGAGATTTACCTGGGAGTTCTTATAGTAGGCCTATAGTCTTTTTTTTTTTAAGCTTTCGGTAGGTAGAATAGGTTATAGGGTAGCCACAGTCGCGTTGGATAGGTGACCATTTTACGCAGTAATTTTTTTTAAAGCAAGGGGTGAAATAGAAAAGTGGGTGTTTGTACTGGTGGCCATCATGGCAGGTTCGACTGTAGGCCTATTTATTTTTATTTATTCATTTATTTTTCATTATTACAATGTAAGTCATTATTATTACAATGTAAATCATTATTATTATTATTATTATTATTATTATTATTATTATTATTATTATTATTATTATTATTATTATTATTATTATTATTATTATTATTATTATTATTATTATTATTATTATTATTATTATTATTATTATTATTATTATTATTATTATTATTATTATTATTATACCATCATCATTATTATTATTATTATTATTATCTCCTGTAACAATCGAAAACATTTGTAATTTCCTGGAAAGAATTTAGTCCAAGCTGCCATTTTGAAGGCGCTAAAACACAAATTTACTAACAAAATCTAATTTAAAAAACACGATTAAATGATAATTATAATATTGATATTAATGATAGGAAAAAATATAAAGAAATAATAATAGAGCTAATCAAAATAAATAAATTAATTAATCTTAAAAAATAATAAAAACAAAAGTTCATTTTTAAAGCGTCTAGAATCTGCACCCGTGTACACACATGAATCAAAGTACAAAACAATACTCGTAACGGTGAAAAGACATTAAAAAATATTTGTTCAAATAATGATGAAAACACACACACACACACACACACACACACACACCTTTTCTCTCATCACACTACACGCATAATATATTATGAACGAACCATAATGCTATATCATTTGTAATGAAATTATATATATTTTAGGTGACGGTTTAGTTGAAGTTCTGCCGCGCTACGGCGGGCTAACCAATGAGGTTAATATACAGTTCTTTGTAAGGTCCTTGGGTTTACCTTGAGTCCCGCCAAAATGATCGACCACGGTATACCTGTCCCCGTCGTTTTGTGCAAGAAAAATTAGGAAATTATGCAAACTAAGCCCAAAAAATGTGAAATTAAGCGATTCTGTTAATTTCAACAAAGAATGAAAAAGGAAAATAATCAGGAATTATGAAAAAAAGATCAAATTTGGCTAAATTATGAGTGGTGCACAAAACCACGGCGACCGGTATACTGTGTAGCTCAAGTCCGCCCTGACCGGTCACTGTAACGAAAGCGCTTGGGGCATTGCCAAGTCTGAATTAAAAGTTAAGCTCGCTATGGCTGGGGGGGGGGGGGGGG
>NW_004797275.1:571800-576600 GCF_000002075.1 Aplysia californica
GATAGAAGGTGGGCAAAAATCCAAACAATAGATACATTATCATTTCCATAATGTTACAATCAAATGAAGCAGCTGGGTTAGAAATGATTTCATTTGCATGTGTCTTTAAATATGTGTCTTAATCTTAGATCCCAATGGTGTGTGTCTCAGGGATCGGGAAAGGAAGTTCCAAACTGATGGAGCTAAATGGGCGAAAGATCTGTCAGCTAACTTTTTAAAAATACTCTTCTCCAGAAAACTCTTAAGAGATACTGATCGCCTGATCTCAGAGGTCTAGATGGAACATAAATCTGGATGAGATCACTAAGATATGAGGGCGCTTTGTTATTGACACACTCGTGGCATGATATTGCACCAATTTTTTTCCGATATTCTAGCCGACACAGGGAGCTAATGGAATGTTCTCAATATGGGAGTAATGTGCTCCCTTAAAAAAAAAAAGTACATGTACAAGTCTTGCAGCAAAATTCTGGAAACGCTATAGTTTGAGAAGCTTGGTGTGAAGTAGGTTGGCTAGCGCAGTAATCAATACGAGAAAATAAAAAAGATGACAGAAGAATTTTCACTAAGCATTCATTCTAAAACCGAAAAAAAACCCCAAACTGCAAATTTATAAAACAACATAAAAATTGAAACAAACAGTAGCAAAAACAATCAATCAAAAAACAAAACAAAAACAGAACAAAAAAACCCTACAAAAACAAAACAAAACAAGAGCCCCCTTAAAAATAATAAAACAACAACCACAGCAACAACAACGAGTACATAGATATTTTGTTTTTACAAGGAAGGTCCACAGAAACCGAAATCTGTACGACTTAATCATTACAATTAATACGTAAGATTACAATTAATGACCTCTCATCTTCTGTTTCTCCTCGCTGGCTGCTTTTTTACAACGGAACCACTGGTCATCCTTCTCCCCTTCCTCCTCCCTCCCTTCCTTGTCCACTTCTTTCGCTTCGTCTTCCTCGCCTTCCTCTTGTCTTTCCTTGTTTGCCTTTTCCTCTGCCTCCTCTTCTTAATCCTCATTGTGAACCTTCTTCTCATCCTTCGCAAAATTGTCTTTATCATTCTTATCAGTAACACAATCAACAAAATCACCATCACCACCATCATCAAACCAACATCAGCACGAACTCTAGAACCACCACCATGTCCATCATCATCGTCGTCGTCATCATCATCACCATTATCACCCTCCTCCTCCTCCTCATCCTCCTCCCCCTCCTCCTCTTCCTCCTCCTCTTCACCACTCGACCGACGTGTATCTCTCTCTTTCTCCTTTCCTCCAGCCTCACTAGCACGGACACCCGACAAAAACATGTTCCCATAACTCTGCTCTTCATGATTTGGACAAATATACTGTGTCAAGGGAGGGTTCTTGGCGGACTTGAAAGACGCTGACAGAAGCTGTCTGATAGCAGGTGATTCAACAAAACGTGACGCAAATGTTACATCAGATTGACATAATGATTTCCTTGATGCCTCTCGTATGGGTACTCTCCCCTGTATAGCTCTAGAAGAACAACAGTCTGCTGACGTTTTTCCTTCCACGCCAGAACCCAGCCAAACTCTGGGACATTTATAGCCCGACATCTCTACCATCATATTAAAAACATCTCTTTGTACAATGAGTGGAAGTTCAGAAGAGGTAGACGAGACTGGGCGGTTGGCGGGTGTCTCGATGTCCTCTTCGACCTTGCTCACGCTCCTCACACAGCGTGAGGCGGACTGTCCTGCACGTTTTCCTGGTCCTGCCGGGTCCACGAAGTCACGAACACGGGGCCTGTGGTGGGAAGTTTTCACCAGCAACATCCTGAACCTGAACCACCAACTGTTTCAAGGAAAAGACAAAAAGAACGGCAGGTTTAAACATACATCATGAAATCCTTTTGAAAAAGGAGACTATGAGAAACGTGCACCAGCTTTTGCTGTCTGAAGAAACGCCTCTCCACTCTAAACCTATTTCGAAAAATAAAACATTTTATAAGACACTCTCAGGTATATATATATGTGGGTTTTTCCCTTATATTTCTCAGTTGTGAAAAAGATGCAGGGCCAAGAATTTGAAACATTTGAATAATACAAGCAGTTAGTGGATATGCATAGCATATATAGCATGTGTCTAAAACGTAAAGGCGAGCCACTCACAAAAGACACACCAGAGGTGCACACAGACCAAGGGATAGAAGGAATTAATATTATCTCCCTCACCCCCCTCCATGCACACATTCACACACACGCACGTAAACACACACAACCACACAACCACACAACCACACAACCACTCACTCACACACACACACACACACACACACACACACACACACACACACACACACACACACACACACACACACACACACACCAGCAAGCGTGCACTTGCTGACTCAACCACTCACGGAAAGGCAGAAAAATAAACTGGGGGAAGATAGAAAGTAAAATAGACAACAACAGAGCTTGACTTTTTTTCTAAAGAAAGATTAAGGTGTTAATCTCTTATCAATGCTTACATTCTCAGTCTCCTTCCCCAGATGATAAACAGCAATATAGTATTATCAAGGCTTATGATTATGAAGCAATGGTCGCTGTTCCTCCACATGGCCAATATTGCCAAGGAAGAGGTTAGCCGTACTTATATTATATGATGGCTAGACTGACAAACAGCAAAAATGAGTCTACTGAATTGTAAATAAATTTTTAGCTTGCAATACAAACAATAGTAGAATAGTGTATCTGAGAAGAAATCAAAAGGTGCCTTACTGATAGTGCATGTTTTTTTTAACTAGAATAATTAGCCTACTAATGAGACTTGTGTACTCAACAGGTTTCTAATAGGGCTTAAAATAAGTACGGCTAGACTGTAAGGCTAGGTGTACTTTTGATGTCTGAATTGTAAATAAAATTCTAGTTTGCAATACCTAAAGTATTTGTATTTCAGAAGAAACCAAAAGGTTACTTACTGACTTACATGTATTTTAAACCTGGATAATTACTAGATCTAGATCTAATGAGACCTGTGTATTCAACAGGTTTCGGTCAATAGGCCCAAAGCTAGATCTAAGTATGGCTAGACTGGTAGGCTAGCCGGCCACTTCGTACTGCTAATGTACACAGAAATGGAGACAGTAAAATCCAGTCGACACACCCCCTCCCTTCCCCCAAACTGCAATTTCTACAAATTGTTCTTTATTTTATGTCCACTGATTGCCTTCCGCTCACTCTCTCTGTAAGTCGTGACTGTATATTTCCTAATTGAGACTGAGTCTTAAAACAAACCCCAACCCAACACACACACGCGCGCGCGCACCCTATCCCCATCGCTCTAAACAGCCGTAATGGAAAATAATAGATTAAGAGAAGTAATATTATCAAAGTGTGCTTTATAACTACTTGCATTTACCTGCGTTCTCATTCATATTTGCTAGACTTCGATCGGAGTTGAAAGAATACTTGAAAGATAGTACACATGTAGTAAAATAATAACGAATAATGATATAGGCTACGTGAAGAGGAATTTATTTTTTATGCCTCATTTATCTGTTGGCTAGAAACAGGAGAAAATCTTAACGAGCTAAGTCTTAAAGCGAAATACGTCATCAGTATCTCAGAACGCATACATTATCATTGTTAAGCTGATGCGAACTTTCCTTGTCTCCGTTTTCATGCTCTGCCGAGATAACGACACCTTTCTTTGTTTGTCTCGGGTAATGCATACGTTGACTCCACTCTGGCTTTCATCTCCAACGAAAGCAACATTACTACGTTTTGAATTTATTATCAGAAAAAAAATATTATGATATGAATTCGATTAACAAGAGAAGGAAAGGTCGCCCCCCCCTTTTTTTTTCTTCCAAAGCATGTATGTCTTGAAGTGGTTTTTTTAAATTCTCTTTTTAACGTCCCCTCGATTTAGCAAGGAGCGAGTTGCTCCAAATAAAGATATCCGATTGTCATAAAAACATGAACGTTAGTTTTAAAATAAAGAGTACTTTGGTCTGTTAATCATTAAATTTACATTTATGAACTAGCCATCTTGTAACAAAAATAAAAGGTCAGCTTTTGAGACAAAAAATGGATATGGAAAACAATGGACATGTCAGTTGGTAAAACCTTCTCTTTTGAGAACACGCTTAAGAAAAAGAAGAAAAGAGTTTCTTTAGTAAGCGTTTTACAGCACTTGCCACACGGTTTTTTTTCTCGATATCCATACAAGAATGTCGAGAGTATCTTCATCTAAACATATAATACTCATACGCTTTTCCGAAAAGATCACAAGATAAGGTCAGAAAAGAACCAACATAAAACAGATACATGGTAAGTACTTATTTACATAGTAAGTATAAATTATATTTACCTGAAATGTTTCTGAAAACACAGATCTTGGCAGCTCCAGAAGTTTGTCTTGAATCCACGCCCGTCACTGTTTGAAGTCCATTGTACCAGAGATTTGGGATGTTACAAATTTTGTGAATTTAATTTATTTCCAAAACTTAGAACACTGAAGCACACGTGAAAATTGGCAACAAATAACCACGTGCATGAAAGAAAATACAAGTAGTATTACCAAAACTGAAGAAAAGTCCCTTTTTTTTAAACGCTCAATGGCATTCAACAGCTGAAAAGGCTATCTGCGGTTATTGCATTTTCAAATGAATCGTGTATGCCTTATTGTTATTTTAAAAAAAAAAAGTTATATTACTGGATTTCAAAAAGCTCTCAACCACGCTTTTATATGGACACCCATCGTGCAACACCCCATCAACCTCCCCCCCCTCCGCCATAATCAAACACCAT
>NW_004797275.1:576700-579687 GCF_000002075.1 Aplysia californica
GCACCAGCTTTTGCTGTCTGAAGAAACGCCTCTCCACTCTAAACCTATTTCGAAAAATAAAACATTTTATAAGACACTCTCAGGTATATATATATGTGGGTTTTTCCCTTATATTTCTCAGTTGTGAAAAAGATGCAGGGCCAAGAATTTGAAACATTTGAATAATACAAGCAGTTAGTGGATATGCATAGCATATATAGCATGTGTCTAAAACGTAAAGGCGAGCCACTCACAAAAGACACACCAGAGGTGCACACAGACCAAGGGATAGAAGGAATTAATATTATCTCCCTCACCCCCCTCCATGCACACATTCACACACACGCACGTAAACACACACAACCACACAACCACTCACTCACTCTCTCTCTCTCTCTCTCTCACACTCACACACACACACACACACACACACACACACACACACACACCAGCAAGCGTGCACTTGCTGACTCAACCACTCACGGAAAGGCAGAAAAATAAACTGGGGGAAGATAGAAAGTAAAATAGACAACAACAGAGCTTGACTTTTTTCTAAAGAAAGATTAAGGTGTTAATCTCTTATCAATGCTTACATTCTCACTCTCCTTCTCCAGATGATAAACAGCAATATAGTATTATCAAGGCTTATGATTATGAAGCAATAGTCGCTGTTCCTCCATATGGCCAATTGTGCCAAGAAAGAGGCTAGCCGTACTTAATATATTATATGATGGCTAGACTGACAAACAGCAAAAAATGGTCTACTGAATTGTAAATAATTTTTTTTAGTTTGCAATACAACCTAAAGTAGAATAGTGTATTTGAGACGAAACCAAAACTGATAGTGCATGTTTTTTAAACCTGAATAATTAGCCTACTACTGAGACCTGTGTACTCAACTTCAACAGGTTTCTAAAAGGGCTTAAAATAAGTACGGCTTGACTGGAAGGCTAGCCGTACTTTTGATGGTTGAATTGTAAATAAAATTCTAGTTTGCAATACCTAAAGTATTTGTATTTCAGAAGAAACCAAAAGGTGCCTTACGGACATGCATGTATATTAAACCTGGATAATTACTAGATCTAGATCTAGATCTAATGAGACCTGTGTATTCAGCATGTTTCGGTCAATAAGACCAAAGCTAAATCTAAGTACGGCTAGACTGGCAGGCAAGCCGGCCACTTCGTATAGCTAATGTACACAGAAATGGAGACAGTAAAATCCAGTCGACACACCCCCTCCCTCCCCCCAAACTGCGATTTCTACAAATTGTTCTTTATTTTATGTCCACTGATTGCCTTCCGCTCACCCTCTCTGTTAGTCGTGACTGTATACATTGTGTATTTCCTAATTGAGACTGAGTCTTAAAACAAACCCCAACCAAACACACACACGCACGCTCGCACCCTATCCCCATCGCTCTAAACAGCCGTAATGGAAAATAATAGATTAAGAGAAGTAATATTATCAAAGTGTGCTTTATAACTACTTGCATTTACCTGCGTTCTCATTCATATTTGCTAGACTTCGATCGGAGTTGAAAGAATACTTGAACGATAGTGCACATGTAGAATCTAGTAAAATAATAACGAATAATAATACATTAAAGGCTGCGTGAAGAGGAATTTATTTTTTATGCCTCATTTATCTGTTGGCTAGAAACAGGAGAAAATCTTAACGAGCTAAGTCTTAAAGCGAAGTACGTCATCAGTATCTCAGAACGCATACATTATCATTGTTAAGCTGATGCGAACTTTCCTTGTCTCCGTTTTCATGCTCTGCCGAGATAACGACACCTTTCTTTGTTTGTCTCGGGTAATGCATACGTTGACTCCACTCTGGCTTCCATCTCCAACGAAAGCAACATTACTACGTTTTGAATTTATTGTCAGAAAAAAAAATAAAGATATGAATTCGATTAACAAGAGAAGGAAAGGTCGCCCCCCCCCCTTTTTTTCCCCCAAAACATGTATGTCTTGAAGTGGTTTTTTAAATTCTCTTTTTAACGTCCCCTCGATTTAGCAAGGAGCGAGTTGCTCCAACTCCAAATAAAGATATCCGATTGTCATAAAAACATGAACGTTAGTTTTAATATCGAACAAACAAACAAACAAATTTAAAGAGCACTTTGGTCTGTTAACCATTAAATTTACATTTATGAACTAGATTCTAGCCATCTTGTAACAAAAATGAAAGGTCAGATTTTGAGACAAAAAATGGATATGGAAAACAATGGACAGGTCAGTTGGTAAAACCTTCTCTGTTGAGAACGCTTAAGAAAAAGAAGAAAAGAGTTTCTTTAGTAAGCGTTTTACAGCACTTGCAACATGTTTCTTTTTCTCGATATCTATAGTGGCCTACAAGAATGTCGAGAGTATCTTCATCTAAACATATAATACTCATACACTTTTCTGTAAAGATCACCAGATAAGGTCAGAAAAGAACCAACATAAAACAGATACATGGTAAGTACTTATTTACATAGTAAGTATAAATTATATTTACCTGAAATGTTTCTGAAAATACAGATCTTGGCAGCTCCAGAAGTTTGTCTTGAATCCACGCCCGTCACTGTTTGAAGTCCATTGTACCAGAAATTTGGGATGTTACAAATTTTGTGAATTTAATCTATTTCCAAAACTTGGAACACTGAAGCACACGTGAAAACTGGCAACAAATAACCACGTGCAGGAAAGAAAATACAAGTAGTATTACCAAAACTGAAGAAAAGTCCTTTTTTTAAAACGCTCAATGGCATTCAACAGCTGAAAAGGCTATCTGCGGTTATTGCATTTTCAAATGAATCGTGTATGCCTTATTGTTATTTAAAAAAAAATAGTTATAGCTAAGCCAAACAATGCTTGATCACTGACTGAATTTCAAAAAGCTCTCAACCACGCTTTTATATGGACACCCATCGTGCAACACCCCATCAACCTCCCCCCCCCCCCCTCCCCCATAATCAAACACCATCCACACACACACACACACACACAAATTAAAGTTGA
>NW_004797275.1:582882-584167 GCF_000002075.1 Aplysia californica
TTGAACATGTAGCTGTCTCTGACAAAATTGAGGGCAAACGAAGCAGGGGTCGACCCAAAGCAACCTACTTAGGGAACCTTATCAGACGGGTAACGGGGAAAGATCGGGGAAATGTAGCTTTTTTAAGAGCATCCAAGCAAAAGAATGAATGGAGAACCATGATCGTCGATGTCTGTCGCACTGCGTGAAGTTACTACAGTTGTATCTCCGATTCCAAAATGTTTTTTTTAATGACACATGGAAAAACTCAGTGTGCATCCTCCATTAAGCAGGCTAGAAAACCTGTTGACCCCCCCACCCCCTTTTGGACTTTTTACACACCAGAGCTTGTATCAGACTGAATCAAACATGCAGATCAGATTTGTAACTGCCAGTGCGTAAACTTCAGAGAGTACTTTTGACCTCATAGACTCCTTTAAAAATAGATTTGCTCTACCACGGCCTTTAACGTCTTCACAGATCATGTCATCTTAAAGTTGTATTCTTAACACAGCTTTGCCTGAGCGGTAGACATAGAGGGAGAAGATTGCCCAAGTGCTACATCCCTCCCTTCAGACCGTGACTTCTTTCGGTATGCCCCAAAAGGAGAGATACAGTTTGAGTTGTGCAAAAAAAAAAAAAGAATAAATAAATTACACGCCCATATCAAACAATCCGCGCACGCTATTGGTGATTGTTTGATGTGGTAAAACATTTGTAACGCAGCTTATCCTCAAATATCTGTTTAACAGGAGCATCCGTGTCATCCATATTTTGTACAGAAGTTTGTATTAATTTGCCTTAACTTAATCGTTATTATTTTCCCACAGCAATTAAGGCTAGATTTAAAAATCCCACAAACAGTATTTTTTCATCACTACTGTAGGCCTAAATATCCGTCACGCGGAAAATGCGATTGTTCACAGCACTTCACACTTCTCACAGACATTTGATATACGTATATGGCCTACGTCACAGCTCACCAATGACACGTTTCAGTAGCAAAACTTGTTACAAGAAATTAATTTGACTGTGAACACATTTTTCCCAGCTAAAGTTACACAAAACATGAGTTGAATAACGATAGTGTAACAATTAGAAGAAAAAAAGACGCTCTGTTTAAAGAAATTGATACAAGTCATTGTGTAAAAGCTGGAGAGTTTATGTTCAATAGTTGAGGAAATATTCGACTATAGGTTGCGCCTCGAAATTTGGGCCGCACCATAGAAATACTCACTCGACCCTTGTAACGCATGATTTATTATGAAAAGAGAGAGAGAGAGAGAGAGAGAGAGAGAGAGAGAGA
>NW_004797275.1:585245-586479 GCF_000002075.1 Aplysia californica
ACAGAATCCATAAGATATCAATAGCTAAGTGTGCATGTAATCACTTTTGGACACTATCATAATAATAATAATAATAATAAATAGAATTTGTATAGCGCATATCCCCGCTCAACTGCAGGCTCTATGCGCTTTACACTATATAAGCACCTTTGTCTACTAATCAGAAGGGGTAATTCTTACAGAAATGGGCAAGGAAGAAAACAACAACAAACAAATCAATAACCCCCCCCTAAAAAAACAAAAACAAAAAACAAACAAACAACAACAACAACAAACAGACAAAAAAACCAAACAACAACAACAAAACCCCCCCGAAAAAGACGAACAGCAATAATTATGTGCGTTCATGTCAGCTGCCCAATAGCGAGCGTGGTCTTAACATCTTAACAGCCATACCATAATGCACAAGTCACCTGACCATTCATCTGACCAATAAGGGTGTCCTTTGTTTTCAGGAAAATGCTACCTAAGCAACAGGAGAGCGTCACTTTCCAAAACGAGGCCGGCGGGAAAATTTCACCTGAGATTTTGTTGTACCTTCCTCATTATCGCATCGATCATCGACGTTGACGCACGTAGTTCTTTTCTCCGTTCTCATCATCGACGATTGTGTTTTTTTCCCAGTTTGAGGAAGATTTCTGCATTTGTGGCTTTCAAGTTGGTAAGTACTTTCTGTTTATGTATTCATTAAATGCACTTTTATATTCATATTATGATTATTATTTATTTATGCATTTAACCACTTATCGTCATGGTGCTGCCATTGTGGTGCAACTCATGTTTATTTATTTATTTATTTTTTGTACTTTAAAAATTTATCAAAAAGCCTGAGTGGGTGGTTGGCGGGTGCTCTGGTGTAGTTTGGTCCTTCTTTCCTATAAAAAAATCTATCATCTCTATCTCCCCACCTCTTTTGTGTTTGTTACTCTCTTGTAACAACTCTAATCTTCGGCACTCATATGACCTTTTTGTGTAGCAAGTGCTGTTGAATTCCTACTAAAACTAAACTAAACAAAAAACCTGATTTCTCGTTTTATGATACACGTTTTTAAGTTTGAAAAAATGGAAATGTTTCTGACAACGGTCCTGCAGTTTTGAAACATGTTAATACTAAATGATGCACCATAAGGAGGGGAATGACACAATGGCGACTTTCCACTTTGACAACGTGGTTGACCTAGCCTATGATGGCCACACCATGACGTTACTATATCGTTTCAACAAGACCGGTCAT
>NW_004797275.1:592189-595213 GCF_000002075.1 Aplysia californica
GCAACTTTAACTGAAACGTCTCTTAGTCGTAAAAGATTGAAAATCATGGAATGAACAAAAAAAAAAAGACTTAAAGTTTTTCGATTTGAATGATGTGTTGAAAAAGATGAGGACAAGTATGAATGTTGAGTTTCAGCTCAGATATCTTCATTTTTTTCTTCTTATTCTGAACAATGAATTAAATGTATACAGACAATGATGGGATTATCATACATGTGACATTTTGTTTCAGGTGGGTGTTGTGTTGTGGATCTGACACTGCCCGATGGTCAGTTGGTCAACTCAATGCTGATCAAGTCAGAGGTCACTTCACCTGTCAGTTCTGCTCGTCCAGGGGCAGTGGTCAAGCCTTTAGAGCAAGTAGTACATGGGCCCCTGCTGTATGAACATGAGGACGATCCTAGCTATGTCATAAGGGTCAACGTGAGCCGAATAAATATTGTTGCGGTAAGGAATGTTTTGTGTGTAGCTTCAGTCCTTCTCCTTTTCAATTACTGCTCAGCTATCTCTCTCGTTTTGTCTCTCCTTCACTCCCTAACTTATTCATTATATTTCTCCCTTTCCCTTAATTCCTTTGTCTGCGTCGTTTCCCCTCTATTTCTTTATCTTTTTTTTCTGTCTCTCTCTCTTTCACACTCACACACAAACACACACACACACACAAACACACACACACACACACACACACACACACACACACACACACACACACACACACACACACACACACACACACACATACATGCACATACACACGTATTGTCTCTTTTTTCCATTTTGCTCACTTAATCACCCTTAACATTCTCTCCCACCCCCTCCCCTTCTCAGTCAGTTTTCTGAATCATTTATTAAACATTTGATTCGTATTATATTTTAGTTTACTATTGTATGTCTTCTTGCTCAGGATTCCTTTCAGACAATAAATTTTTGTTTTTAATAAGTACAAGAAGAAACATTCTGGAGTTTGTCCCTTTTTAAAGTTAATTTGGATGGTTTTAACAATCATCCAACGCTTACCTAACTTTCTACACACCTTGTGTATATGCCCTAAACACAACCGATTCATACTTATAACGATACGTTTAACAAATGTATACTTGTTTCTGACTCTATCAAAATAACAACAATTTATATCTTTAAAAATGTATATAAATAAATAATACTCATCATATTTTAAACTTGTTATTTCTGGAACAGCTTCAGTTCTTAAATCGTGAGATGGCTGATGCGGGCTACTATCCCCGGGACTGAGGTTAACGACATGGCTCACACAGCGCTGATTGGTTTGGGACCTTCAGCGCCGGAACTGGACTTGGCGTCAGTGGAGTGATATTCTGTTCTCTAATGGACACCGGTTTGGATACAGCCACGCTCATGGTATGAATACAGGCTGGTAGAGGGACATGGCTCAGTGACTCGACCGAGGTTCATGGCAGTTGTTTAGGTGATCAGCGGCCGGTGAAATGGTATACAAAAGTGACACTTTACTACTAGAACAGAGGGTGTGGTCTAAGTTTTCCGCACCTATGTATATTGTGAATTTCTAAACATTCAGGGCCTTGGATTAAAAGCACCTTCTTCTTCAAGTGGACTTATCCTACTAGATGCTCAGACTGTAGCACATTTCAGGAGTTCAAAGACAAGTACTTGAGAGTGAAATACTTGAAAAAAACTTCTTTGAGCTCTTGTTACTGCTTCTGTCTTCTCAAATTTATGATCTCATAAGAATACATCGTTTTAAAAAAAGAGTGTTTAATGCGTAACTGCTAAGGGAAAAATAAACAGACACAAAAGCAATGTACATTTTAGACGCTTCGGTCTTATGTTGGTGAGGGTTTTGAAAGTTCACTTTATGGTGTAAGCCGTGAAATCAGACTGAGTGGGTAAATACTATTCTGATAATAATAGGTTTTTCATGTAAATCGTTTTAGAAGCAGCTTGTTTCAACTGTGTGGAATAACTGCACAAGGTTGTACAAGACTTTGACTTGGATCCTTTGTGTTGGAATATAAGAATATTGGTTTTATGCAATATGCTGATTTTAGGAGATTTCATATCAGTAATGCAGATTTGAGAAGTGTGATAAATAGAAATATCGCATCATCTCTCTGTTACTGAGCTCCGATAAATGTATCTGACCTTGTAGAAAGAGTATAAAGCTCAGACTGTAGCATATTTCAGGAATTCAAAGACAAGTCTTTGAGGGGGAAATGCTTGAAAAGATTAATTTGACTTCTGATTATTGTTATGGTCTTTCATACGCACGTATGATAAACTTCACATGTGGAATGTCATAAGCATGTACGTAACTTTCTTTATAAAAATATCATAGTCTTTAACATAAGGGCAGTGTACACTTGAGACATTCTCGTCATATATCTGTTGAGGGTTTGTCCACGTGTTTGGTGTAAATATTTGAAATTGACTGACTGAGTTAACATTTTTAGAACATAATTTACATGTAGATCGGTCAAGTGTGTTTGAACTCGTATATCAGACATTAAGTGTGTGGAATAACTGATATCTGCACAAGATTATACGTTTGCAAGGCTATGATTAGGATAATTTGAGTTTGACTATAAGAATATTGTTTTATGCAATGTGCTGTTTTTCTAGATTTTCATGTCTGTACCACAGATTTTTAGAAGCTATATGAATGTAAATATCTTATTTTATCTCTGTTTTAAATTGAGCTCTGACAAATGTATCTGACCCCCTAAATAGAATATAAAGCTCAGACTGTAGCATATTTCAGGAATTCAATGACAAGTACTTGAGAGGGAAAAGCTTGAAAAGGCTTCTTGACTCCTGATTATTGTTATGGTCTTAGACTCACGTATGATACACTCACACTTGTGATCTCATAAGGATATAACGTTTTTGAATAGAATAGAGTCTCTCTAGTTTTGCTTTACATAAGACAAGAACATTTGATATAATAGTCTACGAGGAAACCAATGATGTTATTTCACACAATTGTTCTTGCTAAAACAGAACAAATCAATTATGTTGTCAGAAAATGAA
>NW_004797275.1:595313-614990 GCF_000002075.1 Aplysia californica
TATCGCCTAAGATACTTACGTATGTGCTCACATTTGTGATGTTATAAGAAGATAACATTTGGTTAAATAACGTCTTTATTACCTAACTCAGAAAAACTCCCAGAGACAATAGCTGTGTGCAGTTTAGACACTCTTGTCTTATGTTGATGAGGGTTTTGGGAACTTCCCCCTTTAGATGGAACTGTGCATAATTTGCACCTCAATTTACGTAAATGGAAACATCAATGGGATCTATCATTGTATACTCAAGTTGTTTTCCTATGATTATCATGTTGAATGCATAAAACCACTTGTCTTTCTGTACGCACACTGCCATGTTTTTTGTACAGAAAGTTCCCATAATATGGGAATAATATAATTATGTTGATGCTCATTATTTTTTCTTGATTTGACAAATAAAATACATAAACTATCATAAAATCCTTGTTGTTTTCTTTTAAGATTTTTAGTTCTTTTGGTTTTGGAGCGGTTGGAGGGTGTTGTAAGGAGGTTATTCCTGTTTCTGTCTGTTCTCTTACCAGTTTTCCCCTAAACTGTCCTTTGCCGACTTCTAAAAAATCGTATTTTCTTTGCTATCCTGTATGTTTCCTTAGGTCTTTTTTTCAGTATGTCTGTTCTATCTTTATCTTCATCCCTTGACTGCTAGACTAATCTTTCCACCCCTTTTCACACTTTTAGCTATCCCTTGTCTGTCTGTCTGTCTGTCTGTCTGTCTGTCTGTCTGTCTGTCTGTCTGTCTGTGGACACAAGGACACGTGTGTACTTATGGAGTTTTGTGTCTGTGACATGAAATATGGCTCGAATATTTTTGGATCAGAATAGTCAGACTCTGAGACTTAGCTGGTTGCGATCTTGGAAACGAGAATTTTGCTGGTCTTCTATTTCTCCTAGAGAAAAAAAGCCATCTTTTATTTTAATGAGGAATACAAACTCACGGAGACCCAATGACAAATACAGGGAAAACAGGAATGAAAACCAGAAAAATTGTGAAGGTTCGTCCGAAGAAAGGGACAACTGTCACCTAAGTACCATAACGTGACTCCAGTCCACAATTTGTTGTAGTAGCAGATGTTTTACGCCTCCATCGACACACATTTTAGATCATTTAGGGAGGCGGGCTGCTTCTACCTTGCTTGTCTGGGCCAACCCAGGCTATGAGGAAACATACGGAGAGAAATGTGCTCGATAAATCAACTGACACAAATGCAACATGAGTTCCTTCACTTGGAGTTCATGCATTGATGGGTTAAGTCGAACCAAACAATAACCTATTAATAGTATGGTGAAGAGGAGAAGATGGTGATGGATTGGACATATACTCAGACAGCCAGGCCACAAGGTGAGAAGTAAAAGTCTAAGATAGAATTCCCAGGTTTGGGGGGGGGGGGGGGGGGGTAGGGAAGGAGAGAAAGAGAGGAAGGCTGATAACATGATTACAACCTATAAAAACTACCGATTCATGGCCTTTTTTCGCTGAAGCATTGATTTTTAGACTTGATTTACAGTCATTCAAAGTCGCTGAATTGACAAATTACTCAAGTTTTGCTGTATCACAT
This sequence comes from Aplysia californica, assembly GCF_000002075.1. Lineage (NCBI taxonomy): Eukaryota > Metazoa > Mollusca > Gastropoda > Aplysiida > Aplysiidae > Aplysia > Aplysia californica. The sequence continues at coordinate 596,870 of NW_004797275.1, forward strand.
CAAGTTTCTTTTCTCTATGGCATTGCCACTGTTTTTGCTGTATGCTATTAAATTAGCTGAAATGATAACCAATTTTTTCCCCCAAAAATTACAAGAAAAAAAAATGAGACATCGAAACCTTTTGGTATTCCTATAAAGCATGTAAATCGTCAAATTTCTCAATGACATTGGGTGCAACATTAAAAAATGGTTCATGTACCTAAGTCGGAGGCAACATGTTTGGGACAGAAACTTTCTTTTGTGGGATCGCCTGGAGTGTGTTGTGTCTGGAAATTCTCTTTGAATTCTCCAACAGTAATCTGACGTCATACCACTGGCCTTGTTACCACTCCTCCATAGTTCTAACGTCTTGATGAAATCTTTCACCTTGCTCATAACTGACATCATCAAAGTTTTGAGGAAAATTTATCTAAACTACTTTTCAGAGAGATGAACCATTATGGTCGTGTTCCAGTCCAAAAGATGGAGGTTTTTTTAACCATGTCCTTGGAATGATCGAACTCAAAATGTCTTTTCCAGCAACAGTGGTGACATATAAGTAAAGCACGTGTACATCGCATTAGGTCTATTTATGACTTAGAAAATGCTATCTGTGCTTTTTTGTGTGGATTTTTTGTTTTTGGTTAAAGGATCGAAATGTTCTCGAGCGCTCCTTTCGTGCAAGTTAAACCTGCCGCGCCATCTTTCCTCTAATCTAAGAAAACAAAGAAGTAAGTTTATTTCAATATAAAAATTCAACAGTTATTGCCGTAATCTGTTGCCTACAAGTAAACAGAATCATTAACTAGATTAAAACAAACACAAGAAATCAAAAGAAAACAAAATAAACAAAAGGCAAAAAAGCAACAAACAAAAACAACGAAACAAAACAAAACAAACAAAACAAACAAAAACAACTTCAAGAAAAAACTTTCCTATCTCTCCTCACTCTCCCCTCCTACACTCCCTCTCCTCCCCCCTCCCCACACACACTTCACCTCCTTCATCCCCCTATCCCCCCAAAGCCCCCCTCCCTCACCACCACCTTTCCACTATTAGCAGACTCAATTTCCCTCTCCCTCAACCCACCCTCTCCCTACTTCTGGATATTCCCAAATGTCCATGTGCATAATAAGTCTATCCTGAACGAAGTTGTCAGCCCATTTTGCTATTTTGTCAGCGATCATGAATAGCAATCTACAGCAAAACTCCGTCGGCACAGGAGATTTGGATGTAACCTTGTAACCTGTCATGTCCAATCAACCTTACTACGTCCCACGGTCAATTTTTACTTTTCCACCCACACACAGATGCACTGATATGAAGGCGAAACTGTCAGTATTTTTGCTGCAGAACACACGTGTGGCCACTAAAACCCTTGCAAATCAATTGTTTTCATGTAAATATCAATCCTAATTGCCAAAACATCAAATCATTGTGAAATTCAGGGGGGCATGCCCCCCCCCCCTGAAACCCCCCATGTTGTTAAAAGTAAGTCAAATAGTACTACGCCACTGGTCCTAGTTCTGTGTTCAAACATGAATAACTCAGTAACTATTGATGTGCGGCAAAAATGAAGGCCATATTCGTGTTCAGCATGCAAAATACTACTAGAATAAAAGTATATCAAACCTGTACATGAGACGGGTGTATTAGTAAAAAAAATACCCGTCCCACGCTGATTCGCGTCATTAAACAATTGCCTAAAAAACAAACGTGTTTGTTTTCAGTTTCAGACGATCGAGTCGGGCGATCGGCCCGATCCAGCCGTTGTGGGCATTAGATAAGTTGCAGTCTTTGGGAGGACAAATGAAAATGAAAACAACCAAATCCCTTGTGAGGTCCCAACGGAGGTGGTCGTTGGCTACGGACTGCCGTAAGGTTAATCAAAGTTTGGGGTTGTTGTTTTTTTGGAGGGAGTTGGGGGGAAGGGGGGGGGGGGGGCTGTAATTGTTGCTGGTTTTGTTTGTTTGTTTATTGTTATCGATTTTTTTGTTTTGGGGGGGTGGTCTCTTTGTTGTTTTAGGATTTTATAAAGGGGAAGGGGGTTGTTGTTGGTTTTTAAAATAATGTTATCTTCGGAGTTCCCTATACTGGAGTTGGTTGCTGGCTCAGGACATGGGTTACGTAATTTTTACATTGATGCTGTAATTAACAGCTGGATGTATCTTCACCTGGATATGCGAAACATTTTTGTTTATGTAGAGAGACGAAGTCTCGCGACTGCTGTGTTTAATTCTACAAAGTGTTTCAAAATAGTTTGCCAGGGTAAACCAAAGCGAAATGTGTCAGACGAGGAAGACAGGGTAAAATCAACTAATGAGTCACCACCACTCAGAGAACGGACGAGGCGTCTGTCACAAGTTCATGTTCACGTCCATTGTTACAGACTGGGTAAATAGTGACCGCGGGTGGTTGGCGGGTGCTCTGGTGTGGTTTGCTTCTTCTTTCCTATCAAACATCTATCATCCTTATCTCCCCTTCTTCTTTTTATGTTTGTTACTCTCTTGTAACACCTCTAATCTTCTGGCGCTCATATGACCTTATGCAGTTGTGAGCGCCGTAAAACTTTAAAAAAAAACAACAACAAAAAAACAACAACAGTGACCGGTCACCTCACTTATGTCTTGTGTATGAGTTATGGGCGGGGCTTAATAATAATAATAATAATAATAGATAGCATTTGTATAGCGCATATCCCCGCTCAACAGCAGGCTCTATGCGCTTTACACTATATTATTACCCCAGCAGACCATAGAACACTCCGAAACATTCTCAGCTTCCCGAGAAGCATACAGTGCAAGCAGCCGATTAAGCGCTCAAACACTAACAAACTGACAAGATCTTTCGCTGTCTATAGCCGGGTACCCATTCCCACCTGGGTGAAGTGAGGAAAATTCGTGTAAAGTGCCTTTCCCAAGGACACAACGTCGGGCCCCTGACAAATCCCCATGTTTCCGACTTTCTCATTTTCTTTGTTGTAGAAGTAGAAAACTAGATGTCAACAGCTTGATCTACGTTGTTGCCTTTCCTGAGACAGTGCTGTATATTAGGCTTAATCTACCTCTGGTCGTTGGATGTTCTGATAGCCGAATGGTCAGCGTGTCTGCGCTTGAAGTGTATTAGTGTGGGTTCGAATCCCGATTCTGAAGGGGTTTTTTTTCTTCTTCTTCTTCTTCTCCTCCCGACTGACCAACAATTTTCTCCATAATTATAATTTGTTGCTTTTTAATTTCTTATTCAGCGATGAAGCATGCAAATTCTGGTATTGTCCCCAAGAGGAGCTTTTATCTACTAAGTATAGGCCTACTTTTCCTTCTACCAATTTATGCCTGGTTAAAGTAAATTTTCAACAGTGGCTTTCCTTGGTCTGGGAGTCTAACTTTTAAAATTAATTATTTTAGAATCAGAGAGGCCAAATCTTAGCTCTTTAATTGCAAATTTTCTTAATCCAGGGCCCTCCAATTGTTCCTCCTGCCAATTGTTCCTCCTGCCACAATATTATTTGTCCTGGTTGGGGGTCCGGGGCCAAATTGTTGGTCAGTAACAAGGAGTTTACAGTAGTTGGTCAGTAGGAGAAGGAGAGGGGAAAAAAACAATCACCCCCCCCCTAACTTTTCGGGACTGGGATTCGATGCCACGCTTGGAAGCACTGAGTATTAGAGAATATAGACAGCTTGTATACACCCTCTAACGTTAGAGAATGTAGACACTACCAATCTCTTTTCCATAAGTAACGCATTATTATAGAGAAGATACCTATATAACATCTGATGCAATATCTTCCGCAGAAATAAAAAGGAGAACTGCAATGGCTAAGGCTAGTTTCAATAAAATGAGCCCAATCCTGAAAAATAGAAACATATCAATGAACACCAAAATGAAAGTCCTGAAATGCTATGTTTTGTCAACCCTTCTATATGGCTGTGAATGCTGGACAATCACTAAAGACAGTGAAAATAAAATAGAGGCAACAGAAATGTGGTTTCTTAGGAGACTGCTAAGAGTATCGTGGAAGGAAAAGAAATCAAATGAGGTAGTGCTTGATGAAGCCCACGTGGGACACTCAATGTTAAAAACAATCAGGAAACGACAAATGCAGTTTTTGGGACACCTGAATAGACATAAGGGTCTTGAACATCTAGCTCTCACTGGCAAAATTGAGGGCAAGCAAGGCAGGGGTAGGCCCAGAACAACATACTTAGGGAACCTAAACAAATGGGTAACAGGGAAAAATCAGGGAAACGTAGCTTTTCTGAGAGCATCCGAGCAAAGGAATGAATGGAGAACCATGATCGCCGATGGCTGTCGCAGATCTGGCACTGGATGATGATGACCTATATGTTTAGTTAACAATGTTTATCATTTGCAATCATTTTGTGTATTATGGACAATGAAGAAATGTTTTGTGTGATTGTAACGAGAGTGTGAGATGCACAATTTATTTTATGCTAGCAAAATGGAGAGCAGACTGTTTTTTTTCTCCAACAGTAGGTTGCTTGCCCATTTGCGGATGGGATCGGGTCGGGTCGGGTAGGTTCGATCACCCGACTCGTCGCCTGGAAAACAAAAACAATTCTTGCATTGATACGCTTCAAGCAAGCCTATGCCGTCGAAATATCAATTCCGATCTTTCGACCCAAGATGGCATACCGTATCACTGGTATCACTTCCGATGTTCAGACAGCATGCCGTGGAAATATCGCTACCCTTATTATTATTATCATTATTATTATTATTATCATTATTATTATTATTATTATTATTATTATTATTATTATTATTATTATTATTATTATTATTATTATTATTATTATTATTATTATTATTATTATTATTATTATTATTATTATTATTATTATTATTATTATTATTATTATTATTATAATAATAATTATTATTATTATAATTATTATTATAATGCCGTGCAGTAAGATCGCGTCTATAGCGGCCACTTCCTCGTGGCTGCAGGCGCTTCACAATAAAATAAGATTTAAATTAACTTTTTATGCATGCTTGTTTTGTTTTGTTGGTTTGTTTGTTTGTTTGTTTGTTTATTGTTGTTGTTTTCTTTTGGATAAGTGTTTTACGGTGCTCGCAACTGCATACGGTCATGATCATATGAGCGAGGGGGGATACTGTAGTGAGCGCCGTAAAACCTCTATTAAAAAAACCCATACCAAAACATTTTTAATTGATAGGAAATTTTGAATATTGCTCGTGTGGCGGCCGAAGCCTACTCCTTTTGATTTTAGACGACCAAGGGATCTTTAACGTGCGCAACTTGCTCACGGGACCTCCGAGATTTTTCGCCCTTGTTCGAGAAGGCTAGGCGTAGATCTTTCCTACCATAAGATCAGGGGCGTGGCTGAAAGATAGCGGTAAGAAGGAGCCAATGAGTAGCAGTAAAACGGCTGCAGAAAGAGTCAGGAGCCCAGAGGAGGGAGCAAAGGATGTGAGAGGGGTTGGGGCAGAAAGTAGAGACGAAAGCAGACGACAGAACATAGCTAGAGAGCAGAAAAGGAGGTGAAGAGAGAGAATTTTAAAGAAGAAAAATTATCCGTCGCTGCCAGGATTCGAACCCTGGACGTTTGAATAAAAGGCGAACACCTTAACCTATAGGTCACGAGAGCCTCTTCGTTAATTTGAGAATGTTTTACTGGCGCACTGTGGAATGAGGAGCTTTGACCCGCGGGTTGTTCTCAATAGACAAACATGCTGGCGCGGGTGGTTGGCGGGTGCTCTGGTGTGGTCTGCTTCTTCTTTCCTATCGAACATCTATCGTCCTTATCTCCCCTTCTTCTTTTTTATGTTTGTTTCTCTCTTGTAGCACCTCTAATCTTCTGTCGCTCATATGACATTATGCAGTTGCGAGCGCCGTAAAACCTCTACTAAAACAAAACACAAACATGCTGGCCTCTTCGAACGACCACTTTTCTGTTGTGCAATGTAGGATCTTTGACGTAATTGTTGGAGAACGTCTAAGCCGCGCACGATACCAGAGGTTTATCAACGTCTGTGAAAGTTTCCCCTCCTACTTCCAAAGTTATCATTTCCGTCCTCACCTTTATCCTTTTCCTGGTTTGTCGGCTATATAAATAAATAAATAATGATTTTACCCGAAAAAAAGGCTTATTCACTTTTGTCTGTTCCACTAAAGAAAATAATTGCCGGTATATTAATCTGAAAATGGGAATAAAATAAAATTAAAAATAAAATAAAATAATAAATTCACCCCCAGTCGCCCACACACGGAGTATTCCTAATTAACTTTGTTGTTTTGTTACTTAGGCTATTTTTAGCCTTTAACAGCGTGAAATGCACCATTGTTACACAGAGATGCATCGGCAATAACCGCCTATTATTTTTATGGTCGCCTAAACTAAGTTAGAGATAAAATAGATTATGTCAATCAAATTGAAAATGTTGTCTCTTCTCTTTAACTTCTTTCTTTTTTCGATTAAAAAAATAAAATCTATCGTTTTCAAGATAAAAAAAGAAGTGGAATTAATTAGAATATCCAAGGCAGCCAAATATCTGACCAAATGTATATTTGCTATTAAATGGTATCCACGTCTTCTGTCCAATTACAGGTCTTCTGTTGATAGCTCTGTATTATGGTATCCCAGCCATGTGACCAATAACGAGTGTCCTTTGTGTTAGGGAAACGCTGATTGGGCAATAGAGTAACGCCACTCCCAAAACGAGGCTGGCGCGAAACTTCACCTGAGATTTTGTTGTACCTTCCTCATTATCGCATCGATCATCGACGTTGACGCACGTAGCTGTATTCTCCGTTTTCATCATCGACGATAGTGTTCTTTTCCAAGTTTGTGGAAGATTTCTGCGTTTGTGGCTTTCAGTTGGTAAGCACTTTCTGTTTATGTATATCTATTTGATGCATTTATTTATTATATAATTATTATTTATTGAAATAGGCATTAAACCACTTACGACATGGTGCTGCCCGCGTGGTCTAATTCATTTTTTCCAATCTTGAGATTCATCAAGACACCCTATGATTGTTTTGTAATACACGTTTTTGATAATTCTAAAAAACGAATGGATCTATGTTTTAAATATGAATAACGTCTAGACACAATTAAAAACATAATTTTAATTCCAAATGATTGACCACGAGAAGGGGAATGACAAAATGGCGACTTTCCATTTTGACCACGAGGTTGACTTAGCCAATGATGGCCGCACCATGACGTTACTATATCGTTTCAACAAGACCGGTCATTGTGTTCTGTTTTATTCTGTAACGTAGACCTTCTTTCTACAGTCTTCTCCTTTCCGTTGTTTATTTTAGATGATGGTGTAAGGTTGTTATAGAATGATCTATTTCGCTGCTGTTCATTTAAATCTAGATTTCTAGATTGTTCGATTCATTTCTTGCAAACTTAAATGGCCGAAAAATGAAGTTCATGAATAAAGAATATAGGACAGACTGTGGAAGGGATCTGTCGTCAATATTCTTGAATTCGCTAGGAAGCAGTTCGTACTTGCAATGGTGAAAACTCTAGCTGTTTTACTTAATCTGACGCCATTTCATTGTGGTAGAAAGAAATAACAGCCACCATAGAGCCAGGACATACCCCACGCCATAGGGAGTTTTTAGCTCTTTGTTGTTTGTTGTTCTTTTTTGGGCGAGGGGGTGGGGGAGGTGGGGTAACTCTAACACACTAAGCAATAGTCCACCAGTGTGTACCCATTACACATTTGGCAATCCAACACAATAAAAAAAATGTTGCCATGATATAATTCAGCCGGCTCAGCCACGTAACAATCAGCTGACCACCGGACAAAGTCCTTTGTTCACTCACCTGGTTAGCGGTGACTGCTGCCTCGGGCACGCCCTGGTCTCTCTTCGGTCATGTGACCAGTGGTGTCATGAACTTCGGGTGGTGTGGTGGGATGTAGGGGAAGAGTGGAGGGGCGGGGGGAGGGGATTAAATTATTGACACGTTATCATTTCACAAGTTTAACTGGCCATTTGTTTTGAGGGGTTTTTCTTTCTGTTTTTATTACATCTTGAGGGTGAACAAAGATTTACTGATCACGCAAACATACGTTTATAGTCTGTTTCGTTTGTTTCCTTGCTTTATTTTCAACTCTCGAGAACACCCATCGACCATTGTTGTCAATCTGTAATTTTCATAGACTTGTCAATATAGACTTCAGATTGTTTGTTACGATAACATTGGCTGGTACGACAAAAGGTTATTCTTGGACAGACTTAGACACTTCTTGCGGGAAAATTGATTCTCATGTGAATGTTTAAACACTGGAGAAGTTGCACTTTCACCTTTGGTGATATCGGCAACACTTGAACAGGGGAAGTAATCGAAAATCATGGGTAAAGAATTTTTGTTTCGCCAAAATGGCGTTTGGGCTCTTCTGGCTCTCATCCCTTTGTTTTGAATTTTGGCAAAGCGAAGCGTGCACGTGATGAGGGATTATGGCGGGAAATTGTACAACACACAGTTTGACCCGGAAGTTGTAGCAGCTCTTTTTTGTTTGTTTTATATTTATGCTACTAGCGAGAAAAGGGGGGGGGGGTGCAGAATTCTTAGCATTTGGATCTTTGTTCTTTGTATTTTAAGCAAAATAATACTCTTGATGGTGCGTGTTTAGTTGAAGGGTTACCACGCTACAGTGGTCTACCGTAAGTATCGCCCCACCGACCACGGTCTACTGCGATCTAGGCGGTCTCTGGCGTAAGTCCCGCCCTCTTTGGTCCCGCCTGATTGGCCTCGGTAACGAAAGCGCAAGGGCTGTCTAATCCAAAGGTGGCCGCGTTACAAAATTACAATGGGTGGTTGGGTTGCTTCATTTTACGGTTCGTTTTGGTCACAGAAATTCCTCAGTGATAAAGATAATGATTTACAAGAAAGTCGCAACAGCGTGTGACCAGACGGAACTATTTTCAAGAAATCTAGGGTCTGGGCCAGCCCCCCCCCCCCCCCCCAAAGGGGACAATCTACAAACACCAAATCATTATTCTTTTAAATGGCCAATGGCTTCCTAAAACCTGTATTCCAGAAACATCACGGTAGACCGTTTTCAAAACCAGTATCCTTTTGGCTTGCACATTATTTGTTTTTTTTTAAATCAATCTTAAAACAATTGTTAAGTCAATCTGGCTTAGTATTGTTTTTTTTTTTACTTACTTTTCTTTTATAATATATCAGAACACTTTTGAACCCCCAATTTATCATGGAGCTGGTTTTGAAATGGAGTCAGTGTGTGGCTCTCCTTAGACACCTTTCTTGTTGTCTTTGTGAACTCTAAGTGAAGTAGTTCGGATTCGAAAAGCTACAGACTATTTACTTCTGAGGCTGGTTTTGAAATCAAATGAAAGTGTGACTCTCCTAAGACACATCTCGTGTTGTCTTGGTGATCTTGAATTTGTCTTGGCAAGAAAGGCCATAGATCTAGTCCTATTCTTTTTCTTCTTTTGAAGCCGAAAACCCGAACCTTTTCATGCATTTTAAATGTTGGGTTAGCACTTTGAATTTTGCGATAAAGCTTACGTTTTTGGTTGGATGGTTTATTTTTTGGGTTGTTTTTTTTTAAAGGTAAAATTTCATGATATTATTAAAAAGTGGGTCAATGTGAGTTAATGAGTAATGTTTAATACATAGAAACTATCCGTATAATAACTTCAATGTAACTTCTTCGTACCACAAGTAACAGCCTCGTATTATTATAATAAAAAAGAGAAAGGAAGGAAGGCGTAACAAGGGAAAGTACTCGTGAAAACATACTATTAAATAGCCTCTTTGCATAAATCTTCTATCAGAACAATAGGTTGTGTCCCTTCCTTTACGATGGTCGCCTAAGAATTTGGTTCAAGCTCAGAAAACTTGTTGATCGTTACCGATTTGGGAAGGGGTCGGGGGCACTGAATTAAAAAAAAAAATGATACTCTTTTTTGGTATTTAGGTATACTTTTTAAGGTATAGATATCTAGTTTTATACTTATTTTATTTATTTGACATAATTTCTTAAAAAGACAATAAATGGCAGTTAGGATCTCTGATTTTAGGCTACAAATACATTTTGGCTGTTTGATGAGACTGTTATGAAGAAAGTTGCATTATTTTCTAAGTAGTATATTTTCCTCTGTTGCTTCATAGTGACCATTTAGTTTTCACTCAGTACACAGAGTGTTTCAGAACCAGACACAACTCATTTTACTTTACGCCAATAGCCGTTATGCCTCGCAACAGTGGAAACAATTTTGTCAATTTCTGCGTGTATGAAAAGCTGGTGATCAAGACAAAAGTTGAGTTTCTCACATATGCTGCAATATCTGTGTCCAAAACATTGCCAGTGTTTTATATTTATTTATTTTTTATTTTTATTTTTTTTAATTATTAATTTTTTAATTTTAAATTTTTATTTTTAAAAAAAAAATTTTTGGGGGGGGGTGGGGGGGGGGCTGCAAATTAATGAAATCTTAAACAACACCACGCTTTTCTTTAAAAAAAAACTTGAAGTGTCTGTACAATACGCTTAACATGAGCTATTAAAAGCCCCTTCACATAAATATATTTGTATAAATTAAGACCAGTTTCCTAATTCTTGCGTGATATTGACCTTGTTGTCTTTGATTGTTCCTTCCAGCATCTGAGTTGAGACATCATGTACCAAGAGTTGTGTGACGAGTCTTCTACTGCCCGGAAACTGGTCGTGAGCCAGAAGACGGTCAGCTCCAAGATGTTTGTCCGAGGTCGTGGCCGGAGTCACGGAGCAGGGTCAGGCTTGTTGAGAGGTCGTGGAGGAACGACGAAGACGTCCGTTCTCGGAGACGTGGTCAAGGAACAGCCGTTGGAGAACTTCACCCCAGCCTGGTTGTCTCAGTCAGGGTTGTTGTCTATGGTCGACACTCCAGACTCGTCCTCATCAGCGGAGACGTCTTCAGCAGTTGGGCCTTCCTCGTCTGGGAAGTTGTCTTCTTCAGTTGAACCTTCCTCGTCAGTGGAGCCGTTGGTACCAGTGCCTGAGACGAAACTGCCTGCTATAGGGTACGTACTGTGTGTTGTCACATGACTGTGTAGAGTTTATTTTCAATATTTTCTTCTACATCTTACACTCCGCTGTCTGGTAGATGAACTTGGTTTTAATGTTTTACACAGCTGAATGTCTTCTGTATGATGAGACTCGGTTCTCACTACAATACACTTTAATATATTATTTATAAAGTCTTCTTTCATCGTATGTGTCTTAACAAATTCTATTTTGCAAGTAAATCATGCATTCCCTTCAATCAGTTAGCTGATTATCCACTTTAAGACATTTCAGAATCGAAATTGGCACCACAATTTTGCATCAAGAAATAAACTGGCTTTTTAGACCTCTCTATCCCCCCCCCATTTCTCTCACTCTCTCTCTCTCTCTCTCTCTCTCTCTCTCTCTCTCTCTCTCTCTCTCTCTCTCTCTTTCTCTCTCTCTCTCTCTCTCTCTCTCTCTCTCTCTCTCTCTCTCTCTACTTGTCACAAACTCATTAAATGAAACCCTTGTACAACGTTTGTCTGTTCCAGGAGTGAGCCGGAGGTTCTGTTCATCTTCGCCAACTCTGCGGAGGAGTTGTTCCTCTTTAATGCCGAGATGGTCAATCTGGCGCCCCAAATGGGCGAACTTCTCAACCGGACCTGTCTGGTGAGTTTTATTTTGTTGTTCTTGTTGGTCGGTGAGGCAGAGGGGGTGTGTGTGAGTGGTAAGAGCGTGCACACTACTGTGAGCTATCAGAATAAGACATTAAACAAAAGCAAGTTGAAGGAGACAAACACTATTAAACTTTCAAACTATCAGAACGTTAACCCCCCACCCCTTTAGTTTATCGAAACCCAATATTGCAAAATAGAAAAAAGTATGCTGTATGGGAATCTAGAGCGAGGAGAGATTATAATGGTACACGTATTTGAGAAACAATTTTCACAATTTCATTATTTGTTTGTGATGAAAACGCATCGTCTTTTAAAATTTGTGAATGTTAATCACATTTTACCAACATTTTGTAAACACAGGACGGTCCAGCTGTGGACAAGAAGGATGTGAGAACTGGGTGTCTGGTTGCAGTACAGTGTGGGAAAGGCTGTTACAGAGCCAAGGTGGAAGACGTAAGAGAAGATCAGGTGAGTGCTGACCTTTGTTCTTGTCGCATAGACCAGGGCCGTAGAAATCTTGTATCTGAGTTGTCTTGTGAATGTAGGAAGATGTGCCTCAACTAAATACTGTGTTTAGGATCACAGTGGGCCACAGTCTAGAACTTTGTTGTACGCAGATATGGGAAGATTTTGTTTTTAAGATATTGTGCTATAACACTTTGAAATTGTTCTTGTTTTTCTTTTGATTAATAAACATTGTTATCAAACTCAACTACTCCGTGACTGTTGCTGTAATCACACGTGTGTCTGGCCTTGCAGGTCCGAGTCAACTTTATCGACTTCGGAAACAGCGAGCTGGTGTCTCTGGACTCCGTGAGGGAAATCCCGAGGGAAGAACTGGTGCTGAACACACCGCCTATGGCCTGGCCATGTAAGCTCAGGAAGCCGGAGGTAAATATAATTAAGAAAATAATTTGTCTCAGTTCTATTTCTCTTGTTCCTTTAATTTCTTTAATTTGTTTATATTTTTTTCTGTTTTGCACACCTTCTCTCTCTCTCTCTCTCTCTCTCTCTCTCTCTCTCTCTCTCTCTCTCTCTCTCTCTCTCTCTCTCTCTCTCTCTCTCTCTCTCTCTCTCTCTCTCCACGCTCTTTTTGCAACTGACTTTTAGTTTAAGGTCAAAAGCAGCTATCTTCCTCTTTAAATGTCTTTAAAAATTAGTTTAAGGTCAAAAGCAGCTATCTTCCTCTTTAAATGTCTTTAAAAATGACATTGTAAACTGTCTCCTTGTCATGTAAACTTGTGATGATTTGGAAGTAACAATCTTTAAACTTTCTCCTTGTCAAGTAAACTTGTAATGATTTGGAAGTAACAATCTTTAAACTGTCTCCTTGTCAAGTAAACTTGTAATGATTTGGAAGTAACAATCTTTAAACTTTCTCCTTGTCATGTAAACTTGTAATGATTTGGAAGTAACAATCTTTAAACTTTCTCCAGGACCGCCAAGGCTCGTGGCTCTCAGATATACAGAAGATTTTCCGTGGGATCTGGAAAAAGCAAACCTTTGTGGCGAGAGTTGTTCACCATGCAGGTAAGACTGATTCTCTGTTGGAAGTTTGAACTAGCACTTAGAACATTTCCTTCATATAGGCCTGCAAGGGATTTTTTCTGTTGTATGTTGAAAACTTTAATAATAAATGCTCACCAGATACATGAATTAAACAAAGGAGTATAAAGATTAGAGCTGTCCTGAACAATTACAACTTTAACTGAAATGTCCCTTAGTCGTAAAAGATTGATAATCATGGAATGAATTTAAAAAAAAAGACTTATAGTTTTTCGATTTGAATTATATGTTGAAGAAGATGAGGACAAGTATGAATGTTGCGTTTCAGCTCAGTTATCTTCAAACATTTTGTTCTTTTTCTGAACAATGAATTAAATGTATACAGACAATGATGGGATTATCATACATGTGCCATTTTGTTTCAGGTGGGTGTTGTGTTGTGGATCTGACACTGCCCGATGGTCAGTTGGTCAACTCAATGCTGATCAAGTCAGAGGTCACTTCACCTGTCAGTTCTGCTTGTCCTGGGGCAGTGGTCAAGCCTTTTAAGCAAGTACAGACCCGTGAGAGTGAGACCAGAGCTGCCGCACCCACCTCCCAAGTAGTACAGGGGCCACTGCTGTATGAACATGAGGAATCTCACCACGTCGCACGGGTCCACATAAGCAGAACTAGTCCTATGGTAAGGAAGATTTTTGTGTGCTTTCACTTCTTCTCTGTTTCAATTACTGCCTTACTGTCTCTTTTCCTTTCTATTTCCAATCACTCTCTCTCTGTCTCTCTGTCTCTCTGTGTCTCTCTCTCTCACTCACTCTCTCTCTCTCTGTCTCTCTCTCTCTGTCTCTCTCTCACTCCCGCCCCCCTCTCACTCTCTCTCCCTCTCTCTCTCTCTCTCTCTCTCTCTCTCTCTCTCTCTCTCTCTCTTTCTCCCTCTTTCTTTCTTTCTCCCCCCCCTCTCCTCTCTTTTCTACCCAGTCAGTCTATTGATCTACATAAAATTGTAAGTTATACAAGATTTTCTTTTGCTAACGTAAACGTCTATTTACATTTTATACTATTGTCAAAGATTGTACATAACAAGATAATTCACTCAGCCAAAAAAGTGTCCACGGAACTCCGCGCATTGGTTCAGATGGCGCTGCAGCCTTTGTTCTGAACCTCTGTTTCGTTTCTCCAGAAGAATAGAAATAGCACAGTTTGTTAGTTTCACTTTTATTGTTTTTCACACCAGTAAGGCAACTCTCATCGCAAAGTCCGCTTTTTTTTCAAAGAGGGAGCAACCGAATTTTGAGTATACTTTTTTAATTGACTCAAATATAGGAGTGAACTGTCTTGTTATGCACGATCTTTGGTATTACCCTAAGGCAAAAAACTGGAACCGATACCCTCACGTCATCATAAGTACACTTGTCTGAAACCCCAACAAAAGAAAACAAAGCAAAAAGTGATAAATAACAGAGCTATCTTTTTAATCTTACGTTGTTTTTTTCTGGAACAGTTTCAGGAGATTGATGAAGAGATGCAAGCTATGGGCTACTATCTCCGGGACTGAGGTTGACCCGACTCAAAGAAGAGAGCGTCAAAGACGACACGGGTTAACGACATGGCTCACACAGCGCTGATTGGTTTGGGACCTACAGCACCGGAACTGGACTTGGCGCCAGTGGAGAGATATTCTGTTCTCTCATGGACACCAATTTGGATACAGCCAAGCTCATGGCATGAATACAGGCTGGTAGAGGAACATGGCTCAGTGACTCGACCAAGGTTCATGGCAGTTGTTTAGGTGATCAGCGACCGGTGAAATGGGATACAAAAGTGACACTTTACTACTAGAACAGAGGGTGTGGTCTAAGTTTTCCGCCCCCTTGTACATTGTGAATTTCTAAACATTCAGGGCCTCCGACTAAACACATCTTCTTCTTCAAGTGAACTTTTCCAACAAGATGGAGAACCGTGAAGACTCTCCAGACACACACATTTCAAGAACGTCCAGTTGAGGAGTTGGACCTGTGTTATTTGTAATTATTACGCCCCTGTTTTAAACTGACCTCTGACAAATGTATCTCACTCCCGGAAAAGAGTGTAAAGCTCAGACTGTAGCATATTTCAGGGGTTCCAGAACAAGTACTTGAGAGTGAAATACTTGAAAAGACTTCTTTGACTTCTGAATACTGCTTTGGCCTTAAATACTCACATATGATAAACTCCAATAACTGATCTCAAAAGAATAATTTATCGTAAAAAAAAAAAAGAAATCAATAGAGTCGTTCATACCAAGGTCGTAAGGAAAAAACAAACAGACACAATAGCAATGCACACTTTAGACACTCCAGTCTTATGTTGATGAGGGTTTTGAAAAGTTTCACTTTGTGGTGTAAGCCTTGAGATCAGACTGAGAGAGTAAATATTTTGATAACATTTTGTTCATGTAAATCGTTTTAGAGGCAACTTGTGTCAACTCTGTGGAATAACTGCACAATATTGTACAAGACTATGAGTTGGATCCTTTGTGTTTGAATATAAGAATATTGGTTTTATGCAAGGTGCTGTTTTGTTAGATTTCAAAAATGTAACGCAGATTTTAGAAGTGCAGTAAATAGAATAGACATATCTCATGATGTCTTTGTTTTTAACTGAGCTCTGAAAAATGTATCTGACCGTCTTTAAAGAGTATAAATCTCAGACTGTTGCATATTTCAGGAATTCAAGGACAAGTTTTTGAGAGTGAAATACTTGAAAAGATCTTTTTGGTTTCTGACCTTTGTTATGGTCTTAAATACGCACGTTTGATTAACGTTCTTTAAAAAATATCATAGCTTTTAACACCTAGCTCGAAGAGAAAAATAAACGGACACAAGAGAAATGTACACTTTAGACATTCACGTCATATTTGATGAGGGAAAGTTCCTCCTGTTGGTGTAAATATTGGAGTCAGACTGACTGGGTTAACATTTTTATAACATAGTTTACATGTAGATCGGTCAAGTGTGTTTGAACTCGTATGTCAGACATTACGTGTCAGGAATAACTGATATCTGTACAAGATTATGCAAGACTAGGATTTGGATCCTTTGTTTTTGAACATAATAATATTGGTTTTAATGCATGGTGCTGTTTTACTAGATTTTTTCATGTCTCTACCACGGTTTTAGAAACGTTAAGAATGGAAACATCTTTCTATATCTCTGTTTTGAACTGAGCTCTGATAAATGTATCTCACTCCCTAAATAAATATAAAGCTCAGACTGTAACATATTTCAGGATTTCAAGGACAAATACTTGAGAGTGAAATGCTTGAAAAGACTTCTTGATTTCTGGTTATTGTTATGGTCTTAAATAGGCGCGTATTATAAACTCACACTTGGATGGTGTATGAATAGAACGTTTTTGAAAGAACAGAGTCTCTCAAGTTTTGCTTTTCATAAGACATGAACATTTCATCTAGTAGTCCACGAGGAAACCAACGACATTATTTCACACAATTGTTCTTACTAAGACAGAACAAACCAATTATGTTGTCAAAACATGAAATGTAGACACACGAGCAATCTACACTTTAGACACTCTTGTCTAATGTTGATGAAGCTTTTGGGAAGTTCCCTCTATGTGTAAACCTTGAAATCTGACTGAGTGAGTAAATATTTTTACAGCATAATTTACATGTAGATCGTTTTAGAGGCAGCTTGTTTCAATTCACAGGTCAGAAGTCTGCTGTGGGGAATAACTTAACACAATTATACAAGAGGAGCTTAGTTTTATCAAGACTTGATTATTGTAACTCCTTGTTATCGGGAATATCACTGGAGAAAGTTAAAACATTTCAAACTGTCCAAAACAATGCTGCACGTTTAGTTTTACGGAAAAGAAAGCGAGACTCTGCTACACCTCTTTTGCGAACTTTGCATTGGCTCCCTGTTGAGAAAAGAATTGTGTACAAGTTGGCCACCCTATGTCACAAATGCTTGAATGATAATGCGCTATCATATTTATCAAATCTGTACATTATAACTCGCAGTTTAAGGTCATCAGCTGACACAAAGAAATTTCTTTTACCATCTATGAAACTTAAAACAAAGGGTGAAAGGGCATTTGAATATCAAGGCCCCAAGATCTGGAATGATCTTTAAGAGAGATCACATTTTTTAACTTCTTCCAAATGTCAGCTGAAGTCATTTCTGTTTCTAAAGTAACAAGATGAATATTTGGAGTGATTTTCTTTAGATTAAAATACAACGTTTTATGTTACTTTTGTACATTGCATTGTATTGTAAAGTGTTCAGAGCCTTTGTACTTTGGTCGGGGTTGAGTGCTATATTTATTTATTTATTTATTTATTTATTTATTTATTTATTTATTTATTTATTTATTTATTTATTTATTTATTTATTTATTTATTTATTTATTTATTTATTTATTTATTTATTTATTTATTTATTTATTTATTATTGTTATTATTGTTATTATTGTTATTATTGTTATTATTATTATTATTATTATTATTATTATTATTATTATTATTATTATTATTATTATTATTATTATTATTATTATTATGTTTTACGACGCTCGCAACTGCAAAGGTCATATGAGAGTGCGGGACTCATTTAACTTTTTCAGTTGGTAGGAAACTTTGAATTTCGCCCTGGTGGCGCCAAAGCCTACTCTATTGATTTCAGACCACCAAGGGATCTTTAACGGGGGCAACTTGCACATGGGACTTTCGAGATTTTTCGATCTTGTCCGAGAAGGCTAGGTGTAGATCTTTCCTACCATAAGATCAGGGATGTGGCTAAAAGACAGCTGTAAGAAGGAGCCAAGGAGTTGCAGAAAGAGTCAAGAGCTCAGAGGAGGGGGGCAAAGGAGGTGATGGGGTGGGGGCAGAAAGTGGAGACGAAAGCAGACGACAGACCATTGTTAGAGAGCAGGCAAGAAGGTGAAAGGAGAATGATTTTTTT
>NW_004797275.1:615090-627084 GCF_000002075.1 Aplysia californica
AAAAAATCAAATTAAACAATGATCTGATAACAATGACATTTATAAGATTCTATTTATAGAGTAAACTGAATAGTGCAGTTCGCCTTGAACACAAACGATTTTAATTTTTTTTCGGGGGGGGGGGGAGAGAGATTACTTATTTCATCCTGTGCCACGTTTTTCTTCTTCCTAGAATGTAGTTCCTACTTACTCAGGGTCTTCCCTACCAAACAGATTGGATGCTGTGTCAATCCTGAATCATCTAAATAGTGTGGAGGGCATGGGAGACATTTACAACAACAACACTTTAGTGTCTGTGAGAGGATAGCGGTAAGGTTACTGAGTGATGAATGTCTCAGCAGGAACCGTTGAAACAATCACGCTGTACCAAAAGATCGCCCATAGTTTCCACACTTTAGTCAAAGTAACATGACGCTAAAGCATGACTTCAACAACTGATTTGTCAGAACTGCACAATACATACTTTAGTGAAGTTTGGTTACTTAATTAAAGGTAATCGTGGCCACATTCTGTCTCTAACCTGGTTCAGATCCCAAGATATTCTCGGAAAAAGAACTATTGTGCTTGTTTAGTAAACGGCATGGATAAGCCAATTCTGATATTATAGCTGTGATATTAAACCATCATCATCATCATCATCATCATCATCATCATCATCATCACCATCATCATCATCATCATCATCATCATCATCATCATCACCATCATCATCATCATCATCATCATCATCATCATCATCACCATCATCATCATCATCATCATCATCATCATCATCATCATCATCATCATCATCAAAATAATAATAATGATAATAATAACAACAACAATAATAATAATAATAATAATAATAATAATAATAATAATAATAATAATAATAATAATAATAATAATAATAATAATAATAATAATAATAATAATAATAATAATAATAATAATATATTTTAAAATTAACATTTTCCCTATACTGCGCCTGCTATATCACTATCCATATATGGTATCCAAGTCACCTGACCAATGACAGGCCCACCTCAATAAGCCAATCCTCTGACCAATAAGGGTGTCCTTTGTGTTCAGGAAAACGCTACCTGACCAACAGGATAGCGTTACTTTCCAAAACGAGGCCGGCGGGAAAATTTCACCTGAGATTTTGTTGTACCTTCCTCATTATCGCATCGATCATCGACGTTGACGCACGTAGCTGTATTCTCCGTTTTCATCATCGACGATTGTGTTCTTTTCCAGTTTGTGGAAGATTTCTTCGTTTGTGGCTTTCAGTTGGTAAGTACTTTCTGTTTATGTATCTATTTATCTGATGCATTTATTTATGTATGTATGTTATATACATGTAATATTTATTTTTTGAGTTAAGCATTCAACAACTTATTGTCATGGTGCGACCAACATGGCCGAATTCATTGTTTGCACTTTTGAGATTTATCGAGAAAACTCTATCGTTGTTTTATAGTACACCTTTTTAATAACGATTTTCAAAAATGGGTACGTCCTAATTATGGATAACGGTCCGACACTTTGGAAACATAATATTGAGACTAAATGATGCACCACGAGGAGGGAATGACAAAATGGCGACTTTCCATCTTGACCACGAGGTTGACTTAGCCTATGATGGCCGCACCATGACGTTACTATAACGTTTCAACAAGGCCGGTCATTGTGTTCTGTTTTATTCTATAACGTAGACCTTCTATCGACAGTCTTCTCTTTTCCGTTGTTTATTTTAGAGGATCATTTACGGTTGTTATGGAATGATTATCCTACATAGTATTGTATTTCTCTGCTGTTCGTGTTGGCAAAGATAAACTTAAAATTTAGATTTTTACACTTATTGAAAGAAACGTTCCTCTTTTCTTAATAAACATTATGACCAGGAACAAAGAACATAGGATAGTCTAAGGGGTCTGTAGTTGATGAATGCTCGAATATCAAAGGATCCTGTTTATACTTTCAGTGATGAAACCTCCGATTCTACTCGGACGCCATTCCCTTATATTATAACGTCATAGGGTTCAGTGAATTTTGGATTTTGTTACATTTTTGCTAACGCTAACACACCCCGTAGGCAGTTCACGAGTGTGTAACCTTTACAAAACACAAAATCCTTTGTAAAAAAATGTTGCCATGGCATAATTCAGCCGGCTTAGCCACGTAACAATCATGTGACCACCGAACACAGTGCTTTGATCCTAGTTAGCGGTGACTGCCCCGGGCGCCTGGTCTACGTCCGGGCAGTCTGACCAGACGTGTCATGAACTTGTCACGTCCACGCTCCGATGTAAACAAAGGCCTCAGTTGTCCCGTCATACACAACAATAACCCTGGTGATATGGCAAGCGCTCTTTTTGGTTATCACACTTTCATGGATAGGGGAGGGAGGGAGGGGGGGGGTAAATTTTTGACATGTTACCATATCACGAGTGTCATTGTCCACTTGGTCATGGGGGGGAGGGGTCCTTAGCTTTCCTATATTCTCTTGAAGGTGAACTATGATTTTAAAAATTGATCATGCAGATGTACGTCTATAGTCTGTTTCGTTTGTTTCCTTCCTTTATTTTAAACTCGCGCGAACACCCATCGGCCATTGTTGTCAACCTCTAACTTCCATAGACTTATCAATATAGACTTCAGATTGTCTGCTACGATGACATTGGCTGATACGGCATAAGGTTATTCTTGGACACACCTAGGCAGTTCATGCTGAAAAAAAGAAAGGTGTGAATGTTCAAGCGCTAGGGAAGTTGCACTTTGACCTTTTGGTGATATTGGTGACACTCAAACAAGGGAAGGGATCGAAAATGATGGGCAAAGAATTTCTGTTACGACAAAACGGTGTTTAAGCACTTTTTGCCCCAAACCCTTCAATTTGAATTTCGGCAAAGCACGTGGTGAGAACTTATGGCGGGAAATCGTACAACACACAGTGTGACCCGGAAGTCGCAGTAGCTCTTTCTGGTTATACTACAGCTATCGGCAAGGGAAAGGGGGAGGGGGGATCCTTAGTGCTTGTTAAAATATCAGAGTAAGAGATTTAAGGATATTTTGTTCTGTATTTCCTTTTTCTTTATATACGTAGTAAAATAAGACTTTTGGTAGAACGTGTTTAGTTGAAGGGTTACCACGCTACAGTGGTCTACCGTAAGTCCCGCCTCACCGACCACGGTCTACTGCGATCTAGGCGGTCTCTGGTGTAAGTCCCGCCTGATTGGCCACGGTAACGACGGCGCTAGGGGTGTGTAACCCAAAGATGGTGGCGTTACAAAATTGGATACAGAATTAACAATAGTCTGTTTCTTACTCAAGACTTTATATCTGAACTGTAAGTGAAAACAAATCCCAAACTCCGATGTACACCCGAAAAAAACCATTGAGAAATTACAATTTTAAAATAGAATCAGTTTGTGTCTCTCCTTAGACACCTTTCTTGATGCCTTGTTGTACTTGAATTAGTCCACGCTATAAAGTCCACAAATCTATTTTTTATGTTTCATCTCCGTGGAAGCTAAAATCGTTAACAGCTTTATGCATATTAAACGTTGGGTTTGTGAATATTTAAATTCACTAAAGAGCGAAAGTTAATATTTAATATACAGACGTTATTCATCTACTTGAATCAATTTACATGTGACGTTTTCGTGTTGTAGTAAACAGTCTTGAATGTTTTCCCCGGTTGCAGTTTTTTTTTCTTTTTTTTATAATATAGGCGTTAATTTATTAGCCGATTGCTCCTTGCTTTACATCTCCAACATTGACTGTAGGTTTGTGTAGGGTAAACACTTATCCACTGTCCCCATCTCAGGCTTTTTTTAGAATCTGTCAGTGTCAGTCTTGGGTGGGGGTTTTGGGGTGGGGGTGTTCGCTAAATATTTAGATTATAAACAAATCTTCTAAAAAAAAAAGAAAACCGCTTGAAAATCACAAGCAAAGTCATAAGAAGGTTTCACCGACTAACCACTTGTTTAGGGAGACAGGCTCGTCACTTTAAGAAAGGAAAAAGCGCTGTTTGGAGAGTTATGGCGTTTGTGGTCACCACAAGTTGTTTGATGTCATTTTCTTTACTCTCTCTCTCTTCACATCTAGTAGTTAGCACGGTCTACAACTTCTCCTCTTTTTTCAATCTCTAAGGTCATCATCAGTTCATGATGCACGAACTATCAAACTAGATTATAAAAAAACTCCATGCCTTTTTATTTAGAGCTTGAAATAACGTCTGTACTTTAGTGTTAACATGAATTGCTATTACAAGCCCCTTTACATTTTATTTAAGATACTCGTAAAACAAACCAGAGTCCTGATTTCTGCATGATATTGACCGTGTTGTTTGTGATTGTTCCTTCCAGCATCTGAGTTGAGACATCATGTACCAAGAGTTGTGTGACGAGTCTTCTACTGCCCGGAAACTGGTCGTGAGCCAGAAGACGGTCAGCTCCAAGATGTTTGTCCGAGGTCGTGGCCGGAGTCACGGAGCAGGGTCAGGCTTGTTGAGAGGTCGTGGAGGAACGACGAAGACGTCCGTTCTCGGAGACGTGGTCAAGGAACAGCCGTTGGAGAACTTCACCCCAGCCTGGTTGTCTCAGTCAGGGCTGCTGTCTATGGTCGACACTCCGGACTCGTCCTCATCAGCGGAGACGTCTTCAGCAGTTGGACTTTCCTTGTCTGGGAAGTTGTCTTCTTCGGTTGAACCTTCCTCGTCAGTGGAACCGTTGCCAGCCGCAACCCCAACCAAGTTGGTCACGTGTGAAGAGATCGGCCGGCCGTTGGTACCAGTGCCTGAGACGAAACTGCCTGCTATAGGGTACGAACTGTGTGTTGTCACATGACTGTGTTGAGTAAATCTTAAATATATTTTTTCTTCATCTACCACACATGTGTGACTGAAAGATTAACTTGGTAAAATGTTCTACGTAGCTGAATTTGTAATTTATAATGAGACTCGTTTCTGGACAATAATAAACTTTAAAACTTTATTCAGATTCTTCTTTAATCGTATGTATGTTTATAAATTATATTTCTTAGCCAACTCAAATATTCCTTTCAAGCCATTATCTAAACCAGCAATAATATAATTTTACATCATATCAAGAAGTAAAATTTCTTTCTGAACTTCTCTCAAGAAGTAAAATTTCTTTCTGAACTTCTCTCTCCCCCCCCCCCCTCTCTCTCTCTCTCTCTCTCTCTCTCTCTCTCTCTCTCTCTCTCTCTCTCTCTCTCTCTCTCTCTCTCTCTCTCTCTCTCTCTCCCTCTACTTGTCACAAACTCATTAAAGGAAACCCGTGTACAACGTTTGTCTGTTCCAGGAGTGAGCCGGAGGTTCTGTTCATCTTCGCCAACTCTGCTGAGGAGTTGTTCCTCTTTAATGCCGAGATGGTCAATCTGGCGCCCCAAATAGGCGATCTTCTCAACCGGACCTGTCTGGTGAGTTTGTTTTGTTGTTGTTGTTGTTGTTGTTGTTGTTGCTGATAATGTTGTTGTTGTTGTTGTTGTTGTTGTTGTTGCTGATAATGTTGTTGTTGTTATTGTTGTTGTTGGTCTGTGATGCGGGGATGGGGGTGTCAGTGGGGGGTTAGAGAGTGCTTACAACTGTGAACCCTGGGAATACGAATAAGACATAAAACAAAAGCAGTTTGTAGGAATAGAAAACTATCAAACTTTCATTCAAACTGTCTCAATGTCTAAATTGAACCCTTTGGAAATTATATCGAAACTCCACATTGCATAAAAAGAAGAGGGGTGCTGGATGGGGATCTAGGACAAGGGGAGATTATGATGGTATTGGAGACACAATTTTCACCATTTCATTATGATATTTGTGAAGGAAAAGCATCATCTATTAACAGTTGATAATCCTAATCTCATTTTACCAATATTTTCAATGGCAGGACTGTCCAGCTGTGGACAAGAAGGATGTGAGAACTGGGTGTCTGGTTGCAGTACAGTGTGGGAAAGGCTGTTACAGAGCCAAGGTGGAAGACGTAGGAGAAGATCAGGTGAGTGCTGACCTTTGTTCTTGTCGCATAGACCAGGGCCGGGGAAATCTTGTATCTGAGTTGTCTTGTAAAGAGGGGGAGAGAGGGAGAGAGAGAGAGAGAGAGAGAGAGAGAGAGAGAGAGAGAGAGAGAGAGAGAGAGAGAGAGAGAGAGAGAGAGAGAGAGAGATATATATATATATATATATATATATATATATATATATATATATATATATATATATATATATATATATATATATAAAGAGAGAAAGAAAGAGAGAGAAATAGAGATGTGCCACAACAAAAAACTGTGTGTATGATCATATGGTGCCACTTTCTAGAACTTTGTTGTACTCACATATGGGAGAGATTTAATTTTTTAAAGATAATATACAATAATAACTCGAAATTGTTCTTGCTTTTCCTTGGGTGTAAAGTATATAACAATGAAGCCCAACAAATTCCTTATTGTCATTTTAACGACGTATGTGTATGGCCTTGCAGGTACGAGTCAACTTTATCGACTTCGGGAACAGCGAGCTGGTGTCTCTGGACTCCGTGAGGGAAATCCCAAGGGAAGAACTGGTGCTGAACACACCGCCTATGGCCTGGCCATGTAAGCTCAGGAAGCCGGAGGTAAGCAATATAAAATAGTGTGGCTTAGTTCTGTTTAGCTTGGTTCTTTAATTTGTTTTGCCTTTACCAATTTTGCACACACACACACACACCCCTCTCTCTATCTCTTTTACTCTCTGTTTCTCTGTTTCTCTCTTTCTCTCTCCCTCTCTCTCTCTCTCTCTCTCTCTCTCTCTCTCTCTCTCTCTCTCTCTCTCCCTCTCTGCTGTAGATATAAGAACAAGCCAAAGGGAAGGCACTTGTAAAACCAATGTCAAAGAATGATGTCTGTGTTTTTTGCTCTTGGAGATCCATTTCATTTTTATCTGATATTTCTTATCTCTTCGGTCTTCCTACAATTCTCTTTTAGTTTAAGGCCTCTAACCAGCGGTTTTCTTTTCCTTCTTTAAATTTTAAAAAATAATGACATTCAAAGTTCTAAAGTCCATCTGTGTCAGTTTGTCTTTTTGCTTGTTCGTCTTTCAGTCTGTCTGTTTGTCTTTGTCACGTTGTTCTTTTCTCTAATTCTTTGTCAATCAAACTTGTAGTGGACTGGAATTGGCAATCTTTAAACTTTCTCCTTGTCATGTAAACTTGTAATGATTTGGAAGTAACAATCTTTAAACTTTCTCCAGGACCGCCAAGGCTCGTGGCTCTCAGATATACAGAAGATTTTCCGTGGGATCTGGAAAAAGCAAACCTTTGTGGCGAGAGTTGTTCACCATACAGGTAAGACTGATTCTCTGTTGGAAGTTTGAACTAGCACTTGGAAGGTTTCGTTTATATAGGTCTGCAAGGAATCCGCTCGGTTGTACGTTGAAAACTTTAAAAGTTTGTTGGAGCGGAAAGATACCAAAATGACAAGTTACACGATTTGATCAAACGAGTTTAAAGAGATTGGAGTTGTCCTTAGCAATTATAGTTTTTTCTTAGATGTGTCTAGAGTTTTAAAAATTTTTAATCATTGAAAGAACAGAAAAGACTAATAGTTTTCTGATTTGAATAATGCTTTGAAGAAGGTAAAGACAGGTGTTAATTTTGTTTTTATAGCTCAGCCATCTTCATGTATTTTTGTTCCTTTTCTGAACAGTCAATAAGATTTACCTGCTCATAGTTACGGGATTATCATACATGTGATATTTTGTTTCAGGTGGGTGTTGCGTTGTGGATCTGACACTGCCCGACGGTCAGTTGGTCAACTCAATGCTGATCAAGTCAGAGGTCACTTCAACTATTAGTTCTGCTCGTCCAGGGTCAGTGGTCAAGCCTTTTAAGCAAGTACAGCCCCGTGTGAGTGAGGCCAGCGCTGCCACACCCACCTCCCAAGTAGTACAGGGGCCACTGCTGTATGAACATGAGGAATCTGACCACGTCGCACGGGTCCACGTGAGCAGAACTAGTCCTATGGTAAGGAAGATTTATTATGAGCTTTCACTTCTTCTCTGTTTCAATTACATGTACTGCCTTACTGTATCTCTCCCTCTCTGTTTCCCACCTCCCTCTCTCTCTCTCTCTCTCTCTCTCTCTCTCTCTCTCTCTCTCTCTCTCTCTTTCTCTCTCTCTCTCTCTCTCTCTCTCTCTCTCTCTCTCTCTCTCTCTCTCTCTCTCTCTCTCTCTCTCTCTGCCTGTCTGCCTCTCTCTGCCCCCCCCCCTCTTTCTCTTTACCTCTGTTTTTTCCCCACCCAGTAAGTCGATTGACTTATTCATAATTTGCTTCTTGTTACGGGGTATATTGCGATCTTTCTCACGAAATCTGTGTGCTTTTTTTCGTTTTGTTTATTTTCAAAATCTTGACTTTTACACCTTTTCGCCTAAATGTAGCTTTTTTGTAACTGATACTTACTTGTCTTTTGCTATTGAAAACGTCCATTATCAGATGTTATAATATGACTAAATACAGGTGATCAGAAGTACACTTGTCTAAAACCCCAACAAAAGAAGAACAAAACAAAACGTGATAGATAATAGAGCGATCTTTCTAATCTTGTGTTATTTCTGGAACAGTTTCAGGAGATTGATGAAGAGATGCGAGCTATGGGCTACACTCTCCGGGACTGAGGTTGACCCGACTCAAAGAAGAGAGCGTCAAAGACGACACAGGTTAACGACATGGCTCACACAGCGCTGATTGGTTTGGGACCTACAGCGCCGGAACTGGACTTGGCGAAAGTGGAGAGATATTCTATTCTCTAATGGACACCGGTTTGGATACAGCCAAGGTCATGGCATGAATACAGGCTGGTAGAGGAACATGGCTCAGTGACTCGACCGAGGTTCATGGCAGTTGTTTAGGTGATCAGCGGCCGGTGAAATGGGATACAAAAGTGACACTTTACTACTAGAACAGAGGGTGTGCTCTAAGTTTTCCACCCCCGTGTACATTGTGAAGTTCTAAACATTCAGGGCCTCCGACTAAACGCACCTTCTTCTTCAAGTGGACTTTTCCGACATGATGGAGAACCGTGAAGACTCTCCAGACACACACATTTCAAGAACGTCCAGTTGAGGAGTCGGACCTGTGTTATTTGTACCATAACAGATACCTACTGGACTAACGATTAGCCGAATGTTGGTTTTATGCAAGGTGCTGTTTTACTAGATTTTTATATGTGTGTCACAGATTTTTAACAACGTGATGAATATAAATATCTCATTACGCCTGTTTTAAACTAAGCTCTGACAAATGTTTCTCACTCCCGAAAAAGAGTATAAAACTCTGACTGTAGCATATTTTAGAGATTCAAGGACAAATACTTGAGAGTGAAATACTTGAAAGGACTTCTTTGACTTCTGATTATTGCTTGGGTCTTAACTACTCATGTATGATAAACTCAAATTATCTCAAAAGAATAATGTATCGTTTTCTTTTAAACAATAGAATATAGTCGTTTGTACTTAGCTCCTAAAGAAAATATAAACAGACACAATAGCAATGTAGACTTTAGACACTCCAGTCTTATATTGAGGAGGGTTTTGAAAAGTTTCACTTTGTGGTGTAAACTTTGAGATCAGACTCAGTGAGTAGATATTTTGATAATATTTTGTCCATGTAAATCGTTTTTGAGGCAGCTTGTTTCAACGGTGTGGAATAATTACAGACGATTATACAAGACTACGAGTTGGATCCTTTGTGTTGGAATATAAGGATATTGGTTTTATGCAATGTGCTGTTTTGTTAGATTTCACATCTGTAACGCAGATTGTAGAAGTGTGATGAATAGAAATACCTTTTTATGTCTCTGATTTTAACCTGGACGTCGATAAATGAATCTGACCTTGTATAAAGAGTATAAAGCTCAGACTGTTGCGTATTTCAGGAGTTCAAGCAAAAATTCTTGAGAGTGAAATACTTGAAAAGATTTCTTTGACTTCTGATTTTTGTTATGGTCTTAAATACGCACGTATGATAAACTCAAATTTGTAACTCATAAGCATAAAACGTTCTTTTAAAAACATATCTTTTAATACCTAGCTCGAAGAGAAAAATGAACAGACACAAGGGCAGTGTACACTTTTGACATTCACGTCATATATTTGATGAGGGTTTTAGAAAGTTCCTCGTTTTGGTGTAAATATTGGAATCAGACTGAACAGGTTAACATTTTTATAACATAATTTACATGTAGATCGGTCAAGCTTGTTTCAACGCGTATGTTAGACGTCATGATTGAGTAGATGTTTTACGGCACTATCGACTCAATTTTTGGCATTTAAGCGCCAATGTTAGACGTCAGCTGGGTGGAATAATTACACAAGATAATACAAGACTATGATTTTGATCCTTATGGTTTTTTACATAACAATATTGGTTTTATGCATAGTGCTGTTTTACTAGATTTTTTCATGTCTGTACCTCGGTTTTAGAAACGTTTCGAATGGAAACATCTTTCTAAATCTCTGTTTTGAATTGAGCTCTGACAAATGTATCTCACTCCCTACATAGAACATAAAGCTCAGACTGTAGCATATTTCAGGAATTCAAGGACAAGTACTTGAGAGTGAAAAGCTTGAAAAGACTTCTTGATTTCTGGTTATTGTTATGGTCTTAAATAGGCGCGTATTTTAAAACTCACACTTTTGATCTCATATGAATATTGACGTTTTTTAAGAGAATAGAGTCTCCCAAGTTTTGTTTTTCTTAAGACATGAACATTTCATCTTGTAGTCCATGAGGAAACCAACGACATTATTTCACACAATTGTTCTTGCTAAGACAGAACAAATCAATTATGTTGTCACAAAATTAAATTTTGACACACAAGCAATGTACACTTTAGACACTTTTGTCTTATGTTGATGAAGGTTTTGGGAAGTTCCCTCTATTGGTGTAAACCTTGAGATCACACTGATTGAGTAAACATTTTTACAGTGTAATTTACATGTAGAACGTTTTAGAGGCAGCTTGTTTCAACTCACAGGTCAGAAGTCAACTGTGTGGAATAACTGAACAAGATTATACGAGACAAGCTTAGTTTTATCAAGACTCGATTATTGTAACTCCTTGTTATCAGGAATATCACTGGAGAAAGTGAAAAGACTTCAAACTTTCCAAAACAATGCTGCACGTTTAGTTTTACGGAAAAGAAAGCGAGACTTTGCTAAACCTTTTTTACGGACATTGCATTGGCTTCCTGTTGAGAAAAGAATTGTGTACAAGTTGGCCACCCTTTGTCACAAATGCTTGAATGATAATGTGCCAACATATTTATCAAATCTGTTAAGACTGTACGATCCAAGTCGCAGTTTAAGGTCATCGGCTGACACAAAGAAATTTCTTTTGCCATTTATGAAACTTGAAACATTGGGTGAAGAAGTGAAAGGGCATTTGAAAATCAAGGCCCCAAGATCTGGAATGCTTTGTCAAGTACTTTACGAGAGATCAAATATTTTGATTCTTTCAAATGTCAGCTGAAGTCTTCTCTGTTTTTAAATTAATAAGGTTTATATTTGGAGTGATTTTCTTTTGGTCAGAACACAACGTTTTATGTAACTATAGTACACTGTATTGTATTGTAAAGCGCTCAGACGCCTGAGTACTTCAGTCGTGGTTGATCGCTGTATAAATGTCATTTATTATTCATAATATTATTATTATTATTATTATTATTATTATTATTATTATTATTATTATTATTATTATTATTATTATTATTATCATCATTATTATCATTATTATTATTATTATTATTATTATTATTATTATTATTATTATTATTATTATTATTATTGTTATTATTATTATTATGTTTTACGGCGCTCACAACTGCAAAAGTCATATGAGAGTATGGGACACATTTAACTTTTTCAGTTGGTGGGAAATTTTGAATTTTGCCCTGGTGGCGCCAAAGCCTACTCTATCGATTTTAGACCACCAAGGGATCTTTAACGTGGGCAAC
>NW_004797275.1:631829-634014 GCF_000002075.1 Aplysia californica
ACACCCCTATGATTGTTTTGTAATACAAGTTTTTAATAATTCTA
The DNA here is from genome assembly GCF_000002075.1 of Aplysia californica. Classification (NCBI taxonomy): domain Eukaryota; kingdom Metazoa; phylum Mollusca; class Gastropoda; order Aplysiida; family Aplysiidae; genus Aplysia; species Aplysia californica. The sequence goes on from NW_004797275.1 coordinate 631,874, forward strand.
AAAAACGAATATGTTTTATTAAGGATGACGTCTTGACACTTTTAAAACATAATTTTGATTCCAAATGATTGACCATGAGAAGGGGAATGACAAAATGGCGACTTTCCATTTTGACCACGAGGTTGACTTAGCCTATGATGGCCGCACCATGACGTTACTATATCGTTTCAACATGACCGGTCATTGTGTTCTTTTTTATTCTATAACGTAGACCTTCTATCGACAGTCTTCTCTTTTCCGGTGTATATTTTAGATGATCATGTACGGTTGTTATAGAATGATATATTTCGCTGCTGTTCATTTAAATCTAGATTGTTCGATTAATTTCTTGCCAACTTAAATGGCCGAAAAATGACTTTGTTCACTCCCCTGGTTAGCGGTGACTGCCCCGGGCGCCCGGTCTACGTCCGGGTAGTCTGAACAGACGTGTCATGAACTTGGGGGTGGGGTGGTGAGAGGTAGAGGAAGAGTGGAGGGGGGGGGGAGATTAAATTATTGACACGTTATCATTTTACAAGTTTTACTGGCCATTTGTTTTTGTTTTTTTCTTTCAGTTTTATTACCTCTTGAGGGTGAACTAAGATTTACTGCGCGCTCATATGACCTTAGCAGTTGCGAGCGCCGTAAAACCTTATACTACTACTACTACATATCGTCGCGCTCATATGACCTTAGCAGTTGCGAGCGCCGTAAAACCTTATACTACTACTACTACTACTAAGATTTACTGATCACGCAAACGTTTATAGTCTGTTTCGTTTGTTTCCTAATATATTTTCAACTTTCGAGAACACCAATCGACCATTGTTGTCAATCTGTAACGTCCATAGACTTCTCAATATAGACTTCAGATTGTTTGTTACGATGACATTGGCTGATACAACATAAGGCTATTCTTGGACACACTTAGGCAATTCTTGCTGGAAAATTGATTGTCATGTGAATGTTTAAACACTGGAGAAGTGCTGTTGCACTTTGACCTTTTGGTGATATCTGCAACACTTAAACAGGAGAAGTAATCGAAAATCACAGTGTGACCCGGAAGTCGTTGCAGCTTTTTTTTGTTATATCATATTAATGCTACTAGCAAGAGAAAGGGTGTGTCTGGAGGTGGGGGGGGGGAGAATTCTTACCACTTTGATCTTTATATTCGAGCTAAAGTAAGGCTTTTGGTGTTGCCTGTTTAGATGAAGGGTTACCACGCTACAGTGGTCTACCGTAAGTCCCGCCCCACCGACCACGGTCTACTGTGATCTAGGCGGTCTCTGGCGTAAGTCCCGCCCTCTTTGGCCCCGCCTGATTGGCCACGGTAACGACAGCGGTAGGGCTGTCTAACCCAAAGATGGTGGCGTTGTGAAAATTAAGTTGTGTGGTTGGTGTGCTTCGTTTTACGGTTCGTTTAGGTCACAGAAATTCTACGGCTGCATCAAACCTGTATACCAGAAACATGGCGGTAGACCGTTATCTAAACCAGCATCCTTTTGGTTTGCAATTTCTTTATCAACCCTAGAACGATTGTTTAAGTCAATCTTGCTTAAAATTGTTTTTTACTTACTTTTCTTTTATAATATCCTAGAACACTTTTGAATCCCCGATTTATCATGAAGCTGGTTTTGTAATGGAGTCAGTGTGTGGCTCTCCTTAGACACCTTTCTTGTTCTCTTTGTGAACTCGAAGTGAAGTAGTTCTCATTAGAAAGGCCACACACTATTTACTTCTGAGGCTGGTTTTGAAATCAAATCAAAGTGTGGCTCTCCTAAGACCCGTCTCGTGTTGTCTTGGTGATCTTGCATTTGTCTGGGCGTGAAAGGCCATAGATCTAGTCCTATTCTTTCTTTTCTGTACCCGAGCCTCATCGTGCATCTTAAATGTTAAGTTAATACTTTCTGAACTTGGTGATAAAGCTTAAGTTTTTTGTTTGTTTGTTTGTTTGTTTGTTTGTTTGTTTGTTTTTGGGTTTTTTAAAGTGAAAATTTCATGATGTTATTACTAAGAGGGCCAATATGAGTTAATGATTAATATTTAATATATAGGAACTATCCGTATAATAACTTCAACGTAACTTCTTCGTACCACAAGTAACAGCCTCGTATTATTATAATAAAAAAGAGAAAGGAAGGAAGGCGTAACAAGGGAAAGTA
>NW_004797275.1:634114-645526 GCF_000002075.1 Aplysia californica
GCGGGTTCTACTCTTGTGTTCGGCGCATTGTCCTTGCTCCCGTATCCTTCTTCCCGCTGCCCCCTTACCTGTTTCTGTCTCGTTTTGTGTTGGCTGGGGGCCCCCTTCTTCCCTCCTCCACCCCTCCTCTTACCTCATCTATCCTCACTCCCCCCCCCCTATTCCTCCCCCCCCCCTTCTCTGAAAACGTAACCCCCCGCTGTAATTTTTGGCTAAAAATGCGGCCCCCGGTTTTGTTGTTTGTCTTAGAAAACGAAATGTTTTACCATTCTTCCCCCCCCCCCCCCCCCCCCCCAAACCACCTGGAGAAAAGACATCCTTGGGTATAATCACGGAAACCTTGACACAGATGCGAGGAAAAAAATAAGCTAAAACCAGAAAATGGAGAAACTGGAGAAGGTTCATCCAAAGAAAAAGACATCTGTCAGCTCAGTACCATAACGTGACTCCAGTCCACTATTTGTTGTAGTAGCAGGTGTTTTACACCTCTATCGACACAAATGTAGATCATTTAGGGAGGCGGGCTGCTTCTACCTTGCCTGTCTGGGCCAACCCAGGCTATGAGGAATACAACGTCCCAGGAAACAGACGGAGAGAAATGAACTCGATAAATGAACTGAAACAAAAGCAACATGAGTTCTTCCATTTGGTGTTCAAAGTTATGTTGAGACCAAATTTTAATACGTTTTGAGAGGTCATGCGTTGATAGGTTAAGTGGAACCAAACAACAACCTATTCATAGTGAGGTGAAGAAGAGAAGATGGCTATGGGTTGGACATACATTCAGAAAGTCAGTCCACAACTTAAAAAGACAAAGTCTAAAATGGAATTCTCAGGTTGGGGGTGGGGTGTGGGGGGTTTTAGGGAAGGAGAGAAAGAAAAAAAGGCCGATTACATTATTACAACCTATGAAAACTACTGGTTCGTGAGTAGGAACGGGGGGGGGGGGGTGTCGTTGAATTTTTGCGCAAAAAAATAACATGAGTGTTAAAGAGTGGACAGTAATAAGAATAGAACTCAACACACCGTGATTAACATCTTCTCTGATTACACAGAGGAACAAAACTTGCCTTTTTTTGCTGCGACATTGATTTTTAGACTTGATTTACAGTCATTCAAGGTCACTGAATTGACAAATGACACATGTTTTGCTCTATCACCTTAAGTGTTTTTTTCTCTATGGACTGAGCACTGTTTTTGCTGTATGCAGGTGAATTAGCCGCGAAGGATATTTATAAAAAAATAAAAAGTGAGACATCGAAACCTTTTGGTATTCTAATAAATCATATAAATCGTCAAATTTCTCAATGACATTGGGTCCTACGTAAAAAAGTAATTCATGTACCTAAGTCGGAGGCAACATGTTTGTGACATAAACTTTCTTTTGTGGGATCGTCTGGAGTGTGTTGTGTCTGGAAATTCTCTTTGAATTCTCCAACAGCAATCTGACGTCATTTTGTAGTACTACCGGCCTTGTTACCATTCCTCCATAATTATAATGTTTTGATGAAATCTTTTACTTTAGTAATCACTGACATCTTTAAAGTTTGGGGAAAACATCTAAATTACTTAGCAAAAAGATGAACCATATTGCCCATGTTACAGTCCAAAAGATGGAGGTTTTTTAACCATGTTCTTGGAATGATCAAACTCAAAATGTCTTTTCCATCACCAGTGGTGACATGTAAGTAAAGCACGTGTACATCGCATTAGGCCTATTTATGACTTAGAGAATGCTATCTGTGCTTTTTTGTGTGGATTTTTTTTTGTCTTAAGAAACGAAATGTTCTCGAGCTCTCCTTTCGTGCAAGTTAAACCTGCTGCGTCATCTTTTCTCTAATCTAAGAAAACAAAGAAGTAAGTTTCTTTCAATATAAAAATTCAACAGTTATTGCCGTAATCTGTAGCCTACAAGTAAACAGAATCATTAACTAGATTAAAACAAACACAAGAAATCAAAAGAAAACAAAATAAACAAAAGGCAAACAAACAACAAACAAAAACAACAACAAAACAAAACAAAACAAACAAAAACAACTTCAAGAAACAACTTCCCCATCTCTCCTCACTCTCCCTTCCTACACTCCCTCTCCTCCCCCCTCCCCACACACACTTCACCTCCTCCATCCCCCTATCCCTCCAAAGCCCCCCTCCCTCACCACCACGTTTCCACTATTACCAGACTCAATTTCCCTCTCCCCCAACCCACCCTCTCCCTACTTCTGGATATTCCCAAATGTCCATGTGCATAATAAGTCTATCCTGAACGAAGTTGTCAGCCCATTTTGCTATTTTGCCAGCGATCATGAATAGCGATCTACAGCAAAACTGGGTCGGCACAGGAGATTTGGATGTGATCTGCCCAATCAAACTTTCTACGTCACCACGCCGATTCGTGTCATTGGTTTTAAGACATTGTTCACCCACCACTCAATTCTCCCCCTCCCACACCACTTAGCCCAACAATCAACCAATCAGAAGCCACGAGAGTCAAAGATCACGCTGGAGCGCCGTGACGTCACACTAGAGCGCCGTGAGGCGAGGAGAAAACCTTTTCATGAGGCGGACACAATGGTTACTTTGCCCAACCCACCAAAATGTCCGACCTTACAGTTTCCACGAAGCCACGTGTCTTTTATTCCCCTCCTTTAACTCTACTGTGCCGACTCAGTTTCCCTGTAGATTGCTATTCACGATCGTTGGCCAATAACAAAACAGGGCTGTTAACTTTGTCCAACGCCGCAAAACATACAACCGTATGCAGTTTCCACCCACCTACATTCCCTTTTACCCCGCCCCGTCTTACCAGAGTTTGTCACTTAAAATATCCATATAATCGTGTCCTTACATCACGTTTTGGGTCGATAACAGATCAGCCTTTCGTTTTATTGGGCGTGTTAAAGAATATTGTGGGTACATTTTCCATAATGTTGTAGCAGCTCCCACGGTGGAACAAGACTCTTATCTTGTGGTCTGATAATCCTGGGGAGAGTTGCATGGACTTAGAAGGCTGATAACTGACCCCCCCCCCCCCCCGACCCATTTCTGCCTATGTATACCCCCGTCAGTTCTAAAGACTTAACTCAAAGAAATAAAGATTTGTCACAGAGTTGAAAACTTACATAAAACATCCAGGACATTTCTAAAAATATCAAATACACCACGGTTCCTGGAAACTTTTAAGTACATGGTACAATCACGTTGACTGAACCTTCAATTATTTCTCTAACCTGGTTCAGATCTTACTTTTTTTAGTGTAACAAGCAGCATGAACAAGCCGATTCTGATATTATAGCTGTGGTATCATCAATTTTATATTTATTATCGTTACTGTTGTTGTTGTTGTTGTTGTTGTTGTTGTTGTTGTTGTTGTTGTTGTTCTTCTTCTTCTTCTTCTTCTTCTTCTTCTTCTTCTTCTTCTTCTTCTTCTTCTTCGTCTAATCATTATTATTTTAAAAATCAATTTAATCTTTTAACTATTTTAATTTTAATTGTTATTTTATTTGTGATTTTAATTTTAATTATAATTTTAATTGTAAGTTTAATTGTATTTCAATTGTTTATTTCCATTTTTATTATTATCTTTTTATTATTGTTTACATTATTTTTATAACATCAGTTTATCAACACTGCCGGGTCTGCTATATCAATATCCATATATGGTACCCAAGTCACCTGACAAATGACTGGTCTACATCAATCAGCCAAACATCTGACCAATAAGGGTGTCCTTTGTGTTCAGGAAAACGCTACCTGACCAACAGGATAGGTCACTTTCCAAAACGAGGCCGGCGGGAAAATTTCACCTGAGATTTTGTTGTACCTTCCTCATTATCGCATCGATCATCGACGTTGACGCACGTAGCTGTTTTCTCCGTTTTCATCATCGACACTTGTGTTCTTTTCCAGTTTGTGGAAGATTTCTTCGTTTGTGTCTTTCAGTTGGTAAGTACGTTCTTTTTATGTATCTATTTATCTGATGCATTTATTTGTGTATATTGCATGTAATCATTATTTATTGATTTAAGCATTCAACAACTTATTTTCATGGTGCTGTCAACATGGCCTAATTCTTTTTTGTTGTTGCAATTTTGACATTTAATTTTATCAAGAAAACCCCATTGTTGTTTTATAATACACCTTTTCAAGAATAAAAAACCCATGGATAATATGTCTTTATCAAAGATAACGGCCCAACACTTTGAAAACATAATTTTAATACCAAATGATACACCACGAGGAGGGAATTACAAAATGGCGACTTTCCATTTTGACCACGAGGTTGACTTAGCCTATGATGGCCGCATCATGACGTTACTATATCGTTTCAACAAGACCGGTCATTGTGTTCTGTTTTATTCTGTAACGTAGACCTTCTATCGACAGTCTCCTCTATTCCGTTGTTTATTTTAGAGGATCATGTACCGTTGTTATAGAATGATATCATATTTCGCTGCTGTTCATTTAAATCTAGATTGTTTGGTTCATTGAAAGAAACGTTCCTCTTTTCTTGCCAACTTAAATGGCCCCAAAAATTGAAGGTCGTGAATAAAGAATATAGGACAGACTGAGGAAGAAGGGGGTGAGAAAGAATCTGTAGTTAATTTTCTTGAATTGGCAAGGAAACAGGTCGTACTTTCAATTGTGCAAACTCTAGCTGTTTTACTTTGACGCCATTTTCTTGAGGTAGAAAGAAATAACAGCGATTAAAGCCACTTTGTGTGTATGTAGAGGGGGTGGCGGATAAAGCTAACACACCCAGCAATAGTCCACCAGTGTGTACCCGTTACACATCTGGAAATCCAACACAATAAAGAAAATGTTGCCATAACATAATTCAGCCGGCTAAGCCGTGTAACAATCATGTGACCACCGGACACAGTGCTTTGATCCTGGTTAGCGGTGGCTGCCCCGGGCGCCTGGTCTACGTCCGGGCAGTCTGACCAGACGTGCCATGAACTTGTCATGTCCATGCTCCGATGTAAACAAAGGCCTCAGTTGTCCTGTCATACACAACAATAACCCTGGTCATATGGCACGCGCTCTTTTTGGTTATCACACTTTCATGGATAGCGGGAAGGGAAGGGAAGGGGGGGGATTAAATTCTTGACAGGTTATCAATTCGCGAGTTTCAATGGTTAGTTGATGGTGGGTGGTGGGTTCTTCGCTTTACTATTTCCTCTTGAAGTTGAACTAAGATTTAAGCTTAAATAATATTAATCATACAAATATACGTCTATAGGCTGTTTCGTTTGTTTCCTTGTTTTATTTTCAACTAGCGAGAACACCCATCGGCCATTGTTGTCAGTATGTAACTTCCATAGACTTGTCAATATAGACTTCAGATTGTCTGTTACGATGACATTGGCTGATACGACATAAGGCTATTCTTGAACGGGCTTAGACACCTCTTGTTGGAAATTGACTGACGCATGAATGCTTAAAACACTGTTCAGGTTTCACTTTCGCCTTGTGGTGATATTGGCAACACTTAAACAGCGGGAGTGATCGAACATGATGGGCAAAGATTCACTGTATCACCAAAATGGCGTTAAGGCACTTTTTGCACGATCAGCCCTTCAATTTGATTTTCCGACAAAGCGAAGCGTGCACGTGGTGACGACTTATGGCGGGATAATGGACAACATACAGTGTGACCCGGAAGTTGTAGCAGCTCTTTTTGATTATATTATTACCGCTATCAGCAAGGAAAAAAGGTGGGGGGGGGGGTTCTTAGTACTTAGAAAATTATCATTTTTGAAGCTTCAAAGAGTAGGAGATTTCAGGGGCTTTGGTTCTTTATTTCCTTTTTCTTTGTATTGTAAGTAAAATAGGACTTTTAGTAGTGCGTGTTTAGTTGAAGAGTTACCACGCTACAGTGGTCTACCGTAAGTCCCGCCCCACCGACCACGGTCTACTGCGATCTAGGCGGTCTCTGGCGTAAGTCCCGCCCTCTTTGGTCCCACCTGATTGGCCACGGTAACGACAGTGCTAGGGGTGTGTAACCCAAAGATGGTGGGATTACAAAATTGGATACAGAATTAACAATAGTCTGTTTCTTACTCAAGACTTTATATCTGAACTGTAAGTGAAAACAAATCCCAAACTCCGATGTACACCCGAAAAAAATAATTGAGAAATTACAATTTTAAAATGGAATCAGTTTGTATCTCTCCTTATTCTTCTCCTTGAGAGCCGAAATCCTGAACAGCTTTATGCATATTAAAAGTTGGGTTTGTGAATATTTAAATTCACTAAAGAAAAATTACACGTTATTTTATTTTTACGGGAAATTGTACAGAATGCACCCATATGAGTAAATATTTAACATAGGGACGTTATTCACATACTTGCATTAATTTATATTTGACGTTTTCGTGTTGTAGTAAACAGTCTTGAATTTCTTCCCCGGTTACAGTTTTTTTCCTGTTTTTTTTATAATATAGGCGTTAATTTATTAGCCGATTGCTCCTTGCTTTACATCTCCAACATTGACTGTAGGTTTGTGTAGGGTAAACACTTGTCCACTGTCCCCATCTCTGGCTTTTTTTAGAATCTGTCAGTGTTATTCTTGGGTGGGTGTTTTGGGGTGGGGGTGTTTGCAAAATATTTAGATTATAAACAAATCTTCAAAAAAAGAATACCGCTTGAAAGTCACAAGCAACGCCATAAGAAGGTTTCACCAACTAACCACATGTTTAGGGAGACAGGCTCATCACTTTCAGAAAGGAAAAAGCGCTGTTTGGAGAGTTATGGCGTTTGTGATCACCACAAGTTGTTTGCTGTCATTTTCTTTACTTTTTCTCTCTTCACATCTAGTAGTTAGCACGATCTACAACTTCTCCTCTTCTTTGGATGTCAAAGGTTATCATCAGTTCATGATGCACGAACTATAAAATTAGATTATATACAACTCTGTGCCTTTTTATTTAGAGCTTGAAATAACATCTGTACTATATAGTTAACATGAATTACTATTAAAGGCCCCTTCACATATTATTTCAGCTAAAAAAAAAACAGCGTCCTGATTTCTGCGTGATATTGACCGTGTTGTCTGTGATTGTTCCTTCCAGCATCTGAGTTGAGACATCATGTACCAAGAGTTGTGTGACGAGTCTTCTACTGCCCGGAAACTGGTCGTGAGCCAGAAGACGGTCAGCTCCAAGATGTTTGTCCGAGGTCGTGGCCGGAGTCACGGAGCAGGGTCATGCTTCTTGAGAGGTCGTGGAGGAACGACGAAGACGTCCGTTCTCGGAGACGTGGTCAAGGAACAGCCGTTGGAGAACTTCACCCCAGCTTGGTTGTCTCAGTCAGGGCTGCTGTCTATGGTCGACACTCCAGACTTGTCCTCATCAGCGGAGACGTCTTCAGCAGTTGGACTTTCCTCGTCAGCGGAACCGTTGCCAGCCGCAACCCCAACCAAGTTGGTCACGTGTGAAGAGATCGACCGGCCGTTGGTACCAGTGCCTGAGACGAAGCTGCCTGCTATAGGGTACGTACTGTGTGTTGTCACCTTAATGTGTAGATTAATACTTAAGTATAATTTTCTCTTACATCTAGTACTGACAGATTAATTTTGTAAAATGTTCTACATAGCTGAATGTCTATTGTATAATAAAAATTGTTCTTCACCACAGTTGAATTATAAAACAATATTCACAAAGTCTTCTTTGATCGTACGCAGCTTCATGTCTTATATTTTTTAGCCAAGCCAACCTACTATCTGATTATGCTCTATAAGACATTTCAGAAAATAAATCAGTAATAGAATATTACATGAACATGTCGAATTTGCTTCCCCCCCCCCCTCCTCTCTCTCTCTCTCTCTCTCTCTCTCTCTCTCTCTCTCTCTCTCTCTCTCTCTCTCTCTCTCTCTCTCTCTCTCTCTCTCTCTCTTCTTGTCACAGACTCATTTAAGGAAATCCTTGTACAACGTTTGTCTCTTCCAGGAGTGAGCCGGAGGTTCTGTTCATCTTCGCCAACTCTGCGGAGGAGTTGTTCCTCTTTAATGCCGAGATGGTCAATCTGGCGCCCCAAATGGGCGAACTTCTCAACCAGACCTGTCTGGTGAGTTTTATTTTGTTGTTGTTGTTGGTCGGTGAGGCACGGGGGGTGTCTGTGAGTGGTAAGAGCGTGCACACTACTGTGAGCTGTAGGAATAAAAATAAGACATTTAACAAAAGCAAGTTGAAGGAGACAAAAACCATTAAACTTTCAAACTATCATAACGTTACCCCCCCCCCCCCCCCCCTTTAGTAAATTGTATCGAAACTCAACATTGCAAAAATAGAAAAAAGTATGCTGTATGGGAATCTAGAGCGAGGAGAAATTATAATGGTACATGTATTTGATAAACAATTTTCACAATTTCATTATTTGTTTGTGATGAAGACGCATCGTCTTTTAAAATTTGCGAATGTTAATCACATTTTACCAACATTTTGCAAACACAGGACTGTCCAGCTGTGGACAAGAAGGATGTGAGAACTGGGTGTCTGGTTGCAGTACAGTGTGGGGAAAGCTGTTACAGAGCCAAGGTGGAAGACGTATGTGAAGATCAGGTGAGTGCTGACCTTTGTTCTTGTCGCATAGACCAGGGCCGGGGAAATCTTGTATCTGAGTTGTCTTGTGAATGTAGCAAGATGTGCCTCAACAAAATACTGTGTGTAGGATCAAAAAGTAACACTCTCTTAAACTGTGTTTATTCAGATATTGGAAAGAGCAAGTTATGAAGATAACTGATGTTGTAATATTTTGGTTTGACATTTTTCTTGTTTTTCTATGAGTGTAATTATTTTTATGGAGTTGGACTTATCCGTGACTGTTGCTGTAATCACACATGTGTCTGGCCTTGCAGGTCCGAGTCAACTTTATCGACTTCGGGAACAGCGAGCTGGTGTTTCTGGACTCCGTGAGGGAAATCCCGAGGGAAGAACTGGTACTGAACACACCGCCTATGGCCTGGCCATGTAAGCTCAGGAAGCCGGAGGTAAGCACAATTTTCAAAATAATCTCAGTTCTTTAAATTTAACTTATTTCACTTTCTTCTTTAATTTCTTTGACTCACTTTACCATAAGTATATATCCCTCTAATCTCTACTCACTTTCCCCTCTATATCTCTCTATTTCTCCTTTACCCCTCCCCCCCCTCTCTCTCTCTCTCTCTCTCTCTCTCTTGCTATAGCCTACCTATCGTTCTCTCTGTAGTAGAGTTAAGATAAGGGAGATGGTGAAAATGGTATGAGTTTAACGTTCCTATCAACACTATTAGGTTATTTAAGGGGCGGGACCCCCTAGTTTAACGTCCGTCTCCGATAGGACCGAGCCAAGTGGGAAGTTCCTGTAAAGTGCCTTTCCCAAGGACACAACGTCGGACCGAGCTGAGGCTCGAACCCCCGAACCCCCGAACCCGCAATCTCACGATTACGAGTCCGGTAGCCCAACCACTAGGCTACCGACGCCACCGACAAGGGACAGAAAGGTACCAAGGAAACCAGCTGCAAAAAATGCTTTATGTGTTTGGTTGTTTTTTTAACCAATGGAACTCTTGAACTACTTTTTAAAATCCATTTATCTTATCCTCTCTGTTCTTGAAAGAATACTTTGATTTACAGGTAAATACAGTTTTTTCTCCTTCTTTAAATTCGTTTTCTAAAATAATATCATTGTAAGCCTTGATATCCTTCTGTATCTGTCTCTCTGTTCACCAATATGTCTATAGGTCTATCTGTTTATCTGCTCCCATTTCTTTCGCTCTCCTTATCAATTAAACTTGTAATGGACTGGAAGTCACAATTCTTAAACTTTTTCCTTGTCATGTAAACTTGTAATGATTTGGAAGTAACAATCTTTAAACTTTCTCCAGGACCGCCAAGGCTCGTGGCTCTCCGATATACAGAAGATTTTCCGTGGGATCTGGAAAAAGCAAACCTTTGTGGCGAGAGTTGTTCACCATACAGGTAAGACTGATTCTCTGTTGGAAGTTTGAACTAGCACTTGGAAGGTTTCGTTTATATAGGTCTGCAAGAAGTCCGCTCGGTTGTACGTTGAAAACTTTGAAGTTGGAGCGGAAAGATACCAAAATGACAAGCTACACGATTTGATCAAACGAGTTTAAAAAGATTGGAGTTGTCCTTAACAATTATAGTTTTTTCTTAGATGTGTCTAGAGTTTTAAAATTTTTTAATCATTGAAAGAACAGAAAAGACTAATAGTTTTCTGATTTGAATAAGGCTTTGAAGAAGGTAAAGACAGGTGTTAATTTTGTTTTTATAGCTCAGTCATCTTCATACATTTTTGTTCTTTTTCTGAACAGGCAATTAGATATACCTACTCATAGTTACGGGATTATCATACATGTGACATTTTATTTCAGGCGGGTGTTGTGTTGTGGATCTGACACTGCCCGATGGTCAGTTGGTCAACTCAATGCTAATCAAGTCAGAGGTCAATTCACCTGTCAGTTCTGCTCGTCCAGGGTCAGTGGTCAAGCCTTTTAGGCAAGTACAGACCCGTGTGAGTGAGGCCAGCGCTGCCACACCCACCTCCCAAGTAGTACAGGGGCCACTACTGTATGAACATGATGAATCTGACCACGTCGCACGGGTCCACGTGAGCAGAACTAGTCCTATGGTAAGGAAGATTTATTATGAGCTTTCACTTCTTCTCTGTTTCAATTACATGTACTGCCTTACTGTATCTCTCCCTCTCTGTTCCCCACCCCACCCCCTCTCTCTCTCTCTCTCTCTCTCTCTCTCTCTCTCTCTCTCTCTCTCTCTCTCTCTCTCTCTCTCTCTCTCTCTCTCTCTGCCTCTCTCTGTCTCCCCCCCTCTTTCTCTTTACCTCTGTTTTTCCCCACCCAGTCAGACTTATTCATAATTTGCTTCTTGTTACGGGGTATATTGCGATCTTTCTCACGAAATCTGTGTGCTTTTTTTCGTTTTGTTTATTTTCAAAATCTTGACTTTTACACCTTTTCGCCTAAATGTAGCTTTTTTTGTAACTGGTACTTACTTGTCTTTTGCTAATGAAAACGTCCATTATCAGATGTTATAATATGACTAAATACAGGTGATCAGAAGTACACTTGTCTAAAACCCCAAGAAAAGAACAACAAAACAAAAAGTGATAGATAATATAGCGATCTTTCTAATCTTGTGTTATTTCTGGAACAGTTTCAGGAGATTGATGAAGAGATGCGAGCTATGGGCTACACTCTCCGGGACTGAGGTTGACCCGACTCAAAGAAGAGAGCGTCAAAGACGACACGGGTTAACGACATGGCTCACACAGCGCTGATTGGTTTGGGACCTGCAGCGCCGGAACTGGACTTGGCTCCAGTGGAGAGATATTCTGTTCTCTAATGGACACCGGTTTGGATACAGCCAAGCTCATGGCATGAATACAGGCTGG
>NW_004797275.1:645626-647258 GCF_000002075.1 Aplysia californica
TCCTTAGGACTTGAATCTTTGTTCTTTGTATTCGAAGTAAAATCAGACTTTTGGTGTTGCGTGTTTCGTTGAAGGGTTACCACGCTACAGTGGTCTACCGTAAGTCCCACCCCACCGACCACGGTCTACTGCGATCTAGGCGGTCTCTGGCGTAAGTCCCGCCCTCTGTGGTACCGCCTGATTGGCCATGGTTACGACAGCGTTAGGGGAGTCTAACACAAAGATTGAGGCGATACGAAATGGGCACAAAATTAACAATAGTTTCTTACTAAAGACTTTATCACTAAACTGTTTGTGAAAACAAATCTCAAACTCTGATGCACAACCCCCTCTATTTTTTTATTTAAAAAAAAGAAGTACAAAAATAATTGAGAAGGTATGGTTTTGAAATCGAATCCATGTGTGGTTCTCCTTAGACACCTTTCTTGTTGTCCTTGTGAACTGGAAATAGTCCACACTAAAAAGGCCACAGATCTAATTTTATTTTTTTCCCTTCCGTGGGAGCCGAAATCCTCGAACAGCTTCGTGCATGTTAAAAGTTGGGTTTGAGAATATTTAAATGTCACGATAGAGCCAAAGCCACACGTTATTATCATTTTTTTTTTTCGGCCAAAAATTGCATGACGTCATTACAGAATGCGCCCATACAAGTCAATATTCCATACACAGATGTTATTCATATACTTACTTTCATATATACGTGACATTTTGTATTTAAACGGTTCAATATGTATATTTGATGATAACAACGTCATGGTATGATACAACGCAACATTCCCAATGTCCACACATTCACAGACGACAGGGGACGAAAACGTAGCAAGTGTAAACACTGGCAAAAACAAAGAAACAAGAGTAGTTGTCTCCCTTCCATAATGGCCACTCTTTGTACTTGAATTTCTTCCCTGTTGCAGTTCTTCTATTTTTTTTGCATGGGCGTTCGTTTATTGGCAGATTTCTCCTTGTTTTATAACTTGGGGGTGTCTGCAACATATTTAGATTATAAACAAATCTTCTTTTAAAAAATAGCTCTTCTAAGTCACAAGCAAAGTCATAAGAAAGTTTAACAAATTAACTAAATTTTTAGGGAGACAAGCTCATCACTTTAGGAACGGAAAATCCGCTGTTTTGAGAGCTGTGTTATATGTTGTCATTGCAAGTTGCTTTTTTTCCCCTTTACTTTTTCTTCTCTCTTCCCATCTAGTGGTTAGCACGGTCTACGCTTTCTTCTCTTCCTTGGATATCGAAGGTCATAATAAATTCATGATGCACGAACTATCAAACTGGACTGTAAAGCACTCCAAGCCTTTTTTTTTAGAGCTTGAAGTAACATCTGTACTATACACTTAACATTACTTGCTATTAAAGGCCCCTTCACATATTATTTCAACTAAAACAAACCAGCGTTCTGATTCTTGCGTGATATTGACCATGTTGTCTGTGATTGTTCCTTCCAGCATCTGAGTTGAGACATCATGTACCAAGAGTTGTGTGACGAGTCTTCTACTGCCCGGGAACTGGTCGTGAGCCAGAAGACGGTCAGCTCCAAGATGTTTGTCCGAGGTCGTGGCCGGAGTCACGGAGCAGGGTCAGGCTTCTTGAGAAGTCGTGGAGGAACGACAAAGATGTCCG
>NW_004797275.1:647484-651840 GCF_000002075.1 Aplysia californica
TCCCAAGGGGGGCCCCCCCCCCCCCCCCCCCCCCCCCCAAAAAAAAGGATTTTAAAAAAATAAAAAAATAAAAATAAAATAAAAATCAATGCCCCTTGCAGTTCCATTTTTTGGCATGAATCAAGCAACCATTCAAATGACTGCTACTTTTTTGTATTGTGCTACCAGTTAGAAAAAGAATTATGGGAAGTTAGGAGAGTAAAGTTTATTGTCCTTATATTTCATCTGCTCACGTCCAGTAAAATAAACCAAAGATTGAACAATGTCCTGTGTGCCAGAGGCTATTGCTCAATTAAAACAAGGAAACTCCAAATTTTGGAGTGGTTTCCAAGTCTGCTATATGAGTTAATGATAAATGTTTAATACACGTTTACAGAAATTGTCCATAATATGATAACTTCAACATAACTTCTCTGTACCACACATTTTCAGTAGACATTATTATATGATGACAACAGCGTACTATTATGATAAAACATTATACACACATTCATTGATGACCGAAGACTGGAAGGGACGGATGTGTAACAAGGGAGCTTACTGGGGAAAGGATAAATTGCTGAAATTCCTGAAAGTACTGTTATGTCCCTTCCATAATAGGCGCATTAAACTGCACCGGTTGCATACTTGTGCAGGTCTTTTGTTTTCATTTCATAGACGCTCGTTCATTCGCAGATTTCTCTTAGTTTTTTATTGTCGACATTGATTTTGCGGTTGTTATTTGAAAACACTAGACAACTACCCTCCTCCCATTCAACCTTTTAGTACCCATAATTTTTTTTTTTGGGGGGGGGGTTTGGCGGGGTGCAAATTAATTACATCTTTAACAACACTAAGCTTTTCTTTTTTAAACTAGGAATGTCTGTACAATGCACTTATCCTTAGCTATTAATAGTTCCTTCACATACATATCTTTGTATAAAGTAAGATCAGAGTTCTGATTTCTTCGTGATATTGACCATGTTGTCTGTGATTGTTCCTTCCAGCATCTGAGTTGAGACATCATGTACCAAGAGTTGTGTGACGAGTCTTCTACTGCCCGGAAACTGGTCGTGAGCCAGAAGACGGTCAGCTCCAAGATGTTTGTCCGAGGTCGTGGCCGGAGTCACGGAGCAGGGTCAGGCTTGTTGAGAGGTCGTGGAGGAACGACGAAGACGTCCATTCTCGGAGACGTGGTCAAGGAACAGCCGTTGGAGAACTTCACCCCAGCCTGGTTGTCTCAGTCAGGGCTGCTGTCTATGGTCGACACTCCAGACTCGTCCTCATCAGCGGAGACGTCTTCAGCAGTTGGACCTTCCTCGTCTGGGAAGCTGTCTTCTTTGGTTGAACCTTCCTCGTCAGTGGAGCCGTTGGTACCAGTGCCTGAGACGAAACTGCCTGCTATAGGGTACGTACTGTGTGTTGTCACATGACTGTGTAGAGTAAATTTTAAACATTTTCTCCGACATCTTATACCCCGGAGTCCGGAAGAGTAACTTGGTTTGGATTTTTTATATAGCTGAATGTCTGCTGTATCTTGAGACTCTGTTTTCACTACAATAAACTTTAGTACATTATTCATAAAGTCTTCTTTCATCGTATGTGTCTTAACAAATTCTATTTTGCAAATAAATCATGCATTCCCTTCAACCAGTTAGCTGATTATTCACTTTAAGACATTTCAGAATCGAAATTGGCACCACAATTTTGCATCAAGAAATAAACTGGCTTTTTAGACCTCTCTACCCCCCCCCCTCTCTCTCTCTCTCTCTCTCTCTCTCTCTACTTGTCACAAACTCATTAAAGAAAACCCTTGTACAACGTTTGTCTGTTCCAGGAGTGAGCCGGAGGTTCTGTTCATCTTCGCCAACTCTGCGGAGGAGTTGTTCCTCTTTAATGCCGAGATGGTCAATCTGGCGCCGAAAATGGGCGATCTTCTCAACCGGACCTGTCTGGTGAGTATTTTGTTGTTGTTGTTGGTCGGTGAGGCACGGGGGTGTCTGTGAGTGGTAAGAGCGTGCACACTACTGTGAGCTGTGAGAATAACAATAAGACAAAAGCAAGTTGAAGGAGACAAACACTATTAAACTTTCAAACTATCAGAACGTTACCCCCCCCCTCCCCCCTTTTTAGGAAACTGTAAAGAAACTCAGCATTGCAAAAATAGAAAAAAGTATGCTGTATGCGAATCTAGAGCGAGGAGAGAGTATAATGGTATTTGAGAAACAATTTTCACAATTTCATTATTTGTTTGTGATGAAAACGCATCGTCTTTTAAAATTTGCGAATGTTAATCACATTTTACCAACATTTTGTAAACACAGGACTGTCCAGCTGTGGACAAGAAGGATGTGAGAACTGGGTGTCTGGTTGCAGTACAGTGTGGGGGAGGCTGTTACAGAGCCAAGGTGGAAGACGTAGGAGAAGATCAGGTGAGTGCTGACCTTTGTTCTTGTCGCATAGACCAGGGCCGTAGAAATCTTGTATCTGAGTTGTCTTGTGAATGTAGCAAGAAATGCCTCAACAAAATACCGTGTGTAGGATCACAGAGGGCCACAGTCTATAACTTTGTTGTACCCAGATATGGGAAGATTTTGTTTTTAAGATATTGTGCTCTAACACTGAAATTGTTCTTGTTTTTCTTTGGATTAATATACATTGTTATCAAACTCAACTACTCCGTGACTGTTGCTGTAATCACACGTGTGTCTGGCCTTGCAGGTCCGAGTCAACTTTATCGACTTCGGGAACAGCGAGCTGGTGTCTCTGGACTCCGTGAGGGAAATCCCGAGGGAAGACCTGGTGCTGAACACACCGCCTATGGCCTGGCCATGTAAGCTCAGGAAGCCGGAGGTAAATATTTTTAAGAAAATAATTTGACTCAGTTCTTTTTCTCTTGTTCCTTTAATTTGTTTATATTTTTTCTGTTTTGCAGCCCTTCTCTCTCTCTCTCTCGCTCACTCTCCCTCTCCCTCTCTCGCTCACTCTCCCTCTCCCTCTCTCGCTCACTCTCCCTGTCCCTCTCTTGCTCACTCTCCCTCTCCCTCTCTCGCTCACTCTCCCTCTCCCCCTCTCTCTCTCTTTCTCTCTCTCTCTCACTCGCTCCCTCTCCCTCTCCCTCTCCCTCTCCCTCTCCCTCTCTCTCTCTCTCTCTCTCTAGCTCACTCTCTCTCTCTCTCTCTCTCTCTCTCTAGCTCACTCTCCCTCTCTCTCTCTCGCTCCCTCTCCCTCTCTCTCTCTCTTTCTCTCTCTCTCTCTCTCTCCCTCTCTCCACGCTCTTTTTGCAACTGACTTTAAGTTTAAGGTCAAAAGCAGCTACCTTTCTCTGTAAATGTCTTTAAAAATGACACTGTAAGTTTTGGTGTTTCTCTTTGTCATTCTGTCCATTTTCCTGTTGGTCTGTCTGTTTATCTCACGTAAACGTGTAACGATTTGGAACTAACAATCTTTAAACTTTCCCCTTGTCATGTAAACCTGTAATGATTTGGAACTAACAATCTTTAAACTTTCCCCTTGTCATTTAAACTTGTAATGATTTGGAACTAACAATCTTCAAACTTTCCCCTTGTCATGTAAACTTGTAATGATTTGGAAGTAACAATCTTTAAACGTTCTCCTTGTCATATAACCTTGTAATGATTTGGAAGGAACAATCTTTAAACTTTCTCCTTGTCATGTAAACTTGTAATGATTTGGAAGTAACAATCTTTAAACTGTCTTCTTGTCATGCAAACTTGTAATGATTTGGAAGTAACAATCTTTAAACTTTCTCCTTGTCAAGTAAACTTGTAATGATTTGGAAGTAACAATCTTTAAACTTTCTCCAGGACCGCCAAAGCTCGTGGCTCTCAGATATACAGAAGATTTTCCGTGGGATCTGGAAAAAGCAAACCTTTGTGGCGAGAGTTGTTCACCATACAGGTAAGACTGATTCTCTGTTGGAAGTTTGAACTAGCACTTAGAACGTTTCCTTCATATAGGCCTGCAAGGGATCTTTTCTGTTGTATGTTGAAAACTTTAATAATAAATGCTCACCAGATACATGAATTAAACAAAGGAGTATAAAGATTAGAGCTGTCCTGAACAATTACAACTTTAACTGAAATGTCCCTTAGTCGTAAAAGATTGATAATCATGGAATGAATTAAAAAAAAAAAAAAGACTTATAGTTTTTCGATTTGAATTATATGTTGAAGAAGATGAGGACAAGTATGAATGTTGCGTTTCAGCTCAGTTATCTTCAAACATTTTGTTCTTTTTCTGAACAATGAATTAAATGTATACAGACAATGATGGGATTATCATACATGTGACATTTTGTTTCAGGTGGGTGTTGTGTTGTGGATCTGACACTGCCCGATGGTCAGTTGGTCAACT
>NW_004797275.1:651940-654636 GCF_000002075.1 Aplysia californica
TCTTGAGAAGTCGTGGAGGAACGACAAAGATGTCCGTTCTCGGAGACGTGGTCAAGGAACAGCCGTTGGAGAACTTCACCCCAGCCTGGTTGTCTCAGTCAGGGCTGCTGTCTATGGTCGACACTCCAGACTCGTCCTCAACAGCGGAGACGTCTTCAGCAGTTGGACCTTCCTCGTCTGGGAAGTTGTCTTCTTCGGTTGAACCTTCCTCGTCAGTGGAACCGTTGCCAGCCCCAACCCCAACCCAGTTGGTCACGTGTGAAGAGATCGGCCGGCCGTTGGTACCAGTGCCTGAGACGAAACTGCCTGCTATAGGGTACGTACTGTGTGTTGTCTCATGACTGTGTAGAGTAAATTTTAAATCTATTCTCCAACATCTAGCACCCCTGTGTCTGAAAAATTAACCTGGTAAAATAATCTATATAGCTGAATGTCTGTTGAATAATAAGACTCGTTTTTCACCACAATACACTTTGAACATTATTCATAAAGTCTTCTTTAATCGTATCTTTGTAGATTTTATTTCGTAGACTACTCATGATTTCCCTTCAACCGGTAATCTGGTCACCCACTATAAAAACTTCAGAACATAAATAAGCTACAAAATTGTACAAATTAAAACTTTCGCCCCACTTCTCCTTCTCCTTAATTCTCTCTCTCTCTCTCTTTCTCTCTCTCTCTCTCTCTCTCTCTCTCTCTCTCTCTCTCTCTCTCTCTCTTCTTGTCACAAACTCATTTAAGGAAATCCTTGTACAACGTATGTCTGTTCCAGGAGTGAGCCGGAGGTTCTGTTCATCTTCGCCAACTCTGCGGAGGAGTTGTTCCTCTTTAATGCCGAGATGGTCAATCTGGCGCCCCAAATGGGCGATCTTCTCAACCGGACCTGTCTGGTGAGTTTTGTTTTGTTGTTGTTGTTGGTCGGTGAGGCAGAGGGGGTGTCTGTGAGTGGTAAGAGCGTGCACACTACTGTGAGCCGTAGGAATAAGAATAAGACATTAAACAAAAGCAAGATGAAGGAGACAAAAACCATTAAACTTTCAAACTATCAGAACGTTACCCCCCCCCCCCCCCCCTTTAGGAAATTGTATCGAAACTCAACATTGCAAAAATAGAAAAAAAGTATGCTGTATGGGAATCTAGAGCGAGGAGAGATTATAATGGTACATGTATTTGAGAAACAATTTTCACAATTTCATTATTTGCTTGTGATGAAAATGCATCGTCTATTAAAATTTGCGAATGTTAATCACATTTTACCAACATTTTGTAAACACAGGACGGTCCAGCTGTGGACAAGAAGGATGTGAGAACTGGGTGTCTGGTTGCAGTACAGTGTGGGGAAGGCTGTTACAGAGCCAAGGTGGAAGACGTATGTGAAGATCAGGTGAGTGCTGACCTTTGTTCTTGTCGCATAGACCAGGGCCGGGGAAATCTTGTATCTGAGTTGTCTTGTGAATGTAGCAAGATGTGCCTCAACAAAATACTGTGTGTAGGATCAAAAAGTAACACTCTCTTAAACTGTGTTTATTCAGATATTGGAAAGAGCAAGTTATGAAGATAACT
Organism: Aplysia californica; assembly: GCF_000002075.1. Taxonomy (NCBI): domain Eukaryota; kingdom Metazoa; phylum Mollusca; class Gastropoda; order Aplysiida; family Aplysiidae; genus Aplysia; species Aplysia californica. The sequence goes on from NW_004797275.1 coordinate 653,504, forward strand.
GACGTTGTAATATTTTGGTTTGACATTTTTCTTGTTTTTCTATGAGTGTAATTATTTTTATGGAGTTGGACTTATCCGTGACTGTTGCTGTAATCACACATGTGTCTGGCCTTGCAGGTCCGAGTCAACTTTATCGACTTCGGGAACAGCGAGCTGGTGTCTCTGGACTCCGTGAGGGAAATCCCGAGGGAAGAACTGGTACTGAACACACCGCCTATGGCCTGGCCATGTAAGCTCAGGAAGCCGGAGGTAAGCACAATTTTCCAAATAATCTCAGTTCTTTAAATTTAACTTATTTCACTTTCTTCTTTAATTTCTTTGACTCACTTTACCATAAGTATATATCCCTCTAATCTCTACTCACTTTCCCCTCTATATCTCTCTATTTCTCCTTTACCCCTCCCCCCTTCTCTCTCTCTCTCTCTCTCTCTCTCTCTCTCTCTCTCTCTCTCTCTCTCTCTCTCTCTCTCTCTCTCTCTCTCTCTCTCTCTCTCTCTCTCTTGCTATAGCCTACCTATCGTTCTCTCTGTAGTAGAGTTAAGATAAGGGAGATGGTGAAACTGGTATGAGTTTAACGCTCCTATCAACACTATTAGGTTATTTAAGGGGCGGGATCCCCTAGTTTAACGTCCGTCTCCGATAGGACCGAGCCAAATGGGAAGTTCCTGTAAAGTGCCTTTCCCAAGGACACAACGTCGGACTGAGCTGAGGCTCGAACCCCCGAACCCCCGAACCCGCAATCTCACGATTACGAGTCCGGTAGCCCAACCACTAGGCTACCGACGCCACCGACAAGGGACAGAAAGGTACCAAGGAAACCAGCTGCAAAAAATGCTTTATGTGTTTGGTTGTTTTTTTTACCAATGGAACTCTTGAACTACTTTTTAAAATCCATTTATCTTAACTCCTCTCGGTTTTTGAAAGAATACTTTGATTTACAGGTAAATACAGTTTTTTCTCCTTCTTTAAATTCGTTTTCTAAAATAATATCATTGTAAGCCTTGATATCCTTCTGTATCTGTCTCTCCGTTCACCAATATGTCTATAGGTCTATCTGTTTATCTGCTCCCCTTTCTTTCGCTCTCCTTGTCATGTAAACTTGTAATGGACTAGAAGTAACAATCTGTAAACTT
>NW_004797275.1:654736-660882 GCF_000002075.1 Aplysia californica
TCTCTCTCTCTCTCTTTGTCTCTCTCTCTCTCTTTCTCTCTCTCTCTCTCTCTACTTGTCACAAACTCATTAAATGAAACCCTTGTACAACGTTTGTCTGTTCCAGGAGTGAGCCGGAGGTTCTGTTCATCTTCGCCAACTCTGCGGAGGAGTTGTTCCTCTTTAATGCCGAGATGGTCAATCTGGCGTCGAAAATGGGCGATCTTCTCAACCGGACCTGTCTGGTGAGTTTTATTTTGTTGTTGTTGTTGGTCGGTGAGGCACGGGGGGTGTCTGTGAGTGGTAAGAGCGTGCTCACTACTGTGAGCTGTAAGAATAAGAATAAGACAAAAGCAAGTTGAAGAAGACAAACACTATTAAACTTTCCAACTATCAGAACGTTACCCCCCCCCCTCTTTTAGGAAACTGTATCGAAACTCAGCATTGCAAAAATAGAAAAAAGTATGCTGTATGCGAATCTAGAGCGAGGAGAGAGTATAATGGTATTTGAGAAACAATTTTCACAATTTCATTATTTGTTTGTGATGAAAACGCATCTTCTTTTAAAATTTGCGAATGTTAATCACATTTTACCAACATTTTGTAAACACAGGACGGTCCAGCTGTGGACAAGAAGGATGTGAGAACTGGGTGTCTGGTTGCAGTACAGTGTGGGAAATGCTGTTACAGAGCCAAGGTGGAAGACGTAGGAGAAGATCAGGTGAGTGTTGACCTTTTTTCTTGTTGCATAGACCAGGGCCGGGGAAATCTTGTATCTGAGTTGTCTTGTGAATGTAGCAAGATATGCCTCAACAAAATACTGTGTTTAGGATCACAGAGGGCCACAGTCTAGAACTTTGTTGTACCCAAATATGGGAAGATTTTGTTTTTCAGATATTGTGCTATAACACTTTGAAATTGTTCTTGTTTTTCTTTTCATTAATATACTCTGTTATCAAACTCAACGAATCCTTTACTGTTGCTGTAATCACACGTATGTCTGGCCTTGCAGGTCCGAGTCAACTTTATCGACTTCGGAAACAGCGAGCTGGTGTCTCTGGACTCCGTGAGGGAAATCCCGACGGAAGAACTGGTGCTGAACACACCGCCTATGGCCTGGCCATGTAAGCTCAGGAAGCCGGAGGTAAATATTATTTAAAAAATAATTTGACTCAGTTCTATTTCTCTTGTTCCTTTAATTTGTTTATATTTTTTTCTGTTTTGCAGCCCTTCTCTCTCTCTTCTCTTCTCTCTCTATCTCTCTCTCTCTCTCTCTCTCTCTCTCTCTCTCTCTTCTCTCTCTCTCTCTCTCTCTCTCTCTTCTCTCTCTCTCTCTCTCTCTCTCTCTCTCTTCTCTCTCTCTCTCTCTCTCTCTCTCTCTCTCTCTCTCTTTCTCTCTGTCTCCACTCTCTTCTAGCCACTGTCTTTTAGTTTAAGGCCAAAAGCAGCTATGTTCGTCTTTAAACGTCTTTAAGAATAATATTGTAAGTTTTGGTGTTCCTCTTTGACATTCTGTCGATTTTCCTGTTTGTCTTTTGGTCTGTCTGTTTATCTCAGGTATATCTGTAGTGGACTGGAAGTGACAATCTTTAAACTTTCTACTTGTCACGTAAACTTGTAATGATTTGGGAGTAACAATCTTTAAACTGTCTCCTATGTCATGTAAACTTGTAATGATTTGGAAGTAACAATCTTTAAACTTTTTCCTTGTCAAGTAAACTTGTAATGATTTGGAAGTAACAATCTTTAAACTATCTCCAGGACCGCCAAGGCTCGTGGCTCTCAGATATACAAAAGATTTTTCGTGGGATCTGGAAAAAGCAAATCTTTGTGGCGAGAGTTGTTCACCATACAGGTAAGACTGATTCTCTGTTGGAAGTTTGAACTAGCACTTAGAACATTTCCTTCATATACGCCTGCAAGAGATCTTTTCTGTTGTATGTTGAAAACTTTAATAATAAATGATCACCGGTTGCATGAGTTAAACAAAGGAGTATATAAAGACTGAAGTTGTCCTGAACAATTACAACTTTAACTGAAATGTCTCTTAGTCGTAAAAGATTGAAAATCATGGAATGAACCAAAAAAAAAAAAGAGACTTATAGTTTTTCAATTTGAATTATATGTTGAAGAAGATGAGTACAAGTGTGAATGTTGTGTTTCAGCTCAGTTATCTTCAAACATTTTGTTCTTATTCTGAACAATGAATTAAATGTATGCAGACAATGATGGGATTATCATACATGTGACATTTTGTTTCAGGTGGGTGTTGTGTTGTGGATCTGACACTGCCCGATGGTCAGTTGGTTAACTCAATGCTGATCAAGTCAGAGGTCACTTCACCTGTCAGTTCTGCTCGTCCTGGGGCATTGGTCAAGCCTTTACAGCAAGTACAGACCCGTGAGAGTGAGGCCAGAGCTGCCACACCCACCTCCCAAGTAGTACAGGGACCACTGCTGTATGAACATGAGGAATCTCACCACGTCGCACGGGTCCACATAAGCAGAACTAGTCCTATGGTAAGGAAGATTTTTGTGTGCTTTCACTTCTTCTCTGTTTCAATTACTGCCTTACTGTCTCTTTTCCTTTCTATTTCCAATCACTTTCTCTCTGTCTCTCTCTCTCTCTCTTCTCTCACTCTCTCTCTATCTGTCTCTGTCTCTCTCTCTCTCTCTCTCTCTCTCTCTCTCTCTCTCTCTCTCTGTCTCTCTCTCTCTGTGTTTCTCTCTTTCTCCCTCTTTCTTTCTTTCTTTCCCCCTCCCCCATCCTCTCTCTTGTCTACCCAGTCAGTCTATTGATCTACTTAAAATTGTAAGTTATACAAGATTTTCTTTCGCTAACGTAAACGTCTATTTACATTTTATACTATTGTCAAAGATTGTACATAACAAGATAATTCACTCAGCCAAAAAAGTGTCCACGGAAGTCCGCGCTTTGGTTCAGATGGCGCTGCAGCCTTTGTTCTGAACCCCTGTTTCGTTTCTCCAGAAGAATAGAAATAGCACAGTTTGTTAGTTTCACTTTTATTGTTTTTCACACCAGTAAGGCAACTCTCATCGCAAAGTCCGCTATTTTTTCAAAGAGGGAGCAACGGAATTTTGAGTATACTTTTTAAATTGACTCAAAGATAGGAGTCTTGTTATGAACTGTCTTGTTATGCACGATCTTTGGTATTACCCTAAGGCAAAAAACTGGAACCGATACCCTCACGTCATCATAAGTACACTTGTCTGAAACCCCAACAAAAGAAAACAGAGCAAAAAGTGATAAATAACAGAGCTATCTTTTTAATCTTACGTTGTTTTTTTTCTGGAACAGTTTCAGGAGATTGATGAAGAGATGCAAGCTATGGGCTACTATCTCCGGGACTGAGGTTGACCCGACTCAAAGAAGAGAGCGTCAAAGACGACACGGGTTAACGACATGGCTCACACAGCGCTGATTGGTTTGGGACCTACAGCGCCGGAACTGGACTTGGGGCCACTGGAGAGATATTCTGTTCTCTAATGGACACCGGTTTGGATACAGCCAAGCTCATGGCATGAATACAGGCTGGTAGAGGGACATGGCTCAGTGACTCGACCGAGGTTCATGGCAGTTGTTTAGGTGATCAGCAACCGGTGAAATGAGATACAAAAGTGACACTGTACTACAAGAACAGAGGGTGTGGTCTAAGTTTTCCGCCCCCATGTACATTGTGAAGTTCTAAACATTCAGGGCCTCCGACTAAACGCACCTTCTTCTTCAAGTGAACTTTTCCAACAAGATGGAGAACAGTGAAGACTCTCCAGACACACACATTTCAAGAACGTCCAGTTGAGGAGTCGGACCTGTGTTATTTGTACCATAGCTCAACATGATACTTAATAGACTAACGGTTAGCCGAATATTGGTTTTATGCAAGGTGCTGTTTTACTAGATTTTCATATGTGTGTCACAGTTTTAAGAAGTTTGATGAATACAAATAACTTATTAAGCGCCTGTTTTAAACTGACCTCTGACAAATTTATCTCAGTCCCGAGAAAGATTTTAAAGCTCAGACTGTAGCATATTTCAGGAGTTCCAGAACAAGTACTTGAGAGGGAAATACTTGGAAAGACTTCTTTCACTTCTGATATTGCTTTGGTTTGAAATACTCACGTATGATAAACTCAAACTTGTGATCTCACAAGAATATATTATTGTTTAAAAAAAAAAAGACAATAGAGTCTTTGCTGCCTAGGTCCTAAGGGAAAAATAAACAGACACAAAAGCAATGTACACTTTAGACACTCCAGTCTTATGTTGATGAGGGTTTGGAAAGTTTCTCTGTGTGGAACATAAAAATATTGGTTTTATGCAATGTTGTTAGATTTCACATCTGTAACGCAGTGATGAATAGAACTATCTTATTATGTCTCTGTTTTTAACCTGAACTTCGATACATGCGTCTGACCTTGTATAAAGAGTATAAAGCTCAGACTGTTGCATATTTCAGGAGTTCAAGCAAAAAAATTTGAGAGGGAAACGCTTGAAAAATTTTCTTTGACTTCTGATTATTGTTATAGTCTTAAATAAGCACGTATGATAAACTTCACATTTAATTTGTAATCTCTTTTTAAAGAAATGTAAGCTTTAACACCCAGCTGAAGAGAAAAATAAACAGACACAAGAGCAGTGTACACTTTAGACATTCGAGTCATATAATATGTTAATGAAGGTTTGAAGAAGTCCCTTCTGTTGGTGTAAATATTGGAGTCAGACTGAGTGAGTTAACTTTTTTACATGTAGATCGTTCAAATTTGCTTTAACTCGTAAGTCAGACAACAACTGTGCGGAGTAACTGCTAACTGTATAAGATAATACAAGGCTATGATTAGGATAATTTGTTTTTTTAATATAATGATATTGGTTTTATGCATGTTGCTGTTTTACTAGATTTTTCATGTCTGAACCACAGTTTTAGAAACGTTAAAAATGGAAACATCTTTCTATATCTTTGTTTTGAACTGAGCTCTAACATATGTATCTCACTCCCTGAATAGAATATAAAGCTCAGACTGTAGCATATTTCGTGAATTCTAGGACAAGTACTTGAGAGTGAAATGCTTGAAAAGACTTCTTGATTTCTGGTTATTGTTATGGTCTTAAATAGGTGCGTATTAAAAACTCACTCTTGGATGGTGTATGAATATAACGCTTTTAAGAGAATAGAGTCTCTCAAGTTCTGTTTTTCATGAAACAAGAAAATTTCATCTAGTAGTCTACGAGGAAACCAACCACACTATTTCACACAATTGTTCTTGCTAAGACAGAACAAATCAATTGTGTTGTCAGAAAATGAAATTTAGACACACGAGCAATGTGCACTTTAGACACTTTTGTCTTATGTTGAAGAAGGTTTTGGGAAATACCTCATACTGGTGTAAACTTTGAGATCACATTAATTGAGTAAATATTGTTACACCATAATCTACAATATGTAAATCATTTTCGAGACAGCTTGTTTCAACTCACAGGTCAGAAGTCAACTGTGTAGAATTGGAATAGCTTCACAAGATTATACAAGGGGAGCTTAGTTTTATCAATACTCGATTATTGTAACTCCTCGTTATCAGGAATATCACTGGAGAAAGTTAATAGATTTCAAACATTCCAAAACAATGCTGCACGTTTAGTTTTACGGAAAAGAAAGCGAGACCCTGCTACACCTCTTTTACGAACTTTGCATTGACTTTCTGTTGAGAAAAGAATTGTGTACAAGTTGGCCACCCTATGTCACAAATGTTTGAATGATAATGGCCATCATATTTATCAAATCTTTTGAGACTATATTCCAACTCGCAGTTTAAGGTCATCAGCTGACAAAAAGAAATTTCTTTTACCATCTATGAAACTTAAAACAAAGGGTGAAAGGGCATTTGAATATCCAGGCCCCACGATCTGGAATGCTTTGCCAAGTACTTTAAGAGAGATCAAAATTTTTTTATTCCTTCAAATGTCAGCTGAAGTCTTTTCTGTTTTTAAAGTAATAAGGTGAATATTTGGAGTGATTTTCTTTTGGTCAGAACTCAACGTTTTATGTTACTGTTATACATTGTATTGTATTGTAAAGCGCTCAGAGCCTGTGTACTTTAATCGGGGTTGAGTGCTATATAAATGTTATTTATTATCATCATTGTTATTAT